>NC_041392.1:234067014-234093278 GCF_002162155.2 Triticum dicoccoides
GGACACGGCGGGCGGACGCGTCCGTCGGCGGGGGAGTTGTCCGGCGCGCGCGAGGAGTGGCGGATCTAGGGTTTCGGGGGAAGAAGAAGAAGAAAACGAAGGGGGTCTTTAAATAGAGGTAGAGGGAGCTAGGAGAGTCCAAATGAGGTGCGGTTTTCGGCCACGCGATCGTGATCGAACGATCTAGATGATGTAGAAGGTTTATGTGGGTTTTGGGCCAAATTGGAGGGGTGTTGGGCTGCAACACACACGATGCCTTTTCGGTCCCCCGGTTAACCGTTTGAGTATCAAACGAAGTCCAAATGATACGAAACTTGACAGGCGGTCTACTGGTAGTAAACCAAGGCTGCTTGGCAAGTCTCGGTCCAATCCGGAAATGTTTAATCCCACACACGAAAGAAAGGTAGAAATGACCACGGGAGGAGAACGAAGCGCCGGAATGCAAAACGGACAACGGGAAAAAAGCTCGAATGCATGAGACGAAAACGTATGCAAATGCGATGCACATGATGACATGATATGAGATGCATGACAACGGCAACAACACACGGAGACAAAAACCCGAACCCGAGAAAATAAATTAACTTAACGCCGGAAACGGCAAGAGTTGGAAGTACAGATTGGGAAAGTTACATCTGGGGTGTTACACTCTGTTTGTCTATGTATTCACACATGTACTAAGTTTCCGGTTAATACAATTCTAGCATGAATAATAAACATTTATCATGATATAGGGAAATATAAATAACAACTTTATTATTGCCTCTAGGGCATATTTCCTTCAGTCTCCCACTTGCACTAGAGTTAATAATCTAGTTCACATCGTCATGTGATTTAACACCAATAGTTCACATCTTTATGTGATTAGTTCACATCTCCATGTGACTAACACCTAAAGGGTTTACTGGAGTCAATAATCTAGTTCACATCGCTATGTGATTAACACCCAAAGAGTGATCATGTTTTGCTTGTGAGAGAAATTTAGTCAACGGGTCTGCCACATTCAGAGCCGTATGTATTTTGCAAATTGTCTATGTCTACAATGCTTTGCACGGAGCTACTCTAGCTAATTGCTCCCACTTTCAATATGTATCTAGATCGAGACTTAGAGTCATCCAAATTGGTGTCAAAGCTTGCATCGACGTAACTCTTTACGACGAACTCTTTTTCACCTCCATAACCGAGAAACATTTCCTTATTCCACTAAGGATATTTTTGACCGCTGTCAAGTGATCCACTCCAGGATAACTATTGTACCCTCTTGCCAAACTTATGGTGAGGTACACAATAGGTCTGGTACATAGCATAGCATACTTTGTAGAACCTATGACTGAGGCATAGGGAATGACTTTTCATTCTCTTTCTATTTTCTGCCGTGGTCGGGTTTTGAGTCTTTACTAAACTTCACACATTGCAACACAGGCAAGAACTCCTTCTTTGACTGTTCCATTTTGAACTACTTCAAAATCTTGTCAAGGTATGTACTCATTGAAAATATATCAAGCGTCTTTATCTATCTCTATAGATCTTGATGCTCAATATGTAAGTAGCTTCACCGAGGTCTTTCTTTGAAAAACTCCTTTCAAACATCCCTTTATGATTTCCAGAAAATTCTACATTATTTCCAATCAACAATATGTCATTCACATGTACTTATCATAAATGTTGTAGTGCTCCCACTCACTTTCTTGTAAATACAGGCTTCACCACAAGTCTGTATAAAACCATATGCTTTGATCACTTTATCAAAGCATATATTCCAACTCCGAGATGCTTGCACCAGTCCATAGATGGATCACTGGAGCTTGCTCACTTTGTTAGCACCTTTAGGGTCGACAGAACCTTCTAGTTGCATCATATACAACTCTTCTTTAAGAAATCCATTAAGGAATGCAGTTTTGACATCCATTTGCTAGATTTCATAAAATGCGGCAACTGCTAACATGATTCAGGCAGACTTTTAAGCATCAATACGAGTGAGAAAATCTCATCATAGTCAACACCTTGAACTTGTCGAGAACATTTTTGCGACAATTCGAGCTTTGTGGATAGTAACACTACTATCAGCGTCCGTCTTCCTCTTGAAGATCCATTTATTCTCAATGACTCACCGATCATCGGGCAAGTCAATCAAAGTCCATACTTTGTTCTCATACATGGATCCCATCTCAGATTTCATGGCCTCAAGACATTTTGCAGAATCTGGGCTCATCATCGCTTCCTCATAGTTCGTAGTTTCGTCATGGTCTAGTAACATGACTTCCAGAACAGGATTACCATACCACTCTGGTGCGGATCGTACTTTGGTTGACCTACTAGATTCGGTAGTAACTTGATCTGAAGTTTCATGATCATCATCATTAGCTTCCTTAATAATTGGCGTAGGAATCACTGGAACTGATTTCTGTGATGAACTACTTTCCAATTTGGGAGAAGGTACAATTACCTCATCAAGTTCTACTTTCCTCCCACTCACTTCTTTCGAGAGAAACTCCTTCTCTAGAAAGGATCCATTCTTAGCAACAAAATATCTTGCCTTCGGATCTGTGATAGAAGGTGTACCCAACAGTTTCTTTTGGGTATCCTATAAAGACGCACTACTCCGATTTGGGTTCAAGCTTATCAGTTAAAAACTCTTTCACATAAGCATCGCAACCCCAAACTTTAAGAAACGATAGCTTTGGTTTCTTGCCAAACCATAGTTCATATGGTGTCATCTCAACGGTTTTAGATGGTGCCCTATTTAACGTGAATGCGGCTGTCTCTAATGCACAACCCCAAAACGATAGTGGTAAATCGATAAGAGACATCATAGATCGCACCATATTTAATAAAGTATGGTCACGATGTTCGTACACACCATTACACTGTGGTGTTCCAGGTGGCGTGAGTTACAAAACTATTCCGCACTGTTTCAAATGAAGACCAAACTCATAACTCGAATATTCACTTCCACGAACAGATCGTAGAAACTTTATTTTCTTGTTATGATGATTTTCTACTTCACTCTAAAGTTCTTTGAACTTTTGAAATGTTTCAGACTTATGCTTCTTCAAGTAGATATACTCATATCTACTCAAATCATCTATGAAGATTAGGAAATAACTATACCCGCCATGAGCCTCAACACTCATCGGACCGCATACATCAGTATGTATTATTTCCAATAAGTCAATTGCCCGCTCCATTGTTCTGGAGGACGGAGTCTTAGTCATCTTACCCATGAGGCATGGTTCGCAATAATCAAGTGATTCATAATCAAGTGATTCCAAAAGTCCATCAGCATGGAGTTTCTTCACGCGCTTTACACCAATATGACCTAAATGGCAGTGCCACATATAAGTTGCACTATCATTATTAACATTTCATTGTTTGGCTTCAATATTATGAATATGTGTGTCACTACGATTGAGATTCAATAAACCATTTATATTGAGTGTATGACCATAGAAGGTTTTATTCATGTAAATAAAACAACAATTATTCTTTGACTTAAATGAATAACCGTATTGCAATAAACATGATTCAATCATATTTATGCTCAACGCAAACACCAAATAACATTTATTTTAGGTTCAACACTAATCCCGAAGGTAAAGGGAGTGTGCGATGGTGATCTTATCAACCTTGGAATTACTTCCAACTCATATCATCACCTCGCCCTTAACTAGTCTATGTTTATTTTGCAACTCCCGTTTTGAGTTACTACTCTTAGCATCTAAACCAGTATCAAATACTGAGGGGTTGCTATAAACACTAGTAAAGTACACATCAATAACATGTATATCAAATATACTTTTGTTCACTTTGTCATTCTTCTGATCCGCCAAGTATCTAGGGCAGTTCCACTTCCAGTGACCATTTCCTTTGCAGTAGAAGCACCCAGTTCCAGGCTTGGGTCTAGCTTTGGGCTTCTTCATGGGAGCAACAACTTGCTTGCTATTCTTCTTTGAAGTTCCTCTTTCTCTCCCTTTGCCCTTTGATCATCTCATACAACAATTTATATCTCATCACGTCTTGACCATATCACATCACAACATACCCTGCAAAAACAAGTTAGACGTCCTCTACTTTGTTGTTGCACATTTTTACGTGGCTGCTACGGGCTTCTAGCAAGAAACGTTCTTACCTACGCATCGAAACCACAACGTAGTATAGTGATTGCTTTTTGATCTTCATAAAGAACCCTGTTCATTGAAACCGATTCAACTAAAGTTGGAGAAACAGACACCCACTAGCCACCTGTGTGCGAAGCACGTCGGTAGAACCAGTCTCCCGTAAGTGTACGCGTAGTGTCGGTATGAGCCGCTTCATCCAACAATACCGCTGAATCAAGAATCAACTAGTGACGGCAAGCAATATGTATATACCCACACCCAGAACTCCTTTGTGTTCTACTTGTGCATATAACATCTATGCATAGACCTGGCTCGGATGCCACTGTTGGGGAACGTAGTAATTTCAAAAAAATTCCTACACACACGCAAGATCATGGTGATGCATAGCAACGAGAGGGGAAGAGTGTTGTCCATGTACCCTCGTAGACCATAAGCGGAAGCGTTATGACAACACTGTTGATGTAGTTGTACATCTTCACGATCCGACCGATCCTAGTACAGAAAGTACGGCACCTCCGCGATCTGCACACGTTCTGCTCGATGACGTCCCATGAACTCTCGATCCAGCTTAGTTTCGAGGGAGAGCTTCATCAGCACGATGACGTGATGACGGTGATGATGATGCTACCAGAACAGGGCTTCGCCTAAGCACCGCTATGATATGACCGAGGTGGATTATGGTGGAGGAGGGCACCGCACACGGCTAAGGGATCAATGATCAACTTGTGTGTCTATGGGGTGCCCCCTGGCCACGTATATAAAGGATGGAGGGAGGAGGAGGCCGGCTGAGGGAGTCCTGGATTAGGGGGTCTACGGACAGCCGGACTATATCCTTTGGCCGGACTGTTGGACTATGAAGATACGAGATTGAAGATTTTGTCCCGTGTCCGGATGGGACTCTACTTGGCGTGGAAGGCAAGCTAGGCAATACGGATATGCATATCTCCTCCTTTGTAACCGACCTTGTGTAACCCTAGCCTCCTCCGGTGTCTATATAAACCGGAGGGTTTTAGTCCGTAGGACAACATACAATCATACCATAGGCTACCTTCTAGGGTTTAGCCTCTCCGATCTCGTGGTAGATCAACTCTTGTACTACTCATATTATCAAGAATAATCAAGCAAGATGTAGGGTTTTACCTCCATCAAGAGGGCCCGAACCTGGGTAAAACATCATGTCCTCTGCCTCCTATTACCATCCGCCTTAGACGCACAGTTCGGGACCCCCTACCCGAGATCTGCCGGTTTTGACACCGACATTGGTGCTTTCATTGAGAGTTCCTCTGTGTCGCCGTCATTAGGCTTGATGGCTCCTTCGATCATCGATAGCGATGCAGTCCAGGGTGAGACTTTTTTCCCCAGACAGATCTTTGTATTCGATGGCCTTGCACTGCGGGCCAACTCGCTTGGCCATCTGGAGCAGATCGAGAGTTACGCCCCTGGCAATCAGGTCAGGTTTGGAAGCTTAAACTACACGACCGACATTCGTGGAGACTTGATCTTCGACGGATTCGAGCCCCTGCCAAGTGCTCCACACGGTCACGATGAGCATGATTTAGCTTTACCATCGGACAGTGTTCAGGAAACCGCACCGGCAACCGCTCTGACCCTCAATTCGGAGCCAATTGCGCCATCCATGGACGGGTGGATAGACCCCACCACGGAGACCGCACTCTCACCGGCGATCGAGCTGAGTATCGACCTTACCCTTCACGAGAGCCGTGATGCTAAATTGCCGGATTCTCCCCCGGCCACGGACTCTGAACCGCCTGCGCCCGTGCCTATCGAATCCGACTGGGCGCCGATCATGGAGCTCACCTCCGCAGATATCTTTCGGCCCTCGCCCTTCGGCGACATGCTGAACTCATTAAGGTCTCTCTCCCTGTCAGGAGAGTCCTGGCCGAACCATGTTCGGTAGGATTGGGATGCGAAGGACGAAGAAATTTGCCTCCCACCCACCGCCCACTTAGTAGCCACTGTCGACGATTTGACCGACATGCTCGACTTCGACTCCGAAGACATCGACAGTATGGACGATGATGCAGGAGACGAACAGGAACCACTGCCCACAGGGCACTTGTAACACCCCGGTGTAATGATGCTACAGTAACCCCTGGGGTTAAGTTAATCTTTTTGCTAAACATGTGCCTGATCATTATTGTCTCATGTTCTTTCACATTCCAGTTGAATTCAAATTCTAATTTTGTCTGAAATTCAAAATGCTCAGACATGAAAACCAAAATGTTCATCATGTGCAGAATAATCCACAACTAATTTTGGTGGTGAACCAACAATTTTGCAAAAGGGTTTGAGTGGCCTAAGCTACTTCAAACAGTGGCCTAAGAAATAAATTAAATGCCTTTTTAATTTATGGAAATGGCAAACTATTGCTAAAGCCTCACAATCTATTTGGGCAGTGCCTAATAATTCTTTGAGATTATTTTGGCCAATGGCATAATTTTTTTGCAAAGTCTTTATTGGCTAAAAGAAAAAGAAAAGAAAAGGCTAAAGCTGTTTAAAAAAAAAGGGGGGGGGGAAAGAAGAGGGGGAGGGAGAGCCCCTGGCCTCCCCTTGGGCTTCGGCCCATCCCAGCAGGCCGACCCACCTCACCAGCCTGGCCGGCCCAGCTCCCCGAAGCGCGCCCCCCCTTCCTGTTCCCCTGGTGCGCGCCGCTACAGGGGCGCGACGCCGCCCGACCACCTCGCCGGCAACGCCGCGGGTGGGTAAGGGCCCCTCCCCCTCGACGCCTCGACCTCCTCCCCACCTACCTCCACCCACTCCCCTGCTCGCCCCCTCCGCCTCTCCCACTCCCCTCCGGATTCCCCCTCGAGCTTTCCCCTCTCTCGGACCCGAGCGTGCTCGCCGCCGCGCCTCGACTGTCCTCGCGGCCACCGAGCCCCATTCGCCTCGCCATCGAGCCCATCGTCTCCGCCGCCGTCGTCTACCCAGTCCCCGTCCGTGAGCGCGAGCCGGGAGCCACTACGGGGAGCGGATCGAGCAGCCCCCTTTCTCCTCTGTCGCCGGTGACCGCCGTCATCTCCGGCCACCTCTGCGCTCCTAAGCTGTCGCAGGCTTTTCGTAGCCGCCCGGTGAGCTCCTCCCTCCCTCCTTTCTTCTCCTCGCACCGCTTCGCCCTCCCTAGCTCACTCGCCGCAGCTGCAGTAGCTCACCGCCGCCTAGACCCGCAGTCGTCGTGGCCACGCTCACCGTCGAGCTCAACCGAGCACTGCACCGTGCCCAGCATGCTCCGAGCAGCCTGACACACATGCCAGTTGCCCCTGTCGTGCCCTACTTCGACGAGCTCGAGCTCGCCCGAGCTCCGGCGTCCGCCGCGGTCGACGCCACCGTCGACACCGTCCATCCCAGCCTCGGCTGAGACCTCGAATGGGTGCGCCCGACCCCCTGCTTTTGAACGCGCTGCCCCACGCTGCTTTTGAGCGCCCGTAGCCCCGTCCCCGATGATGCCCGAAGCCAACCGCCGCCCACGCTCACCGCTGGCGCCGATTCCGGCCAAGTCCGGTGATGCTACGGCCACCACTAGACGCGGCGCGGAGAGCTCGTTCGTATGAGCCTAGCCCCGCTCCTCCCCGAGCCCTGTACGCGTTTTCCGGCGAGGTCCGGCGCCCCTCCGCCGCGGAAACGCTCACCGGAGCTCCCCAACGCCGGCGCCGACGTGGCACACCTGGGCCCCGCCTCTGGGTCACTGCCCGTGGGCCCCCTGGCCCCAGTTGACCACGTTGACCGTGGTCAACTGTGCTGACTGGGCACACAGTTTCTCTGACACGCGGGCCCCATCGCGTATTTTGTTAAAAAAAAACGTTTTTTTAAATAAAAATGATTAATTAAAACGTTAGTTAAATTAGTTAGTTAGTTAGTACTAACCAGTCACTGACTGCTGGGGCCCACGCCCCCTAACTAATCCTGTTAGCTTAGTTAAGCCTCTGTTAGACAGAGAGGCTGACAGGTGGGTCCCACCTGTCAGTTTGACTGGTCAGCAGAGCTGACGCAATGCTGACGTCACTACTGACGCAATAAACCTTTTCTGCTTTTAAAATAATTCAGAAATTGGTTTAAACTTTGAAAATCCGTAACTTTTAAACCGTAACTCCGATGAAAATGTGTTCTATATGAAAGTTGCTCAGAAAAATCCAACAAATCCGAATACGCGGTCCGTTCATCTGTCACATGCCCCTAGCATGCTGAACATGGAACTTTCCCCCCTCCGGTCATCTGTCTGACACAGGTCCGGAACCGGGAACACCTTCCCGGTTGTTTTCCCCCTTCACCTATAACGTCTAGGACCGCGTTAGAGCACGCTTAGCGCTACGTATCGTCATGTCTTGCTTAGTGTTACCTCTGTTTGCTATGTATTTACTGTTTCTTCCCCCTCTTCTCTCCGGTAGGCCCCGAGGCCGCTGATGCCCCGGTGATCGACTATGTCGTTGACAAGACCCCTCCTTGCCAGAGCAACCAGGCAAGCCCCCCCTTTGATCATTCCGATATCGCCCATTCCATTCTCTCATGCTTGCATTAGATTTTGCTACTGTTATTGTATGCTCCTATTCTGATGCATAGCCTGCTTTTGTACCTGTTATTGTACCTTACCTGCTTATCCTAATCTGCTTAGTATAGGTTGGTTAGTGATCCATCAGTGACCCCCACCTTGTCCTTGTTGCCCCTGCTTCATCATTGAAGACCCGATCAACGGGATCGAAGACCAGGCCCCGACACCGCACATTCACTTTCCCCTTAGTTGCTCGACACTACTGGGTTACTAACGAGTGCCGAGGGTGAGACCTCTACAACACTTCTGATATTAACCCTGAAGTGTAGCTATTCGGTCGTGGTCATCGAGGGTGATTTCCTCTTTAACCACTTCCGATACGACTCTGTCATGTAACCCCTCAAGTGTGAACCTCGAGGGTGATTCCTCTACGTTCACCTTGATGATTACATTGAGTGGAAACCACCGAGGGTGATTCCTTGGGTTTTCCTCTTGATGTTTGGACACACGGCTACTTGGACTTTACAACTGTTACTTGGAAAGTGATGTGGAGACGGGTTGACCTGGAAGGTGCCCGTGAGATAATTACGAGGCGTGGCCGGGCATTCTTAGCCCTTGCCGCAAGTCCTCGAGACGGGGCAACGGGGTCACTTCTTTCGTGAGTCTCTGCTTGTTACCGCGCGTTCCTAATCCACTACGATTTGGATATTTGATCCGAGGGGCCTCTGGCCTGATAGCACTAACCATCACGTGGGCATAGTATGGGCGTTCTGCGTCGTATACATCAGCCAAAGCTTAATAGACGTCAGCGACGGAGCGGCGCGCGCCGGGTTGGACTGGTAAGCTCCTGCCTTTTTGGGGAGGTAGCTAGGTCTGCTCACCGGCCGCGTACGCAACGTGCAGGAGTTTCCGGGGAGATGGCCCATGACCCCTGGGGGCATAGGTTTAGTCCGGCGTGCTGACCTCTCTGTTAAGTCTAGGTCGGGTTGCGGCGTATTGTTTGGCCGAGGCCGGGCATGACCCTGGAAAGTGTGTCCGGCCGGAGTTAAGCGAGCGTGGTGGGTAAGTTGGTGCACCCCTGCAGGGAAGAAAACATCTATCGATAGCCTGTCCTACGGTAACGGACACTTGGAGTTGTATCCCGATCGATACAACTAGAACTGGATACTTGTGATGAGAACTGGATGGTGATGAGGTTTTGATTGTGATGATAACTGGATAGTATGGCTCTGGGATTGCTTTCTCCCAGGGAGTCGAGAAAGGATCTCTGGCCGAGGTTGATAACACTACTACCACTTTACTTTATGCTACTCTACACCCTCCTGTTTGCTGCAAGATGGTGGTTCCCAGAAGATGCTAGTCTTCGATAGGACTAGACCTTCTCTCTATTCTGGCTTTTCTGCAGCCCAGTCCACATATACAGCCTTCCTTTGATAATGTTGCATATGTAGTGTAGATCCTTGCTTGCGAGTACTTTGGATGAGTACTCACGGTTGCTTTGCTCCCCCTTTTCCCCCTTCTTCTTCTTTCTGGTTGTTGCAACCAGATGGTGAAGTCCAGGAGCCAGATGCCACCTTTGACGACTGCTGCTACCCCGAGGGTGCCTACTACCACGTGACAGACGCCGACGACCAGGAGTAGTTAGGAGGCTCCCAGGCAGGAGGCCTTGCCTTTTCGATCGATGTTGCTTTTGTGCTAGCCTTCTTAAGGCAAACTTGTTTAACTCATGTCTGTACTCAGATATTGTTGCTTCCGCTGACTCTTTTGTTTTCGAGCTTATGTATTCGAGCCCTCGAGGCCCCTGGCTTGTAATATAAAGCTTGTATTATTTTAATTTGTGTCTAGAGTTGTGTTGTGATATCTTCCCGTGAGTCCTTGATCTTGATCGTACACATTTGCGTGTATGATTAGTGTACGATTGAATCGAGGGCGTCACAAGTTGGTATCAGAGCCGACTGCCTGTAGGTAGCCCCCTTTCCAACTCCTTGGCCGAAGTTGAGTCTAGTCACTGAAAAACTTTTACTAACATTGGTTGTGTGGCTTACGGGCCCACATCGCTATTGGGTGGTATTAGGATCTTTTACTCCTCGTCTATACTCTGGGACTCTGAACTCTCTTCTACTCGGGTTAAATGAATTTACTAACATTAGGATCCCGTGACCACATTCACCCCGAAGTTGGATGAAGCCATAGTCATTCCTTAGGATAGCTTTTGAGTAGTGCACACCCTGTCGTGTTGACTACGGAGTGGAATCCGTCGTACCTCCTTCATTATGCATGTTTTCATCATGAATGATCCTTATCTTTGCAAATGCTCAATGCTGAACTACCCCTGTTACGTGTTAGCAGGATGGTTAGACCCGCTGGTCGTGGCTGTGGTGCCAACGACCCACCACCGCCTGAATTCTTTACTGGAATGAGGCAACAGTTCGAGTTAACTCGCCAGTTCATGGAAGGAATGATGGCTCAGTTTCCTCGTCCGAACATGAATCAGCATCCAACCCGAGTAACTCTGCAGGACTTCATGCGCCTCAACCCAACTATCTACCGCAGCTCAACTCAACCCCTTGATGCTGATGACTGGCTCCGCGACATCACATATGAAATGGAGTCTGCTAGTGTTGCCCCTGCCAGCTATGTCACCTTCGCATCTTTCTTTCTGAAGGGTCCTGCTGCTCAATGGTGGGACAGCCACCGGCGTACCCTACCTGCTAGAACGGTCATTACTTGGCCGGATTTCCAAGCTGCCTTCCATGCCCGTTTCATTCCTCAGGGAACCATGGACAGGAAGAAGCGAGAGTTCCGCAACCTCACCCAAGGCAACAAGACTGTAGATGCTTATCAGCGGGAATTCTTGGAATTGTCCCGTTACGCTGAAGAAGACATTGCAACTGATGCTCGTAAGCAAGAGAAGTTTCGGGATGGACTTCACCCTGATATTAAGCTAGCATTGCTCGTTCATGACTTTGCCGACTTCGCCACCTTGGTGAACAAGGCTATTCAGGTTGAGACTGGTCTTCAGGAACACCAGGGATCCCTCAGGCGTAGCCGTGACGCTGGCCCATCTTCGGGCCCGTCAGCGCAGAAGCGTCGGATATGGATTCCCCACAGCATGTATCGTCCAACTGCACCTGCACCAAGACAGTCCTATGTTGCACCTCGTCTGCCTCCTCAACCGCAGAGGCAGCCCCTTCGGGCTGTACCGCCCCAAGCTTATGCTCCCAATCCCAATGATGGTCTGTGCTTCAGATGTGGCCGCCCCGGCCACCTTGCTAAAGAGTGCACTCAGAAAAAGAGCCAGCTGGCTCTATCTTCAACTGACCGTAACAATCAGCCCCATAACAACAATACCAGACCTTATGGTCGTGGTCAGGCTAATCATATTGATCTGAATGAAGCTCAAGACCAGCCTGCCACTGTGATGGGTACTCTCCTTGTTAATTCAGTACCAGCTTCTGTTTTGTTTGATTCAGGAGCATCACATTCATTCATGTCAGAAAATTTTGCTTACGCACATGACATTCGATGCGAGCCCATGAACACTCCGATAGTGGTACGCACCCCTGCGGGTCAGTGTCGAACTACCATGATTGGTCGCGACGTTCCTGTTGAAATTGAAGGGTTGGAATTCCTTGTTTCTCCCATTATTCTGGAGTCTTCCAATATTGACCTCATTCTGGGAATGGAATGGTTGAAAGCGCATACTGCCTCTATCGTTTGCGCTACCAAGGTCGTTCACCTCCTACATCCTTCAGATGAGATTGTAACCTACCATGCTCAGCTTGTTCAAAACGCTGAAGCACGACTTTATGCTCTGAATGCGTTGAACGCGGCACCTCTTGAGGGAATTGAAAAGATTCCAGTCGTTCGCAACTTCCAAGACGTATTTCCAGAAGAACTTCCAGGAATACCCCCTGCCCGGGCTGTCGAGTTCGTCATCGACTTGAAACCAGGCACCGTTCCTATTGCAAAACGACCCTACAAGATGCCACCTCATGAACTCCTTGAGCTTAAGGAGGAAATCGACAAATCTCTTCACAAGGGTTTCATTCGTCCAAGTTCCTCTGCTTGGGGAGCACCTTCTCTCTTCGTCAAGAAGAAGGACGGTACGAACCGTTTGGTCCAAGACTATCGTCCTATCAACCAAGCTACAATTCAAAACAAATATCCCCTTCCTCGGATCAATGATCTGTATGATCAACTGGCTGGTTCATCGATATTCTCTAAACTCGACTTGAGGTTGGGTTACCACCAGATCCGTGTTCGTGAAGAGGATATTCCAAAGACCGCATTTGTGACTCGTTATGGTTCTTACGAGTACACCGTCATGTCATTCGGTTTAACCAATGCTCCAGCTACATTCTCTCGTCTGATGAACTATATATTCATGGATTACCTCGACAAGTTCGTAGTAGTCTATCTGGATGATATACTGGTATATTCGAAGAATAAAGAAGAACATGCTGAACATCTTCGTCTTGTTCTGGAGAAGCTTCGAGAGCATCAACTTTATGCCAAGTATTCCAAATGTGAATTCTGGTTACCCGAAGTCACCTACCTTGGTCATGTTATCTCCAAGGATGGCATTGCCGTCAACCCAGAGCGCGTTCAGGCTATTCTTGACTGGACCCCTCCAAAGACTGTCAAGCAAGTCAGAAGCTTTCTCGGACTGGCCAGCTATTGTCGCCGCTTTGTCGAGAACTTCTCCAAGATCGCCAAGCCACTGACTAATCTGCTTCACAAAGGCGTTAAGTTCGATTGGACAGACAAATGTCAGGAAAGTTTCCAGGCACTCAAGGATAAACTGACTTCTGCCCCAGTGCTTGCTCCCCCTGATTCTCGCAAGGACTTTGTCATCTATTGTGACGCTTCACGTCAAGGATTAGGCTGTGTTCTAATGCAAGAGCGCAGGGTGATTGCCTATGCCTCCCGTCAAGTGCGTCCTCACGAAGAAAACTACCCGGTTCATGACCTTGAGCTTGCAGCGGTTATCTTTGCATTGAAGCTATGGCGACAATACCTTCTCGGTAATCGTTGTGAGATCTTCACTGATCATCAGAGTCTGAAGTACCTGTTTACTCAGCCAGATCTGAACCTCCGTCAGCAGCGATGGATGGAAGCTATTGCTGACTACAACTGCGGTATATCTTATACACCTGGCAAGGCTAATGTAATGGCCGATGCCCTAAGCCGAAAGTCTTATTGCAATAATCACCAGGTCTACAAAGCTCAACCCCGCCTTTATGAAGAGCTATGCAAGCTGAACCTTCAACTAGTTCCACAGGGTTCTCTGAACAACCTTGTTTTGGAACCAACTCTTCTGAAAGCAATCAAGTCTGCTCAAGCCAAAGATGCTCATGTTGATCTGATGAAAAAGGATCTTGCCTTAGAGAAATCCAGAGATTTCTCACTTGGTGAAGATGGAACCTTATACTTTAGAGATCGCATTGTCGTACCCCGGTTCGAGCTTATGACAGAGAAGGTGATGAAAGAAGCGCATGACACCCCTCTCTCTATTCATCCGGGAAGTACCAAAATGTATCTAGACATCCGTCAGAAGTACTGGTGGTCTAAGATGAAGCAAGACATTGCCCGATATATCGAAGAATGTGACGTTTGCCGTCGCGTCAAAGCAGAACATCAAAAACCGGCTGGACTTCTACAACCGCTTCCGATTCCTGAATGGAAGTGGGATAAGATCCAAATGGACTTCGTCACTGGCCTTCCCAAGTCTCAGAAAGGTAACGATGCTATCTTTGTCGTCATCGACCAATTCTCGAAGGTTGCTCACTTTCTGCCAGTCAAGGAGACTATCACTGCTAGTCAATTGGCAACCTTGTATATCTCCCGAATTGTGTCACTCCACGGCATTCCGAAGGAGATCAGTTCAGACCGCGGCAGTATTTTCACTTCTAAGTTCTGGGATAGTTTCCAAGAGGCAATGGGAACTCATATTACCTGGAGCACTGCCTATCATCCCCAATCCCAAGGCCAAGTCGAGCGAGTCAATCAAATTCTTGAAGACATGCTTCGAGCTTGTGTTATTTCTTTCGGCAAGAAGTGGGAAGAATCTCTCCCTTATGCGGAGTTCTCTTATAACAACAGCTATCAAGCCAGCTTGAAGATGGCACCCTTTGAAGTGCTTTATGGACGTAAGTGCCGAACCCCTCTGAATTGGTCCGAAACTGGGGAACGAGCACTCATTGGTCCGGACATTATTCAGCAAGCTGAAGAGCAGGTTCGCATAGTCCGGGATAATCTCAAGGCGGCCCAATCCCGCCAGAAGAGCAACTATGACCGGAAACACTGGGGTTCAACTTATCAACCTGGTGAACAAGCTTATCTGCGTGTCACTCCTTTGAGAGGTACTCATCGGTTCGGAGTCAAGGGAAAGTTAGCTCCTCGCTACATTGGTCCCTTCCGTATTCTCGCCCGTCGTGGACTGGTGGCTTATCAATTGGAGTTGCCACCTCAGTTCTCTCACGTCCATGACGTCTTCCATGTGTCGCAACTTCGTCGATGCTTCAAGGATCCGGAACGTGAAGTGGATCCGGAATTGATTGAAATTCAAGATGATCTCACATACAAGGAGCATCCGATCTGCATTCTTGAAGAAGCTGAACGTCGAACCCGCCAGAAGGTTACTAAGTTCCTCAAGGTGCAATGGTCTAATCATACTAAAGAGGAAGCCACTTGGGAACGCGAAGATAACCTCCGGGCTGAATACCCCGATCTTTTCCCTTCTACCTCTTAATTCTCGGGACGAGAATTTCTTTTAGAGGAGGAGAGTTGTAACACCCCGGTGTAATGATGCTACAGTAACCCCTGGGGTTAAGTTAATCTTTTTGCTAAACATGTGCCTGATCATTATTGTCTCATGTTCTTTCACATTCCAGTTGAATTCAAATTCTAATTTTGTCTGAAATTCAAAATGCTCAGACATGAAAACCAAAATGTTCATCATGTGCAGAATAATCCACAACTAATTTTGGTGGTGAACCAACAATTTTGCAAAAGGGTTTGAGTGGCCTAAGCTACTTCAAACAGTGGCCTAAGAAATAAATTAAATGCCTTTTTAATTTATGGAAATGGCAAACTATTGCTAAAGCCTCACAATCTATTTGGGCAGTGCCTAATAATTCTTTGAGATTATTTTGGCCAATGGCATAATTTTTTTGCAAAGTCTTTATTGGCTAAAAGAAAAAGAAAAGAAAAGGCTAAAGCTGTTTAAAAAAAAAGGGGGGGGGAAGAAGAGGGGGAGGGAGAGCCCCTGGCCTCCCCTTGGGCTTCGGCCCATCCCAGCAGGCCGACCCACCTCACCAGCCTGGCCGGCCCAGCTCCCCGAAGCGCGCCCCCCCTTCCTGTTCCCCTGGTGCGCGCCGCTACAGGGGCGCGACGCCGCCCGACCACCTCGCCGGCAACGCCGCGGGTGGGTAAGGGCCCCTCCCCCTCGACGCCTCGACCTCCTCCCCACCTACCTCCACCCACTCCCCTGCTCGCCCCCTCCGCCTCTCCCACTCCCCTCCGGATTCCCCCTCGAGCTTTCCCCTCTCTCGGACCCGAGCGTGCTCGCCGCCGCGCCTCGACTGTCCTCGCGGCCACCGAGCCCCATTCGCCTCGCCATCGAGCCCATCGTCTCCGCCGCCGTCGTCTACCCAGTCCCCGTCCGTGAGCGCGAGCCGGGAGCCACTATGGGGAGCGGATCGAGCAGCCCCCTTTCTCCTCTGTCGCCGGTGACCGCCGTCATCTCCGGCCACCTCTGCGCTCCTAAGCTGTCGCAGGCTTTTCGTAGCCGCCCGGTGAGCTCCTCCCTCCCTCCTTTCTTCTCCTCGCACCGCTTCGCCCTCCCTAGCTCACTCGCCGCAGCTGCAGTAGCTCACCGCCGCCTAGACCCGCAGTCGTCGTGGCCACGCTCACCGTCGAGCTCAACCGAGCACTGCACCGTGCCCAGCACGCTCCGAGCAGCCTAACACACATGCCAGTTGCCCCTGTCGTGCCCTACTTCGACGAGCTCGAGCTCGCCCGAGCTCCGGCGTCCGCCGCGGTCGACGCCACCGTCGACACCGTCCATCCCAGCCTCGGCTGAGACCTCGAATGGGTGCGCCCGACCCCCTGCTTTTGAACGCGCTGCCCCACGCTGCTTTTGAGCGCCCGTAGCCCCGTCCCCGATGATGCCCGAAGCCAACCGCCGCCCACGCTCACCGCTGGCGCCGATTCCGGCCAAGTCCGGTGATGCTACGGCCACCACTAGACGCGGCGCGGAGAGCTCGTTCGTATGAGCCTAGCCCCGCTCCTCCCCGAGCCCTGTACGCGTTTTCCGGCGAGGTCCGGCGCCCCTCCGCCGCGGAAACGCTCACCGGAGCTCCCCAACGCCGGCGCCGACGTGGCACACCTGGGCCCCGCCTCTGGGTCACTGCCCGTGGGCCCCCTGGCCCCAGTTGACCACGTTGACCGTGGTCAACTGTGCTGACTGGGCACACAGTTTCTCTGACACGCGGGCCCCATCGCGTATTTTGTTAAAAAAAAAACGTTTTTTTTTAAATAAAAATGATTAATTAAAACGTTAGTTAAATTAGTTAGTTAGTTAGTACTAACCAGTCACTGACTGCTGGGGCCCACGCCCCCTAACTAATCCTGTTAGCTTAGTTAAGCCTCTGTTAGACAGAGAGGCTGACAGGTGGGTCCCACCTGTCAGTTTGACTGGTCAGCAGAGCTGACGCAATGCTGACGTCACTACTGACGCAATAAACCTTTTCTGCTTTTAAAATAATTCAGAAATTGGTTTAAACTTTGAAAATCCGTAACTTTTAAACCGTAACTCCGATGAAAATGTTTTCTATATGAAAGTTGCTCAGAAAAATCCAACAAATCCGAATACGCGGTCCGTTCATCTGTCACATGCCCCTAGCATGCTGAACATGGAACTTTCCCCCCTCCGGTCATCTGTCTGACACAGGTCCGGAACCGGGAACACCTTCCCGGTTGTTTTCCCCCTTCACCTATAACGTCTAGGACCGCGTTAGAGCACGCTTAGCGCTACGTATCGTCATGTCTTGCTTAGTGTTACCTCTGTTTGCTATGTATTTACTGTTTCTTCCCCCTCTTCTCTCCGGTAGGCCCCGAGGCCGCTGATGCCCCGGTGATCGACTACGTCGTTGACAACGACCCCTCCTTGCCAGAGCAACCAGGCAAGCCCCCCCTTTGATCATTCCGATATCGCCCATTCCATTCTCTCATGCTTGCATTAGATTTTGCTACTGTTATTGTATGCTCCTATTCTGATGCATAGCCTGCTTTTGTACCTGTTATTGTACCTTACCTGCTTATCCTAATCTGCTTAGTATAGGTTGGTTAGTGATCCATCAGTGACCCCCACCTTGTCCTTGTTGCCCCTGCTTCATCATTGAAGACCCGATCAACGGGATCGAAGACCAGGCCCCGACACCGCACATTCACTTTCCCCTTAGTTGCTCGACACTACTGGGTTACTAACGAGTGCCGAGGGTGAGACCTCTACAACACTTCTGATATTAACCCTGAAGTGTAGCTATTCGGTCGTGGTCATCGAGGGTGATTTCCTCTTTAACCACTTCCGATACGACTCTGTCGTGCAACCCCTCAAGTGTGAACCTCGAGGGTGATTCCTCTACGTTCACCTTGATGATTACATTGAGTGGAAACCACCGAGGGTGATTCCTTGGGTTTTCCTCTTGATGTTTGGACACACGGCTACTTGGACTTTACAACTGTTACTTGGAAAGTGATGTGGAGACGGGTTGACCTGGAAGGTGCCCGTGAGATAATTACGAGGCGTGGCCGGGCATTCTTAGCCCTTGCCGCAAGTCCTCGAGACGGGGCAACGGGGTCACTTCTTTCGTGAGTCTCTGCTTGTTACCGCGCGTTCCTAATCCACTACGATTTGGATATTTGATCCGAGGGGCCTCTGGCCTGATAGCACTAACCATCACGTGGGCATAGTATGGGCGTTCTGCGTCGTATACATCAGCCAAAGCTTAATAGACGTCAGCGACGGAGCGGCGCGCGCCGGGTTGGACTGGTAAGCTCCTGCCTTTTTGGGGAGGTAGCTAGGTCTGCTCACCGGCCGCGTACGCAACGTGCAGGAGTTTCCGGGGAGATGGCCCATGACCCCTGGGGGCATAGGTTTAGTCCGGCGTGCTGACCTCTCTGTTAAGTCTAGGTCGGGTTGCGGCGTATTGTTTGGCCGAGGCCGGGCATGACCCTGGAAAGTGTGTCCGGCCGGAGTTAAGCGAGCGTGGTGGGTAAGTTGGTGCACCCCTGCAGGGAAGAAAACATCTATCGATAGCCTGTCCTACGGTAACGGACACTTGGAGTTGTATCCCGATCGATACAACTAGAACTGGATACTTGTGATGAGAACTGGATGGTGATGAGGTTTTGATTGTGATGATAACTGGATAGTATGGCTCTGGGATTGCTTTCTCCCAGGGAGTCGAGAAAGGATCTCTGGCCGAGGTTGATAACACTACTACCACTTTACTTTATGCTACTCTACACCCTCCTGTTTGCTGCAAGATGGTGGTTCCCAGAAGATGCTAGTCTTCGATAGGACTAGACCTTCTCTCTATTCTGGCTTTTCTGCAGCCCAGTCCACATATACAGCCTTCCTTTGATAATGTTGCATATGTAGTGTAGATCCTTGCTTGCGAGTACTTTGGATGAGTACTCACGGTTGCTTTGCTCCCCCTTTTCCCCCTTCTTCTTCTTTCTGGTTGTTGCAACCAGATGGTGAAGTCCAGGAGCCAGATGCCACCTTTGACGACTGCTGCTACCCCGAGGGTGCCTACTACCACGTGACAGACGCCGACGACCAGGAGTAGTTAGGAGGCTCCCAGGCAGGAGGCCTTGCCTTTTCGATCGATGTTGCTTTTGTGCTAGCCTTCTTAAGGCAAACTTGTTTAACTCATGTCTGTACTCAGATATTGTTGCTTCCGCTGACTCTTTTGTTTTCGAGCTTATGTATTCGAGCCCTCGAGGCCCCTGGCTTGTAATATAAAGCTTGTATTATTTTAATTTGTGTCTAGAGTTGTGTTGTGATATCTTCCCGTGAGTCCTTGATCTTGATCGTACACATTTGCGTGTATGATTAGTGTACGATTGAATCGAGGGCGTCACAGCACTGGACGCCCACTTCATCATATGATGTATACATGGTGGACACACCCAAAGAAAATGACGACGAGGAACGGAAGGACGCATCGAAGGGTTGTTCCCTCGAGAAGCAGTCAAAGCGGCGGCGTAAACGCCTCTCCAAATCCCGCCTCGGCAGAAGCATCGATCATATAAACCCAGCGATAGAGCAAGGCGAGCCAGCGGACGACAAACACGGCATTGAACCGTCGTCCGACCACGGCAACACGGAGATTCAAATCGAACAACCCGACTCCATCGAAGATAACAGTCTGGAAAACATCACACGGTACATGCACCCGGAGCAACAGAATACCCATAAAAGGCTTGTTGCCACTGCGAGGAGTCTGAAAAAGCAGAAGCAAAGGCTCAGGACTGCACAAGACACACTCAGAATCAGATGGAGTGAAGTACTCAACACTGCAGCGAAGTACGGCGGTAATCGCCATACCAAGAGCTACCCGAAGCAAAAGCTGCTACCTGAATTCAATGAGGAGGCCTTAGATCCCCCGCAATCAAAAAACAAAATGGCTATCCGGTCGGATAGACGTCCTCATGGCCAACATAGAGCGGCAAACGATGCCGCACATAAGCCAGTACGTGACCCACACGAGGGCTCGCATCAAAAGTATGGCGCAACCAGATCCATCTATGGGCCATGCAAGCGCGCTCCAGTATGCAATGCAACACAACAAACATCCCAACACCACGGTACACCCAAATACAGGGGTGCCGCACACCCCCTATGTTTCACCGATGAGGTGCTGGACCACGAATTTCCAGAGGGATTCAAACCCGTAAACATAGAGGCGTATGATGGAACGACAGACCCTGGGGTCTGGATTGAGGACTACATCCTCATATCCACATGGCTCGAGGAGACAATCTCCACGCCATCAAGTACTTACCCCTCAAGCTCAAAGGGCCAGCTCGGCACTGGCTTAAAAGCCTCCCCGAAAACTCCATTGGAAGCTGGGAAGAGCTCGAAGACGCTTTTCGGGCAAATTTTCAAGGGACCTATGTCCGACCACCGGATGCAGACGATTTAAGTCATATAACTCAACAGCCCGGAGAGTCAGCCCGAAAGCTTTGGAACAGGTTTCTCACTAAAAAGAACCAAATAGTCGACTGTCCGGACGCCGAAGCCTTAGCAGCTTTCAAGCACAGCGTTCAAGACAAATGGGTCGCTAGACACCTTGGCCAAGAAAAGCCGAGAACAATGGCAGCATTAACAAGCCTCATGACCCGCTTTTGCGCGGGCGAGGATAGCTGGTTAGCCCGGTGTAGCACCAGCGACCCAAGTACATCCAAAGTCAGGGACGAAAACGGGAAACCACGACGCAGCAAAAACAAGCACCGGAATAAAGAAGACAGCCCGAAGAGCACGGCGGTAAACGCCGGATTCAGAAGCTCTCGGCCAGGTCAGCAAATGCTGCCCTCCAAAGGCAACAGAGACAAACTGTCCAGCCTAAACAAGATTCTGGACAAAATATGTCAGATCCACAGCACCCCCGATAAAACTGCAAATCATACCCATAGAGAATGTTGGGTCTTCAAGCAGTCCGGCAAGCTCAACGCCGAACACGAGGGGCAGGATACACCAAGCGAAGACGAGGACGAACCTCGCAAGCAAAGCACTAGGGAACAAAAGAAATTCCCACCAGAAGCTAAAACAGTAAACGTGTTACACGTGACAAAGGGGAGAAACAAAGCGGCACTCCTAGAGACACATGTCCCAGGGCCTATCATAGTGGAGTTCTGCCACTGGTCGTCCCAACCGATCACCTTCAACCATCAGGATTACTCGGCAAGTATCCGGCGTGTAGGATGGGCTGCCTTGGTGTTAGACCCGATAATTGACGGATACCACTTCACACGAGTCCTGATGGACGGTGGCAGTAGTTTAAACCTGATATATCAGGACACAGTCCGCAAAATGGGGATAGACCCAACAAAAATTAGCCATAGCAATACTACCTTTAAAGGAGTAACGCCAGGCCCAGAATCCCATTGCACGGGCTCCCTACTACTAGAGGTTATATTCGGCTTCCCCGATAACTTCCGCAGCAAAAATTTAACCTTCCACATCGCTCCGTTCCAAAGTGGCTATCAAGCACTACTCAGACGCGAAGCTTTCGCTCGCTTTAACACAATACCGCATTACGCTTCCCTCATGCTTAAAATGCTCAGTCCACGTGGCATCATTAGAGTAAATGGAAATGTTGAGCGCTCCTTGCGTGCGGAAGACCACGCAGCTGCCTTGGCAGCCGCACACTAAACGGCCTCATCAACTAAAGCATCTGACAGGTCGTTAAGACCACGGGCACGGTTGGACGAGTCCAGTGCAGCTATATGTAATTGATACAGGTTTGATGGCTATACCCCTGTTACAATACAAGGGGCTCAACGTGTGCGCACAAGTGGCAATTAGGCTCAACTTTACTCATTTCGAACTATATATTCTTTATTTAGTATAACTTACCTTTTGCACGACAACTTTTCAATTAAGTTCCTCCCTTTTTCAAATGACCATCATGCTACACCTGTCCAGAATACGGCACAACGGAGACACAGGCGCAGACATGCAGCAGGGACCCGTTCCAAGGATTCTTTCTAGATTAAGACCCTGCGTAAAACTTTTTTACTGTCTCTTGTTGATACACATCCCTCAGATCCTCAGTACAATTGAGAAGGATGCTGACGTATTGGCATGTGGCCACGTCAGAATATTGCACGTACCTGCACACCAGGGGCTTATTACAAAGGGCACTGTTTAGGCCCGGTTTACATCATAAAGACCAAATACCTTAGGGAGTGTTCGGCATCGCGAGTTTGGCCTTATATGCATCAACTCCGAATCATGTCTTTGGTCAAATGTTGGGTTTGCTCGGCTCCTGTGTTTTGTTGCCTTATGTTTTGCTCTATCGGCTAAGGCCGCACCAGGAGAACTACTACGATTGTGCCCTGGTTCATCCGGACAAGCACCTCAGTAGAGAAAGCCGAAAACTGACTGTCATGATATAGCGTGAGAATGGTCAACCACTCGATGACCTAGTGGAATCTTAGGGATTCCTCCGCCTTAACGAAGGGCCGTTTCCCAGCCAGGCATGTACGCGCCCCGAATCCGGATGAGTGCAGAGCCACCAGGGGCTATATAGTAGCCCCACTGTCAAACTCCTCTGGCTAAGTGAAAGTGTTAAAGCATTATAGTCCGGTTGCCTAGTTCGCTGCGCTATCACCTCCTTAATGGACCAAGACATTGGATCAAGTGTGAACATGCGTCTTCTGCGAACACCCCCGCATTATATGCGTGGGGGCTGAAGCCGACGACTGCCATACATAAACGGCCGCACATGAGGCATCATAGCACTTTCGGGCAAAAGTATAAATACAGCCTTGATAAATTCAATAAAACATTGTTTGTACAATGGGACTACATGTCACTGGAAAATAATATTCTTTGAGCACTGCACCTCTATCGAACGAGCGCCTTCAAGGACTTCTTAAAAGTAGTGCTCGGCAGCCACTCGGCTTGTGGCCGAACCCTGTGCCGCAACAGTGGTGACCTCCATCTCCGCCTAGTATGTTTTGACACGGACAAGGGCCATCCACACACCTTCTATGCACGCTGATCTCTTTACACCATTGATGCATGGCACAACTTCAAGGAATTGTTGCTCTAAGCTAAAGTAGCTACTCGGCCTTGGCCCTCCCGGCCACAGGTGATCCACAACGGACCTCATGGCAAGTCCGGAGAACCTATGGAGCTCGGCCCAACCGGTCAATCGCTCATTCAGCAGCAGCGGCCGGACTGGAGCGTGAAACTGTGACCAGAACATCTTCTCCACTTAGGGACCTTTCTGATCCTTGAAGTACTCGGCGGCATCAGCAGCGCTGGCAGCCAAATCCATGTACGCGTCCGCAGAACTCCATAGCCGGTCCAGTGGAGCATACTTCGGATCCCCGAACTTAGTCCGCAACAAGAAAGGCTTCCCAGACACGATATCTACAGCTTGATTCAGCTCCTCCTTTGTCGCTCTAATTTTGGAGCGGGCTTCCTTGGCAGCCACCCGGGCCTTCTCCAGGTCCGTCGCTTTCGTCCGGTTTTCCTCTTCAAGAAGCCGGTAACGGTCAGCAGCATCTTTTAACTCCACGGCCATCTTGGCAATATTTTCTTTGCTCTCGCAATGTGCGGCCTGTTCGGCCCTTAACTCTTCGGCCGCCTGTAAAGCGGCCACATTGCTACTCCTTCCTTGCTCCTTGGCTCGGGTAAGCTCCGCCCGAAGGGTCTCCACGGTGGTCGCTCCATCTGTAGTCACAACATATTAAAGATACTGGCATCAGGCTACTCTTATTATGTGACAATCGCCAGAAAAATTACTGACCCTGCGCCTCGTCAAGCCACTTGTTGACAAGCACGATGTCGGCATCTGCCGCATCCAGCTGCTGCTTTAGTTCGGCATACCCACCAGTCCAGCTAGCCACCGGAGCCTCCACCACCTGCACATAAAGGCAGTGTGGTTATTGCCTGGGACTATGATCCTCTGTTTGCCGCCGTTTTCTACGACAACCAGAGTCTCAGGGGCTACTATCTACACAGTGCACATCTAAAAATGTGCGGTACTTTCAAAAATGTACATCATTTCACATACCTCAAAACCCGTCAGTAGACTCATAAAGTCTTCATGCAGCTCGCTTTCGGCGGACGAAATCCTTTCAATCACTGTACCCATCAATGTGTGGTGCTCTTCTGAGATAGCCTCTTTCTCCAGCAGATCCCTCCGTACATCCGACCGCACACCAGACGGTGCCGGACTCTTTTGATTGCTGTCTCCGAGAGCCGGATACTGAGGACTTCGGATGGCCATAGGATTACCTTCTGGCCTTGCCGGTCCAGGAGAAGCCCTCCACGACGACAACTCGGGGTCACCCGCTTCGTAAGGAGGTGTGGCAGGGGGAGGCATTTCGCTCTCCATCATCTCCGGAAGAAGATCCCCCGAAGACGAGCTCTGCTGAGAAGGGCTAAGATCCGAAATGCAAGATAAATGCTTCGATTATTTTCCTAAGGAATAGAGCAAGATATTTTCATTATTGAATACCCTTTTACTTACAGCTCGGTAGAGGGCTGATCCCCACGCGGACATTGTGTGGCAAGAGTACCCTCCGAGGCAGGTCCCTCTGGCGGAGATTTCTTCTCCCGTTTGGAAACCTTAGTTTTTGGATCTTCAGAGGTTGACCTCTTCCTTCCCAGGGGAGAGAGAATGTCAGATTCTTCCCCTTGGTTATCCTCCCTTGCAGAGGCGCTCATTCCCTCGATTGGAATAGGTAGCGATGGAGGCCCGCTCGCCCTCTTTATTCCCCCCTTCATCTTCCTTTGAGGGCACTAGACAAGGTGCTGGCTCGAGCATCTTTTCCACCACCGGATTGCCCAAGCCTTCAGGAAGGGGGGTTGAACACCGGATCATCTTCGCCTTTTTTATCCAGTCCTGGTCAAAGAGCGATTCTTCAGAATGATGTCATGGTAAATAAAAGGACAATGTGTTTGGCCATGGGGTTACTTACTTGGGGAGCAGGGCGGTTGCAGCTCAGGCCCACGTCATCGGTAATGTTCGGACACTCTATTTGGGGTCCGAAGAACGATTTGTACATCTCCTCATGCGTCATGCCGAGGAAATTCTGAATAGTGCACGATCCTTCCGGGTTGAATTCCCACATGCGGAGGGGCCGGCGTTTGCAAGACTGGACTCGACAAACCTGCATAACTTGCATTACCATAACCAGACTGAAATCTCCCTCGAAGAGATATCGGATACGGCTCTGCAGTATTGGCACGTCCTTGGCTGGACCCCAGCTCAGCCCCCTGCTGATCCATGACATCAGTTGTGGTGGAGGGCCTGAGCGAAAGGTGAGGGCAGCTACCCACTTAGCGCTTCAGGGAGCTGTGACGTAAAACCACTCCCGTTGCCACAATCCGGACACCTCTGGAAAGGAACCCTTTGGCCATGGAGCGTCAGCAATTTTTCTTATTAGAGCACCTCCGCACGCTGCGTACTGCCCCTCGACCATCTTCGGCTTCACATCGAAGGTCTTGAGCCACAGGCCGAAGTGAGGGGTAATGCGAAGGAAGGCCTCACAAATGACAATAAATGACGAGATGTGAAGAAGGGAATCCGGGGCCAGATCATGAAAATCCAGCCCGTAATAGAACATGAGACCCCTAACAAAGGGATCCAGAGCGAGGCCTAGTCCTCGGAGGAAGTGCGAGACGAACACAACGCTCTCGTTGGGTTCGAGAGTAGGGACGACCTGCCCTCGGGCGGGCAGCCTATGCGAAATTTCGGCAGTAAGATATCTGGCCTCCCTCAACTTCTTGATGTCCTCCTCCGTGACGGAGGAAGGCATCCACCGGCCTTGAAGGCTGGATCCGGACATGATTGAAGGTCCGATGCACCTGACCTGGGCTTTGGGTGTTA
>NC_041392.1:234093521-234173172 GCF_002162155.2 Triticum dicoccoides
TTGAGCATGGGAGGGAAAAAAGAAAAAGCATTGTCCCTTTATAAAGGGGATGAATATCAGGCGTCCTCCTCGTGGCCGTTCGAGACTTACCTAAGATCTAGGAGTCATACCAATAGGCACAGTTGGGTTACCCACGTTTGTATTGATGAGAATCCCGTGATAAAGGGAACATGATCTCTGCTTTGACAAGACGTGTCAAGAAACCGCCTCGCATTATATGCGGGGCTGGTTAAAGAAAAACGGTTCAAATAATTACCGGGCTGTGGCATGATGTCATGCTGCGAAAACGTGTCAGCAGATTAGATTTGTGGAAATATTATTCTCTCTATGATGGTATGTGGAACTTATTTTGTAGGGTCGGACACTATCCTTGTATTCAAACTCTTTCGTGGTGTATTCGGAGGAGGAAACCGCATTGCAATGCCGAACACAACACTGCGCGCCGGACTCATCATCATTGAAGCCTGGTTCAGGGCCTACTGAGGGAGTCCTGGATTAGGGGGTCTCCGGACAGCCAGACTATATCCTTTGGCCGGACTGTTCGACTATGAAGATACAAGATTTTAGACTTCGTCCCATGTCCGGATGGGACTCTACTTGGCGTGGAAGGCAAGCTATGCAATACGGATATGCATATCTCCTCCTTTGTAACTGACCTTGTGTAACCCTAGCCTCCTCCGGTGTCTATATAAACCAGAGGTTTTAGTCCGTAGGACAACATACAATCATACCATAGGCTAGCTTCTAGGGTTTAGCCTCTCCGATCTCGTGGTAGATCAACTATTGTACTACTCATATTATCAAGAATAATCAAGCATGACGTAGGGTTTTACCTCCATCAAGAGGGCCCGAACCTGGGTAAAACATCATGTCCCCTGCCTCCTGTTACCATCCACCTTAGACGCACAGTTCGGGACCCCCTACCCGAGATCCGCCGGTTTTGACACCGACACCGGCCCTCATAGGGCACGCCAAAAGTGTGGAGTCCTACTAGGACTCCCTAGTTGTTGGAGAGGTGGGCCACGGGTAGGCTAACCCAGGCCCAGAACCTTTCAAGACATTGAGGCAGACTGCGCCCCTCGAGACCCCAGGACGAAGAGCCGCCTTCTGAGAGTCGGCGGCTGGCTGCCCACTCGCGGCCGAGTCCTAGGAATGACTTCAGGATGAGCCGACTCCTGACTGGCGACTTCCAGAGAAGCTGGCCTTGGGGAGTCGGCCCGCGACACCAACAACCCCCATGCCCTCATAAAGAGGGACGGGACGGGGAGTGGCCACAGTAAGGTCCACTCCCACCCCTTTTCCAAGGGCAGGCGTGGCTACAGTACGCCGTACCCGCGGAGATCTCCGCACGGCGCGACACTGTTGCCATGCCGGCTCTGACATCAGCCCCAGGGGGCGGAGCCCTGTGCCCACGACGGCCTGCTGGTACGACCCAAGGATGATGGGTCCCACCAGTAGGCGGGCATACGAAAGACGGCGAAAGCACCACCAGTCGGCCCGGATGGGAGTCGGCCACCAGAAGTCGGCCGGCCCCTCCCACGGGCCCCACGCGCCATTAATCAGACACGACAAGTAGTGGCCACAGTGATCGCCCGCCAGACGGCGGGGCTGTCGCCACGGCCTCATGACCGAGCCTGCGTCATTAGAGGCACGGCTACATTAATCTGCAGCCGGCAAGACCCGCCCGCAGCAGACGCGGCTTGTCGGCTCCACACCAAGCCAGTCAGCGGGGCCCACCAGTCGGCGGGCCCCAGGAGTCGGCGGATAAGACGGCGGCCAGAGAGACTGACGGTTGGGCCCACGCCCAGCCAGATTACCATTGTACCCCTGGGGGTAGGCCTATATAAACCCCCCAGGGCATCCATGCAAAGGGTGGGAATCCATTAGCACTAGACCAGATCATATAGGAAGGAGAGAGCTAGCCTTGCCTTCTCCTATCTCCAGGAAATAGCTCAAGGAGCAACCGTGTAAACACTTTGCCATAGTGATCATGCGGAGACCCCGTAGAGTAGCAGTAGGGGTATTATCTCCTCGGAGAGCCCTGAAGCTGGGTAAGATTCGCCGGTGTGCATGTCTTCGCCTTATCCCGTTTCCAGGCACCAGCGACATTCTACTAGCCCCCACCATGATAAGCCATCCTTTGGCATATGTCGCACCCAACCCCCGACATTTGGCGCCCACCGTGGCGCATGGTGCACCGTCGTCCGAAGACCTGCTCTGGACAGGAACCCTTTTTCTCCCTGGTGAGCGCAGCCAGCCCGGCACGCCAGACGGAGTTTGCGCTGACGCGCTGCACAGCGTTGAGATCGCCTGTGCAGCCAGCTGCCTCGCCGATCTTGTCGGCGAGGTTCGCCTCTCCGACGAACCTGCATCCAATGCAGGCACGGGCGGCCCCGAGAGCCTCCTCGCAGGCCTCCTCGACCAACTCCACGTCGCCGGCGAGCGTGCCAGGGACTTGGAGTCTGTGGGCTCCACCGACCCGATGCTGGTCGACTCCGACACCGTGTCGCTCGACGCGTTCCCCACCAATGTGGTGGTCTACGATGAGCCTCTCCCTCGCGCGGAGAGCGACAGAAGCACCATCACCGAGGTGCTCGTCATCGGTCATGACGAGCCTCCCGGTGGAGGAGCGCATGACCCACTTGGCGTGGCACTACAAGACCTGACTGCGCCCATTCCGGAAGACGCTGACGCGGAGACGTTGGAGGCGCGCCGCCTTCAGCTCGTCAAAGGCGCGAAGAAGCTGGCTAGCATGAGACGCTTGTCAGAAGCCTACCAGCGTGAGATGGATCGCGCTGTGGGTGGCTCGCCAGCCCCAGCTGGGCCCAGTCGCCTTGGCGCGGTCCAGCAGCGCGGCGTGGCCATCGCCAACCTGTTCGAGGCAAGTCGCCCTGCGGACGCCACGCCTGCGGAGAACATTCGAGCCGCCCAGGCGGTGGCAGACGAGCTGGACAACTTCAAGGGCGAAGAGCGCCGCCTGATGATGCAGCGAGTCCAGCGGCTCCTCGACGTGGCTACCGCGCAGAACGAGGCCGGCTGCCGCACGAAGGCGCCGCAGGGGCAAAACGACTACCTTCGCCGAGATCAAGGCACGACATCTCGGACGCCAACTGGCGGCGCTCGAGGAAGGAAAGACAAGGATCCGGCTGTCAGCCATAGTCGGACTCACATTACCATAGAGCGCGACCAAGACGGCCGCCTGAGAGCAGTGGAACAATGGGACGACTGTCCGCCTCCTCCTCCTCGCAAGGAAAGGCGAGTCTCCCTGCCGCCTGTTGACCATCCGACTCTCGGCGACCACCTTGGCCGCGGAGAGGGAGTTGGAGAAAACAACGCCCGCCACCGGATCGACCGACTTCACCGATCCCTGGCGCTGGAAAAAGAAGACGAGTTGGGTCCGCCTTGTTTCGGGCCCCGCATTCGAGACGAGCCCTTTCCCAAAGGGTTCACGCTCCCAAGAGACACGCCCAAGTACACCGGCTCCGTGAAGCCGGAGGACTGGCTGGTTGACTACTCCACGGCTGTCAACATAGCGAACGGCAACAAGCGTGTCGCCGTAAAATACGTTCCGCTCATGCTCTAGGGCACGGCCCGGACATGGCTGAATAGCCTGAAGCCCCGCAGCATCAACAGCTGGGTCGACTTCACCGAAGCTATCAGGACCCCGATTCCAAGTCACATCGACCCAGCCAGTAACACCTCATATCACTTTGCAGCCTCACGCACGGTAATCCCACGGGTGTCGCCTTACCATGGCCCGGGACCGTTTGCGCCTTTTGGCTCACGTATACGATAGTGTCGCTAGCATCCATATGACAGAGAACCCGGGCCGACATGGCTAGTCGTGAACCCAAAGCAGCACTAACCCATGGGGACAGGCATACATGAATCACATCGAGCATGTCGGTCATCAACGTGTGAATCCGGGCTGTAGCACTGGGCTAACAGGACTCCGGTAACCCGAGCTGTAGCAGGCTAGGCAGGACTCCGGATGTCACCGCGTGACATTTCCCCGAAGGGACAGACACATGAACGAAGTGAAACACATGCCGGCCAGTCAAATGTCCAGAGCAGTAGTGCTGGGCTAGCAGGACTCCGGTGAACCGGGCTGTAGCGGACTACTATCTCTCAGGAAGCACTAGACTACATTTCCCCATATGAGAGGCTGCCAAGGATAAACAACTAGATTGTCGGATCCCACTCATACCAAGCATTTCAATCATACACACAATATGCCCGATATGAGTACATACAACATGGCATCACAACAAAACTCTACAACTCAAGTACTTTATTTAAAAGGCTCCGAGAAGCCATACATAACATATTCATACAGGTACGGGTCACACGACCTGACAGTCAAGTCATACAATCATACAAGCACATGCGGAAGCAACTTAGTCTGAGTACAGACACTAGAAAGGAAAAAGGCTTGAAGAAGCCTATTTATCTATAGAGGGCCCTTCCAAGGCTTGGACCACCACCTGGGTGGCTAGTCACTCGTCGACATCAAGGTCTACGTAGAACCCATCGGAGGGGGCGGTGTTGTCGTCTGAAAACAGTAATTAAGCAAACATGAGTACAAAGGTACTCAGCAAGTCTTACATCAGAACCTACTATACATGCTCATTCTCAAGAAGGTGGTGGAGTTATTGCAGCAAGCCAGCTTTGACTCTTGGATAAGCTATCCTACGGAACACCACTAATAAAATAGTTTTTTCACATGAGTCCACTACTCACCAACACAATACTCCACCGGGGATCCTCCCTCGTCATCCTACGGGAGGGCCATCCTCGGTACTCACACTTATCTTGAGTCTTTTAGTAGTATCCATTAACTTGTCTATGAACTGTATAGGCAACCAAGTAGTCCTTTACCGCGGACGCGGCTATTCGAATAGTTTTATAGCCTGCAGGGGTGTACTTCGTCACACATGTTTCCACCACTTAGCGGCTGCACATGACATGTGCTCGGCAGACTTCAAGCGAAAGCCGACGTGGGTGTAGACCACGACCTGACTAACCGCACAAGTCTCTAGTCCAGGTTTATCGCCTATTCAGGTTCCATCCGCAAGGAAATCCGGCTGGGGTGTCCTCAACAGCCCCAAACGATGTGTACAGGGTCCCGAGATGCCAAACAGGCGCCCGGCATATCCGGCCATAGTGTATCTACCGCATCATAGCCCACCCCTAGGGTCAGCGCTACGCACGGCCGCCAACACATAACCTACAAGCACCAGAAACTAGTTGCAACTCCTGGACAGAGGGCGAGAGGGGTCAGTAAGTCAAGCGGGGTCATATTTCAGGGCCCAATGTGTGGTAGTAGCTGAATCTTAAATCACTCATACAGATCTCAGTTCTTATGGACAGCCTCAATGAAACAACCCACCATGTACTCCTACATGGCCTCTCATCGATACCTTTACCAAATCATGTTCAACACATCCCTCACATTACCGACATAATCATTTCACTCTAGCCCATCACCCAGATGAACCAGACCTGACACAACTCTAAGCATAGCAGGCATAGCAAGGTAGGAAACACATACATGGCTCAATCAACTCCTACACATGCTAGTGGGTTTCATCTAATTACTGTGGCAATGATAGGTCATGCAGAGGATAAGGGTTCAACTACCATAGCACACAGCAGTTTGAAACGTTGTTGTCTTAATGCAGTAAATGAGAGCAGAGGCGAGAACATGTGATTGTATCGGTATGATCAATGGGCCTGCTTGCCTGATGGAGTGGTAGTAGGGTACTTCCCTTCAGTTGGATAATCGGAGATATCCTCGAAGGCAGAACCTACCACGAAGGACACACAACACTTAATCAACACATGACAATATGCAACAATATGATGCATGCTATGACATGGCAAAATTTTGTGTCCTGCCTAATGCAATGTGAAACAAGTTGAAATGGGTCCATTTGAATCAAAGATTCAAATGAAGGTTAAAGTTCTTATGCATAAAAAGTGTATTAGCTTGTTTCACCTAAACAGCAAGGTTAAAGTGGTTTGTCATGCATGAATCCATTATAGATGGATAGATTGAATTTTTTTGATCATTTTTCATATATAATTTGTTTGATTTGGAGCTATGGTTGATTTTCTATGATTTTTAGAAGTTTTAGCTATTTTCTGGAATTTCCTATATAAAAATAAATCTAGAAAATGAATAAGTGCGTCAGCACTGCGTCACTATGATGTCATCGAGTCAAAGGCGCCAGGGCCAGTCAAACCTGACTGGTGGGCCCTGTCTGTCAGTGTCTCAGCTAACTAACAGGATTAAGTTAACACTAACTAACTGTCAGTGGGGCCTGGGCCCACATGTCAGTGACCTAAACTAATTATAATTAGTTAGCATTAATCCTAAACTAATTAACAGGCTGGCCCCACCTGTCATAGGCTCAGGGGGGAAGTCAACCTGGGCCCACACGTCAGTCCACGGGTCAAAACATGGTCAACTCGCCGGCGGCTTGACGCCGGCGACGAAAGACGCGGCAGAGGGGCTAGGGTTTTGCCCACAGTCGACCAAATCGACTGCGGTTTGGTCCTACGCATAGCTGGGGGCAAGCCGCGGCGTTTGGTGGTGGAAGTGGAGCTCGGGGAGGCCGGAAACGACACCGGCGACGACCTTGGCGGTCGCCGGAGTTCGGGCGAGAATAAACCCAAAGCTACGGGGCACGACGAGGCGCGGGGAGTGGTGCGTTAGGCTCCTGGAAACGTGGTGAGTGTGGTGACGCACTCGGAATCGAGCTTATGTGCCTATGGCCACGGCGGTGACATGGCCGGCGGAGCCGAGCTCTCGGGCTCAATGGAGCCCGCGGTTAGAGGGAGAAAACGGCAAGGAAAGAGAGGGGAACGGAGAAGGAGATCACGGGGAGTGTAGCGGTGGCCTCAGCGAGCTCGGGGAGGCATCAGGGGCGGCATACGGTCGCCGGCGATCTTGGCGGACCGAGGTTGAAGAAGACGGCTCTAGTGGCGTTGCAGTGCGTCCGAGGTGTCGTGGCTCGCCCGTGAGGAAGAGGAAGACGTCGGCGGTGCTCGGGGACATGTCGAAGAGACAAGAGAGGGTCGATGGCCGCGGTGGACGGCGACGGTGGCGACGAGCTCCTCTCGGGAGGGGATGGGGAGAGAGCCAGAGGAGGGAGAGGGGCACGGGAAGAGTGGGGAAAGTGAGAGGGGGATGAGGGAGAGTGCGTGGCACTCATAGACGACGTCCTGGGTATCGGTAGAAGCAGGAGGTGGCTGGCGTGTGGCTGCGGGCGCCGGCCACATGCCTCTCGTCCTCCTGGCGAGAGGAGGGGGATGACTGGCGGTAGCCAGTGGGCTGGGTCGAGCTGGGCCAGGCCAGGGCGACAGGTAAGCTCTAACTCTCTCTCTCTCTTTTCTGTTTTGCTTTTATTTATTTCCTGCTATGTGTATTGAAATAGAATAAATACTATTTCATTTCCAAAAACTCTGGAAATATTCAGAGGCACATTTGGGAATATTCTCAACTGCCTAAAAATGCTTCCAAGATTATTTGAGCACTTTAAAATATTTATAGCATTTAAAATGCCCAAATTCAAATACTTATGGCTTGTTCAAAAATCCAGAATGGCTCCATAAATTGCAAGACCATTTTTGGCAGAGGTTTTAGTCAAGACCAAAAATGGTGGGCTTTTATGAAGGGCATTTTGGGTTCATTGAAATTCCAATTGTTGGAAATTAGCATTTTCAGGGGGTGTTGGGGTTGATTAGGCCCCATTTCAAGTTTAAAAGAAATTTAAACATGATGCACATGTTCATCCAATCCTAATGCATGACTAAAAGCAGGGATGTGACAACTCACCCCCACTCAAAAGAATCTCGTCCCGAGATTTAGGATCCTCTGGGAAGAAGGTGGGGTACTCGAGTCGAAGACGATCCTCCCTTTCCCAAGTGGCTTATTTCTCGAAATGGTGTGACCATTGAACCTTGAGAAACTTGATATTATGGCATCGAGTGGTACGCTCGGCTTGATCAAGGATACAAATGGAATATTCCCGATATGAGAGGTTATCCTGTAGATCAAGCGTTTCATGGTCTACTCCACGGATAGGATCCACGAAGCAACGCCTGAGTTGAGAAACGTGGAAGACATCATGAACTCTCGAAAGATGCGAAGGTAGTTCCAATTGGTAGGCAACTTCTTCTCGTTTGGCAAGTATGCGAAAGGGTCCAATGTAACAAGGAGCCAATTTTCCTTTGATACTGAAATGATGGGTTCCCTTTAATGGAGTAACCCAAAGGTAAGCCTTCTCACCGACTTCATAAGTCATGAGCTTATGTTTACGATCATATTGGCTCTTTTGACGAGATTGGGCTGTTTTCAATTTCTCCCGAATAACGTGAACCTGCTCTTCTGCTTCCTGAATCATATCCGGGCCAAAGAGTTGTCTTTCCCCGGTTTCTGACCAGTTAAGAGGCGTTCGACATTTTCGTCCATAGAGAACTTCGAAAGGAGCTTTGCCCAAGCTAGCTTGATAACTATTGTTATAGGCAAACTCCGCGAATGGAAGGCATTTCTCCCAACCCATTCCGAATGAGATGACAGAAGCTTGGAGCATATCTTCCAAAATTTGATTGACTCGCTCTACTTGACCACTTGATTGAGGATGGAAGGCGGTGCTAAAAGAGAGACGAGTTCCCATAGCATTTTGGAAACTTTCCCAAAATCGAGAGGTGAAGAGACTCCCACGGTCTGAGTTAATTTCCAATGGGACACCATGAAGAGACACTATTCGGGAGATGTATAAATCAGCTAGCTGGCTAGCGGTGATACTCTCATGAACAGGTAGGAAATGGGCTACTTTGGAAAGACGGTCGATCACGACGAAGATGGCATTATTCCCTCTCTTGGTCCTGGGAAACCCAGTAATGAAATCCATACTGATTTTATCCCATTTCCACTCAGGAATAGCCAAAGGTTGAAGGGTGCCAGCAGGCCGTTGATGCTCTGCTTTAACACGATGATAGACGTCGCAGCTAGCAATGTATTGAGTAATTTCTCTCTTCATCCTAGTCCACCAAAACCTCTGGCGTAGCTCTTGATACATCTTGGTACTACCGAGATGAATGGTGAGAGGGGAGTCACGAGCTTCCTTAAGAATCAATTGGCGTAAATGTTGTTTCTTGGGAACCACCAAGCGGTTCTCGAAGAAGACAACACCTCGCTCATCCATGGAGAAACATTTAGCAACTCCGCTAGCGATGTTTTGCTTAATCCGGGATATGCCCTTATCATGTTTCTGGGCAGTTATAATTTGATCCGTAAGGTTAGGCTTCGCCACCAGGGTGGATAGGAATCCTCGAGGAACAATGTGAAGATTAAGCTTACGAAATTCCTCATGGAGAAGTGGTTGACTTTGTTGTAACATCAGGTTGTTACAATAGGACTTACGACTTAGTGCATCAGCCATGACATTGGCTTTGCCCGGTGTGTAAGTTATTCCTAAGTCGTAATCCGAGATCAACTCGACCCAACGTCTTTGCCTGAGATTCAAATCTGGTTGGGTGAAGATATATTTTAAACTTTGGTGATCGGTGAAGATCTCGCAACGATTACCGAGGAGGTAATGTCGCCAAGTTTTAAGTGCATGGACTACAACTGCAATCTCTAGATCATGTGTGGCATAATTTTCCTCATGTGGGTGTAATTGCCGTGAAGCATAGGCAATTACCTGACGATCTTGCATGAGTACGCAACCTAGTCCTTGTCGCGAGGCGTCGCAATAGATAATAAAGTCCTTGGAGAAATCTGGTGGTACAAGTACGGGTGCAGATGTCAGGCGTCTTTTCAGTTCCTGAAAGCTGAACTCGCACTATGGGGTCCACTCGAACTTTTTATCCTTCTTGATGAGTTCAGTTAGAGGTTTAGCAACCTTGGAGAAATCCTCGACGAAGCGGCGGCAATAGCTCGCTAAGCCAAGGAGGCTCCGAACTTGCTTGACCGTCTTAGGTGGAGTCCAATCAAGGACGGCTTGAACTCACTCGGGATTGACAGCAATACCCTTACCAGAGATTACATGGCCTAGATAGGTCACCTCTGGCAACCAAAATTCACACTTGGAGAATTTGGCATAAAGGCGATGCTCTTGAAGTTTCGTCAATACCAGCCTTAGATGTGCGGCATGTTCCTCTTCATTCTTGGAGTAGATGAGTATGTCATCAAGGTAAACTACGATGAATTTATCCAAATACTCTATGAAGAGCGAGTTCATTAACCGAGAGAAGGTGGCTGGGGCATTGGTTAAACCGAAGGACATAACGGTGTACTCGTATTGGCCATAACGAGTAACAAAGGCCGTTTTGGGAATGTCCCCATTTCTGATTTTGATTTGATGGTAGCCCAACCTCAAATCCATCTTGGAAAAGACTGAGGATCCAGCGAGCTAATCATACAGATCGTTAATCCTGGGAAGCGGATACTTGTTCTTGATAGTGACCAAGTTGACAGGTCGGTAATCTACAACCATCCGATCCGTTCCATCCTTCTTCTTGACAAAGAGGACGGGGCAAGCCCAAGGAGAGGAACTAGGATGGATGAAACCCTTTTTCAAGGACTCATCGAGTTGGTTCTTAAGCTCGGCTAGTTCTAAGGGTGCCATCTTATAGGGTCTTCTAGAAATTGGAACGGTTCCTGGAACAAGGTCTATCACGACCTCGACATCCTTGTTAGGTGGAACACCTGGTAGTTCTTCTGGAAAGACATCCGGAAAGTCTCGGACTACCGGAATATCCTCAAGGTCTGGAAGGGGGTTGGCATTTAGGGAGTAAAGCTGGCGCTTGGCCACTCGAGTTAAAACATTGACTGTCTTGCCCGATGGGTGAGTAAGTTGAACGGTTCTAGTGGCACAATCAATCTTAGCATAATGAGCTAACATCCAGTCCATACCCAAGATGATGTTTATGTCCGAGGACTTGAGAGCTATTAAGGATGCAAGGAAGACAAGTCTATCGACAAGAGTTTCGTTCCCATGGCTTACTCTAGAAGTTTGCCATCTAGAGAGAGGGGTTTGAATTTCCATGGTAGTGGGCATGTCACAGAATGTTGTGTTATGCAATCGAGCATAGCTCTCAGATATGAATGAATGAGATGCTCCAGTATCGAAAAGAACAGATGCCGGATGGCAATTAACAAGGAGCATACCAAGGACGACGTTAGGATCCTCATGAGCCTCCTCGGCTGAGACATAGTTGACATGGCCACGTGTAGTGGTGACCGGCTTGGCGTAGAATGTCTTTCCCGCTGGCTTACCACGGCCAACGGACTTTCCAGACTGACTGGGGTTGTTGTTTTGGGGACACTCTCGACTATAGTGACCCGGCTCTCCACACTTGAAACATGTCACAACATTGGGGCATGGAGCAGCATTAGCAGCGGGGCCACCATAGGGCTTGGGCGGTGCAAACTGCTGGTTGGGACGAGGCGCCTCAAAGGATGGCCTCGGAATGAACCTGGGTGGCAGTGCTGTGCTTGGAATCCACACTCGGCGCTTCTGAGATCCAGAGCCGGATGAAGAGCCAAAATCACAAGAGTGCTTGCGTGAAGCGTCATAGTCAGACTGGCCTAACTCAGCACTGATGGCTTTATTGACCAACTTCTGAAAGGAGATGCACTCGTGCAGACGAAGATCGCGGCGAAGCTCAGGGCTAAGTCCCTTGCAAAACCTTGCCTGCTTCTTAGCATCGGTGGATACCTCTTCAGGAGCATATCGTGCCAGATTGTCAGGACCCCGACTCGATGCCACATCGATCTAGCATGTAACACCTCATATCGCTTTGCGGCCTCACGCACGGTATCCCCACGGTGTCGCCTTACCTTTGCCCGGGACCGTTTGCGCATTTTGGCACACGTATATGATGGTGTCGCTAGCATCGATATGATAAAGAGCCCGGGCTGACATGGATAGTCGTAAACTCAAAGTGGCACTAACTTACAGGGACAGGCATTCATGACCCAGCATCGAACGTGTCGGTCATCAGCGAGTGAATCCAGGCTGTAGCACTGGGCTAACAGGACTCCGGTGAACCAGGCTGTAGCGGGCTAGCAGGACTCCGGTATTCATCGCATGACATTTCCCCGAAGGGACAGACACATGATCGAAGAAGGACACATGCCGGCCTGCCTAAGTGTTCCGGAGCAGTAGCAAGCTACCAGGGCTCAGTGGAAGCACTAGGAGACATTTCCCGGTAAGAGAGGCTACTAAGAATAAACAACTAGATAGTCAGATCCCACACATAGCAATACACATTACACGTACGCATAACATGCAAGTATGTGCTGTACAACATGGCATCACAGCATAACTCAACAACTCATATAGATAAAGGCTCAGAAGAGCCGTCATAGCATATATTGCAAACAGGGGTCACAAGACCCATCATACAGAGCATACAAGCAACAAGCGGAAGCATTACATGTCTGGGTACAGACATCTACAAAAGAAAAAGGCTGAAGAGCCTGACTATCTACCACATCCGAACAAGATCGTAGCTGAGGTACTAGCTACTAGTCGAAGTCCACGAGAACACTAGTAAGACCGAAGTCTCCGCTGCAAAAACATAAATAAAGCAACATGAGTACAAAGGTACTCAGCAAGACTTACATCAGATCCTATCATACATGCATCTGTATCAAGGGGTGATGTGGGGTTTAGTTGCAGCAAGCCAGCTTTGACTCTGTGGCTATCCTGTTCTACGACTACTAGAAACTCTGGAGGTGAAACAACGTACACGAGTCCACTAATCACCACACAATACACTACTATGGATTCATCCCCGTCTCCCTACGAGAAGGCTATCCATAGCACTCACACTTGTCTTGAGCATTTTATGGAATCCACTTCAAGTTGTCTATGTACCATGTAAGCATCCAAGAAGTCCATAACCGCGGACCCGGCTATTCGAATAGATCATGTTAACCCTGCAGGGGTGTACTTCTTCACACACGCTCTCGCCACTTACCGCCATGTACACGTCATGTATCTCGGCAACCTTCAAGCGGAAGCCTGGCGAGGGTGTCGGCCACGACCTGACTAACCACACAAGACTCTAGTCCAGGTTTATCGCCTATTCGGGTTCCATCTGCAAGGAGATCCGGCCGGGGTGTCGCTCACGGCCCCAAACGATGTGAGCAGGGTTCCCGAGTCCACCAACCGGGTGCCACTCGGTACACCGTGCCACGTGTGCCTAGTCTATCCCAAGCCCACCCTGCCGGGTGCCACTTGGTAGAAAAATAGCACTACCTACAAACACCAGAAACTAGTTGCGACTCCTGGACAGAGACCAAGTTGGTTAATAAGTCGAGAGGGGTCGAGTTACCGGAACCCAATGTGTGGTAGTATCGAGTCATTGGACAACATACATAGAACTCAGTGCTTAAGGACGGTTCCAATGAGACAACCCACCATGTACTCCTACATGGCCTCTCACCACTACCTTTACCAAATTGTGTTCACACACTTCACTCTCAGCATCAGAACATATCGTAACACTCCAATTCATTCCCAATGAACCAGACCTGACACAACTCTAAGCAATAGCAGGCATAGCATGGTAGGAACACAACAATGGCTTCAATCAACTCCTACACATGCTAGTGGGTTTTAACTATTTACTGTGGCAATGACAGGTCATGCAGAGGAATGGGTTCAACTACCGCAGCACAAAGTAGCAGATGAATCGTTGTTGTCCTAATGCAATAACTGAGAGCAGGAGCGAGAGGGTAGGGTTTTATCGAAATGAACAAGGGGGGTTGCTTGCCTGGTAAAACAACAAGGGAGGCACTGCTTCACAGACAGGTACTCTGGAACGTCTCCGGAGCAGGACCTATCGAGAAGGAACGGTGCCGGCAATCAATACACAATCATATGCAACAATATGATGCATGAACATGGCATGTAGATGTGATGCTGTTGAGCTAATGCAACTAGTAAACATTTGGTTTGAAGTCCATTTGAACCAAAGGTTCAAATGCATTTCTAAATTAAGTCTCTTATATATGCCCTAATGTGTTTTCCCATATTCAGCATGTATAAGTTGGTTTTTCATGCATGAAACTAGTACGGATGGAAAGATTGCATTTTTCTGATAATTTTTCATATATAAATTATTTTAATCTGAGCTACGGTTGAATTTCTATGAATTTTTGAAGTTTAAAATCATTTTCTGGATTTTCCTGATTTAATTAAATCCAGAAATTATATACTGCGCCAGCATGACGTCAGCACGACGTCAGCGGGTCAACGCGGCTGTCCAGGGTCAAACCTGACGTGTGGGATCCACACGTCAGTGACACTGGGGTTAACCCCGAGTCAAACCCCGGGCTGATTAGCTTTGACTAATCCCTGGGCCCACTGGTCAGCGTCAGTAGGTGGGGATTAGTGCCTAATTGGCAAAACCACGTCAGCCCGCCGGAGTTCTGGCCGGCGGCGACCATTAGCGCGGCGGCGACTCGCCGGACTTGCGCTGCAGGCGGCGTTTGGTCGCGCGAAGACCACCGGGGCGTAGCCCGTCGTCATCCGCAACCAGGGGAGCTGATGGGGGGGCTACGGGGGCGCCGGAGCTCGCCGGAGCGAAGCTCGGGGCGGCCGCCGGAGTTCGGCTGTGTTCGGGGGCGCAGCTGCAGCGTGCAAACGCACGAACTAAAGCGCTAGCGGGGCACTACGAGGTGCGGCGAGAGTGCTAGGTGCACTGGCGTGGCCAAAAGGTCGCCGGAGCAACGCCGGCGACAAGCTCGAGCGGAGGCGAGCTTCGGCCATGGCGGAGCTAAGGCCTAGACGGGGCAAACGGACACGGGGAGGAGGGGGTTCGGTGCGGGGGCTCACCGCGGAACCAGCGAGCGCGAGGGCGAGGTCGGGGATGCCCGGTAGCTTCCGAATCGCCGGCGAGGATCCACGGCGGCCGGAGGCGAATTTGGCGACGGCGACGGCTCCACGAGGTGTCCGGAGGGGCACGGCTTGACGGGGAGCTTCAGGGCGGAGGAGCGGAGCTTCCGCGTGTGTCGGGGACGCGAGGGGAGGTCGGTGGCGATGGCTATGGCGAACGGCGGCGGCAGTGGTTCTCGGGTGCGCTCGGGGAAGAGAGAGAGCAGGGGGGAGGAGGAATGAGAGGCCCTGGGGTGCGTGGCCGGCTCCGTGGCATTGGGAGGGAGTCCGGGAAGCAGGAGGTGGCCAGCAGGGGGGGAGGTGGCGCGCGCGCGTGCTGGCGAGCGTCGGGCACACGCCGTTCCCCTGTCGGGGAGGAAGACGACAGAGGAGGGGCCAGGTGGGCTGGGCCGCCTGCTGGCTGGGCCGGCCTGCTGCGGCTGGGCTGCACAGGGGGGGAGCCCCAGGTAAGCCCCTCCTTCTTTTATTTCTGTTTTTCTATTTTTTTTCTGACATTTGTTTGATTTAATGGATATATTAAATCATTTAATTTTATTATGCCAATTTTTGTAGGGGCTAATGGTATTATTCCAGAGCTCCTTTATAAATGACATAATTTTTGGACCATATTTCATATATATAGAAATATATTTCCAATGCAAATATTTATCGAATTAATCCAAATGGCCAAAATAAATATCCATGAGCTCCTAAAAATATTGTTTTGATTTTTTATCTCTGTCCAATATTTTTAGAGGGCATCATGAGCATTTTCTTGGACCCTTTTGGAGAAATTTTTATTTGGGTCATTTTCAAAAATGATTCTGAGGGTTCCACCAATCCTCATTTCAAATTTAAATGAAATTTAAATATGATGCACAAATAGCTAGCTAGTCTAAGTCATACCAGACTAGGGATGTGACAACTCGCCCCCACTTGAAAGAATCTCGTCTCGAGATTCAGGGGTCGACGGAAAGAAAGTGGGGTACTCCAGTCGAAGACGATCTTCTCGCTCCCAAGTAGCCTCTCTCTCGGAATGATGAGACCACTGAACTTTAAGAAACTTGATGTTCTGACGTCGGGTGACACGCTCTGCTTGATCAAGAATGCGAACCGGGTACTCTCGGTATGTGAGGTTATCTTGGAGATCAAGCGTTTCGTGGTCCACTCCGCGGATAGGATCCGAGAAGCAACGCCTGAGTTGAGAGACGTGGAAGACATCATGAACTCGAGAAAGATGTGGGGGTAGTTCCAACTGGTAGGCAACCTCTCCTCGTTTAGCAAGAATACGAAAAGGACCAATGTAACGAGGAGCCAACTTGCCCTTGATACCGAAACGATGGGTACCCTTCAAAGGAGTAACCCGAAGGTAAGCTTGGTCGCCAATTCCATAAGTCATATCCTTATGATGACGATCGTACTGGCTTTTCTGACGAGACTGGGCTGTTTTCAAATTCTCACGAATGATGCGAACTTGCTCTTCTGCCTCCTGGATCATATCCGGTCCAAAGAATTGTCTTTCACCGGTTTCTGACCAGTTCAAAGGTGTTCGACATCTTCGTCCATAGAGAACCTCAAAAGGAGCTTGCTTGAGGCTGGATTGGTAGCTATTGTTATAAGCAAACTCGGCAAAAGGAAGACATTTCTCCCAATCCATACCGAATGAGATAACGCAAGCTCTGAGCATGTCTTCGAGAATTTGATTGACCCGTTCCACTTGACCACTCGACTGAGGGTGGAAAGCGGTGCTGAAGGAAAGATGGGTTCCCATGGCAGTTTGGAAACTCTCCCAGAAATGAGAAGTGAAAAGACTGCCACGGTCTGAATTGATCTCTAGTGGAACACCATGGAGTGATACTATTCGAGAAATGTATAAGTCAGCAAGCTGACTAGCAGTGATACTCTCTCGAACAGGAAGGAAGTGAGCCACTTTGGAGAGACGATCAATGACTACGAAGATAGCATTATTCCCTCTCTTGGTCCTGGGAAAGCCGGTGATGAAGTCCATACCAACTTTATCCCATTTCCATTCAGGAATAGCTAAAGGCTGAAGGGTGCCAGCAGGTCTTTGATGCTCTGCCTTAACGCGACGACAAATGTCACATTTAGCAATGAACTCAGCGATTTCTCTCTTCATCCTAGTCCACCAGAACCTCTGGCGTAAGTCCTGATACATCTTAGTACTACCGGGATGAATCGTGAGAGGAGATTCATGCGCCTCCTTAAGGATCAACTGACGAAGATGTTGCTTCTTGGGAACCACCAAGCGATTCTCAAAGAAAACAACACCACGATCATCCATAGAGAAACATCCACCAACTCCCTTCTTAACGTTTCTCTTGATCCGGGTAATCCCCGTATCATGTTTCTGGGCTTCGATGATAAGATCCACAAGGGTAGGTTTCGCCACCAAGGTAGAAAGGAATCCGCGAGGAGCAATGTGAAGGTTAAGCTTACAGAATTCCTCATGGAGAAGTGGTTGGCCTTGCTGCAACATGAGATTGTTGCAATAGGATTTACGGCTTAGAGCATCAGCCATGACATTGGCTTTGCCTGGGGTGTAGGTAATCCCTAGATCATAATCTGTGATCAACTCCAACCAACGTCTTTGCCTAAGGTTCAGATCCGGTTGTGTGAAGATATACTTGAGACTCTGGTGATCGGTGTAGATCTCGCAACGTTTACCAAGGAGGTAATGTCGCCAGGTCTTGAGTGCATAGACTACGACTGCAAGCTCTAGATCATGTGTAGGATAATTCTCCTCATGTGGATGCAACTGTCGAGATGCATAGGCGATCACATGACGATCCTGCATAAGAATGCAACCTAGTCCCTGTCGTGAGGCGTCGCAGTAGATAATAAAGTCTTTAGTGAAATCCGGTGGCACAAGTATGGGAGCAGAAGTCAGGCGTCTTTTCAGTTCCTGAAAACTGTACTCACACTGTGGGGACCACTCGAACTTTTTATCTTTCTTGAGAAGTTCCGTGAGGGGTTTGGCTACTTTGGAGAAGTTTTCAACAAAGCGGCGACAATAGCTGGCTAGACCAAGGAAACTCCTAACTTGTTTCACGGTCTCAGGTGGAGTCCAATCGAGAACGGCTTGAACTCTCTCGGGATTGACAGCAATGCCCTTACCAGAGATTACGTGGCCTAGGTAGGTCACTTCTGGCAACCAAAATTCACACTTGGAGAACTTGGCATAAAGGCGGTGTTCTCTGAGTTTTTCTAAAACAAGTCTAAGATGTTCGGCATGCTCTTCCTCGTTCTTCGAGTAAATAAGAATGTCATCGAGGTAAACCACGACGAACTTATCTAAGTACTCCATGAAGATCGAGTTCATCAAGCGGGAGAATGTGGCTGGGGCATTGGTTAGACCAAAGGACATGACGGTGTACTCGTACTGACCATAACGAGTGACAAAAGCTGTCTTGGGAATGTCCCCGTTTCAGATCTTGATTTGGTGATATCCTAACCTCAAATCCATCTTGGAGAAGACTGAGGATCCAGCGAGCTGATCATACAGGTCGTTGATCCTGGGGAGCGGATACTTGTTCTATATCGTGACCGAATTAATGGGACGATAATCAACGACCATCCGGTCCGTACCGTCTTTCTTCTTGACAAAGAGGACGGGGCAAGCCCAAGGAGAAGAACTAGGACGGATGAAACCCTTTTGCAAGGACTCATCGAGTTGTTTCTTAAGCTCGGCTAGTTCTAGGGGTGCCATCTTGTAAGGTCTCCGGGAGATTGGAGCTGTTCCTGGGATAAGATCTATGACGAACTCTACATCTCTGTCAGGTGGAACACCTGGCAGTTCCTCTGGAAAGACATCCGGAAAGTCACGGACTACCGGGATATCTTCAAGGTCTGGAAGAGGGCTGGCATTAAGAGAATAGAGCTGACGCTTTGCAACTCTAGTGGAGACGGTGACTATCTTGCCAGATGGGTGTGTAAGTTGAACAGATCTTGTGTAACAATCAATCTTGGCATGATGAGCTGTCATCCAGTCCATACCCAAGATGATGTTAATATCTGAAGACTTGAGGGCTACAAGTGATGCAAGGAATACAAGTCTGTCAACAAGGATTTCGTTACCATGGCTTACACTAGAGGTTTGCCATTTGGATCCAGGAGTTTGGATGACTAGCGGGGTTGGCATATCGCAAAATGACATGTCGCACAAACGAGCATAGCCTTCAGAAATGAAAGAGTGAGATGCTCCAGTATCGAATAGAACTGATGCTGGGTGACAATTGACGAGGAGTGTGCTAAGAACAACATCTGGATCATCATGAGCGTCTTTAGCTGAGACGTGATGCACACGTCCACGTTCAGTGGGGGCTGACTTGACACTGATCATCTTGCGTGATGGCTTAATACAGCCAACAGTCTTCTCGGGCTGGGGTGGAGCATAACTAGTCTGAGAGCAATCACGTGCATAGTGTCCTGGCTTCCCGCATGTGAAGCAAGTCCCTGAGGTTGGACGGGGACCCGCACTAACAAGCGGTCTACCAGTAGGCCTGGCTGGAACATACGACTGAGCTGGAGGAGGCACCACATGAGATGACCTCGGTGTATAACCGGAAGGAAGAGCGGAGTTTGGAACCCAAATCCGGCGTTTCTAGGAGCTAGAGCCAGAGGGAGATCCCAAATCACGGGTGTGCTTACGAGACTCCTCGTAAGTGAGTTGAGCTGTCTCTGCATTGATGGCCTTGTTCACAAGGGCTTGGAATGTATCACAATGATGCAGGCGGAGATCACGACGCAACTTGGGGTTGAGACCCTTCCGGAACCTAGCTTGCTTCTTGGCGTCCGTGGACACTTCTTCTGTGGCATAACGGGCGAGGTTCTTGAACTCTCTGCTATAAGCATCAACAGCCAACTTACTCTGGGTGAAACTACAGAACTCTTCTCTCTTGCGATCAAGGAGGGCTTGGGGAATGTGATGCTCGCGAAAAGCCTCAGTGAAATCCTTCCAGGTAGGAATCTGGCCAGCTGGAAGCACAGCCTCATAGTTCTGCCACCAAAGACTAGCAGGACCTTCCAGGTGGTATGTGGCATAGGTGACCTTGTCATCTTCAGCTACGTTCGCGGAACGCAGCTTATGGGTGATGCTACGGAGCCAGTCATCTGCATCGAGTGGCTCAATGGAATGATGAAAGGTGGGTGGGTGCAAGCGGATGAAGTCATGAATGGTAGCAGACCCTTTGAACTGATGTGCGGTGTTCTCCTCGATACGTGCCAACAAGCGGTTGGACTCACGCTTGTTCCTCTCCATCTCTAGCATGAACTCTGTCAACGAAGTCTGGTCAGGAGGATCCTCATCCCTACCATCTCCGTGGTTCTGGCTACGAGCGACGGAACTTGATGACATCCTGAGAAACGAAACCAGGGACGGAGTCAACATTAACTATAGGCTATAGAATGTAGGACAAGGAGTTAGTATCACTCGAACTCCTAGGGAAATTCCGGCAGCATAACGGCAGTAAAATGCTCAGAATGAGACATCCTACTAGAATGGGGTAATAACATACTCATCAGCATTACTCAAGGTTCTGAGATCATACTAAACAGACTACACCGGAAATACTCAAAATTGGGTATGACTCTGATCAACCAATCCTATGGGACTACGGAGTAGTAACACGTGATCCTGATAGACGGAAGAGAAAGCCTAGTTCCTTAACCCCGTAGGAAAGATAGGATGACTCAGATCAGAAGGCCATGAGGTATAAGGAGTAAAAAGAGCCTTACGTTCCTTCCCACAGTCAATTCCCTTACATAACTAAAGAATTTCTAGACTCAACTTCGACCAGTATGGCTTGGTAACCCTACAGGCAGTCAGGCTCTGATACCAAAGCTGTCAGGACCCCGACTCGATGCCACATCGATCTAGCATGTAACACCTCATATCGCTTTGCGGCCTCACGCACGGTATCCCCATGGTGTCGCCTTACCTTTGCCCGGGACCGTTTGCGCATTTTGGCACACGTATATGATGGTGTAGCTAGCATCCATATGATAAAGAGCCCGGGCTGACATGGCTAGTCGTAAACTCAAAGTGGCACTAACTTACAGGGACAGGCATTCATGACCCAGCATCGAACGTGTCGGTCATCAGCGAGTGAATCCAGGCTGTAGCACTGGGCTAACAGGACTCCGGTGAACCGGGCTGTAGCGGGCTAGCAGGACTCCGGTATTCATCGCGTGACATTTCCCCGAAGGGACAGACACAGGATCGAAGAAGGACACATGCCGGCCTGCCTAAGTGTTCCGGAGCAGTAGCAAGCTACCAGGGCTCAGTGGAAGCACTAGGAGACATTTCCCGGTAAGAGAGGCTACTAAGAATAAACAACTAGATAGTCAGATCCCACACATAGAAATACACATTACACGTACGCATAACATGCAAGTATGTGCTGTACAACATGGCATCACAGCATAACTCAACAACTCATATAGATAAAGGCTCAGAAGAGCCGTCATAGCATATATTGCAAACAGGGGTCACAAGACCCATCATACAGAGCATACAAGCAACAAGCGGAAGCATTACATGTCTGGGTACAGACATCTACAAAAGAAAAAGGCTGAAGAGCCTGACTATCTACAACATCCGAACAAGATCGTAGCTGAGGTACTAGCTACTAGTCGAAGTCCACGAGAACACTAGTAAGACCGAAGTCTCCGCTGCAAAAACATAAATAAAGCAACATGAGTACAAAGGTACTCAGCAAGACTTACATCAGATCCTATCATACATGCATCTGTATCAAGGGGTGATGTGGGGTTTAGTTGCAGCAAGCCAGCTTTGACTCTGTGGCTATCCTGTTCTACGACTACTAGAAACTCTGGAGGTGAAACAACGTACACGAGTCCACTAATCACCACACAATACACTACTATGGATTCATCCCCGTCTCCCTACGAGAAGGCTATCCATAGCACTCACACTTGTCTTGAGCATTTTATGGAATCCACTTCAAGTTGTCTATGTACCATGTAAGCATCCAAGAAGTCCATAACCGCGGACCCGGCTATTCGAATAGATCATGTTAACCCTGCAGGGGTGTACTTCTTCACACACGCTCTCACCACTTACCGCCATGTACACGTCATGTATCTCGGCAACCTTCAAGCGGAAGCCTGGCGAGGGTGTCGGCCACGACCTGACTAACCACACAAGACTCTAGTCCAGGTTTATCGCCTATTCGGGTTCCATCCGCAAGGAGATCCGGCCGGGGTGTCGCTCACGGCCCCAAACGATGTGAGCAGGGTTCCCGAGTCCACCAACCGGGTGCCACTCGGTACACCGTGCCACGTGTACCTAGTCTATCCCAAGCCCACCCTGCCGGGTGCCACTTGGTAGAAAAATAGCACTACTTACAAACACCAGAAACTAGTTGCGACTCCTGGACAGAGACCAAGTTGGTTAATAAGTCGAGAGGGGTTGAGTTACCGGAACCCAATGTGTGGTAGTATCGAGTCATTGGACAACATACATAGAACTCAGTGCTTAAGGACGGTTCCAATGAGACAACCCACCATGTACTCCTACATGGCCTCTCACCGCTACCTTTACCAAATCGTGTTCACACACTTCACTCTCAGCATCAGAACATATCGTAGCACTCCAATTCATTCCCAATGAACCAGACCTGACACAACTCTAAGCAATAGCATGCATAGCATGGTAGGAACACAACAATGGCTTCAATCAACTCCTACACATGCTAGTGGGTTTTAACTATTTATTGTGGCAATGACAGGTCATGCAGAGGAATGGGTTCAACTACCGCAGCACAAAGTAGCAGATGAATCGTTGTTGTCCTAATGCAATAACTGAGAGCAGGAGCGAGAGGGTAGGCTTTTATCGAAATGAACAAGGGGGGTTGCTTGCCTGGTAAAACAACAAGGGAGGCACTGCTTCACAGACAGGTACTCTGGAACGTCTCCGGAGCAGGACCTATCGAGAAGGAACGGTGCCGGCAATCAATACACAATCATATGCAACAATATGATGCATGAACATGGCATGTAGATGTGATGCTGTTGAGCTAATTCAACTAGTAAACATTTGGTTTGAAGTCCATTTGAACCAAAGGTTCAAATGCATTTCTAAATTAAGTCTCTTATATATGCCCTAATGTGTTTTCCCATATTCAGCATGTATAAGTTGGTTTTTCATGCATGAAACTAGTACAGATGGAAAGATTGCATTTTTCTGATAATTTTTCATATATAAATTATTTTAATCTGAGCTACGGTTGAATTTCTATGAATTTTTGAAGTTTAAAATCATTTTCTGGATTTTCCTGATTTAATTAAATCCAGAAATTATATACTGCGCCAGCATGACGTCAGCACGACGTCAGCGGGTCAACGCGGCTGTCCAGGGTCAAACCTGACGTGTGGGATCCACACGTCAGTGACACTGGGGTTAACCCCGAGTCAAACCCCGGGCTGATTAGCTTTGACTAATCCCTGGGCCCACTGGTCAGCGTCAGTAGGTGGGGATTAGTGCCTAATTGGCAAAACCACGTCAGCCCGCCGGAGTTCTGGCCGGCGGCGACCATTAGCGCGGCGGCGACTCGCCGGACTTGCGGTGCAGGCGGCGTTTGGTCGCGCGAAGACCACCGGGGCGTAGCCCGTCGTCATCCGCAACCAGGGGAGCTGATGGGGGGGCTGCGGGGGCGCCGGAGCTCGCCGGAGCGAAGCTCGGGGGGGCCACCGGAGTTCGGCTGTGTTCGGGGGCGCGGCTGCAGCGTGCAAACGCACGAACTAAAGCGCTAGCGGGGCACTACGAGGTGCGGCGAGAGTGCTAGGTGCACTGGCGTGGCCAAAAGGTCGCCGGAGCAACACCGGCGACAAGCTCGAGCGGAGGCGAGCTTCGGCCATGGCGGAGCTAAGGCCTAGACGGGGCAAACGGACACGGGGAGGAGGGGGTTCGATGCGGGGGCTCACCGCGGAACCAGCGAGCGCGAGGGCGAGGTCGGGGATGCCCGGTAGCTTCCGAATCGCCGGCGAGGATCCACGGCGGCCGGAGGCGAATTTGGCGACGGCGACGGCTCCACGGGGTGTCCGGAGGGGCACGGCTTGACGGGGAGCTTCAGGGCGGAGGAGCGGAGCTTCCGCGTGTGTCGGGGAGGCGAGGGGAGGTCAGTGGCGATGGCTATGGCGAACGGCGGCGGCGGTGGTTCTCGGGTGCGCTCGGGGAAGAGAGAGAGCAGGGGGGAGGAGGAATGAGAGGCCCTGGGGTGCGTGGCCGTCTCCGTGGCATTGGGAGGGAGTCCGGGAAGCAGGAGGTGGCCAGCAGGGGGGGAGGTGGCGCGCGCGCGTGCCGGCGAGCGTCGGGCACACGCCGTTCCCCTGTCGGGGAGGAAGACGACAGAGGAGGGGCCAGGTGGGCTGGGCCGCCTGCTGGCTGGGCCGGCCTGCTGCGGCTGGGCTGCACAGGGGGGGAGCCCCAGGTAAGCCCCTCCTTCTTTTATTTCTGTTTTTCTATTTTTTTTCTGACATTTGTTTGATTTAATGGATATATTAAATCATTTAATTTTATTATGCCAATTTTTGTAGGGGCTAATGGTATTATTCCAGAGCTCCTTTATAAATGACATAATTTTTGGACCATATTTCATATATATAGAAATATATTTCCAATGCAAATATTTATCGAATTAATCCAAATGGCCAAAATAAATATCCATGAGCTCCTAAAAATATTGTTTTGATTTTTTATCTCTGTCCAATATTTTTAGAGGGCATCATGAGCATTTTCTTGGACCCTTTTGGAGAAATTTTTATTTGGGTCATTTTCAAAAATGATTCTGAGGGTTCCACCAATCCTCATTTCAAATTTAAATGAAATTTAAATATGATGCACAAATAGCTAGCTAGTCTAAGTCATACCAGACTAGGGATGTGACAAGATTCCCAAATTCACGACTATATGCATCCACAGTCAGTCTTCCCTGGGTGAAATTGCAGAACTCTTCCCTCTTGCGATCTATGAGACCTTCCGGAATGTGATGCTCATGGAAAGCCTCACTGAATTCAGCCCAAGTAGTGATTTGGCCGACCGGGCGCATAGCTTCAAAGTTTTCCCACCAAAGGCTAGCAGGGCCTTCGAGGTGATAGGTAGCATAAGTAACCTTATCAGCTTCAGCTACGTTGGCAGAACGTAGCTTGTGGGTGATGCTACGAAGCCAGTCATCCGCGTCGAGGGGCTCGATGGAATGGTTAAACTTTGGTGGGTACAGCTTGATAAAGTCATTGATTGACACCAAGTCATTTCGCTGATGGCGTGCAGTGTTCTGCTCAATCCGCTCCAGCAAGCGGTTAGTCTCACGCTTGTTTCTTTCCGCCTCAAGCATCACTTCGGCCAGAGAAGGCGGGTGAGGAAGATTTTCACCCCTAGCTGCACTGGCTTCCCCCTGCTCCGGGGCAGCAGGGTTGCTGCGGGTGTTGACCATCCTAGGAGAAAACAAGACAACGGTTTAGATAAGGATAGCACAAACTTAGTAAGGAAGTGCAGAATGTATTGGATAACATGGGATGCTAAGATGTTCATTGCACGACATGGTAATATAGAAACTGCCATATATATACCATCGGTCATACACACCGTACATAGTTTAGTACAAGCCCATGCTAGAGTACAACTACGGTGAAAGACATTACATCTCATCGGAGGCATTCCAAGCTCCTATACATTATTTTTTACACCTCCGGAGCGTGATACACACCAAGTCATATCCCACGGTCACGCAGGACTGTGGAGAATACAACTATTACAATACTAGTGAAACTACTACTAGGTCAAACGGCTCCGTAGTTATCCTCATAGAAGTCGCCACCAAAGCCTGGAAGTGGAACATGATCATCTGGGAACAGACGGTCCTGCGGATCCTGCGGACCATAGGGACTCGGATGTGGCCTAGGTCTCAGAGGTGGTGGCAGATGGAGACCATGAGGAGGGTTGATGCCTCCTACATCGCGCCACTCCATACGATCTAGCAATCCAGACCGTACAGGGTACAGATCCCTCAGATCCATGTATCCCGCCTATACCGCCGGTGCAAACCGAGTCAAAGTGGCCCAGTGATCAGCACGAGAGTTGAAAAGCTCCATACGCAAGGCCCGATTTTCGTGGTCCTTATCCTCGAGCATCTCGGCAGTGGTGCAGAGCAGTGACTCCTCATGTGTGGAGTCAGCATAGATAGCTTGGAGATACCCTTGCGCTCCCGGGAGTGAAGCTGGCATATAACGGAAGTCGGTGTTCCAAAGCAGGCCAGTCTGGACTCGCATGATGGTCATCATGGAATAGGCAGCATCCTGCACAGCCATCTCAATAGTAACCCCGAGTCCATAGGAACAGTGGAGGGGCTCGGTAGATCCAGGATAAGAAGGAAATATCCTGACGGTGCAGAAATATTGGCTTTGATTGAAGTCTCTGAACTGCTCCTCGACAGTGTATTCGGGATACCAACGGTAACCCGTCTCGATCATTACCCGAACTAACATAGCAGTATGACCGGGCACACTTGGTTTTGAGCACGAGTGGCCATCTGAAAGCACAACCATAATGCAAAGACACTAGCATTTCTAGGGAAAATTGGACAGCATAACAACTGTAAATGCTCAGGAAAAGATTTGAGACATCCACAACAGTTTGCAATACCACTCAACAACATCATATCAAGGTTCTGATTCAACTGGCAACATACTAAAAGTAGTAGAAACTGTACTGAGGCTTGTAACAATAATCCTATAAGCTACTACGGATTAGTAACACGTGAACCTGATAGAACAAGAGAGCCTAGTCCTTAACCCACGTTGAAAGAGAAGAGAATGACTCAGATCAGAGGGCATAAGTTAAAGGAGTAAAAGAGCCTTACGTTCCCTCCCAGAAGCATTTCTAGACTCGACATCGACCAGTTTGGCTCAACGAACCTACAGGCAGTCCGGCTCTGATGCCAACGCTGTCAGGACCCCGATTCCAAGTCACATTGACCCAGCCGGTAACACCTCATATCACTTTGCGGCCTCACGCACGGTAATCCCACGGGTGTCGCCTTACCATGGCCCGGGACCGTTTGCGCCTTTTGGCTCACGTATACGATAGTGTCGCTAGCATCCATATGACAGAGAACCCGGGCCGACATGGCTAGTCGTGAACCCAAAGCAGCACTAACCCATGGGGACAGGCATACATGAATCACATCGAGCATGTCGGTCATCAATGTGTGAATCCGGGCTGTAGCACTGGGCTAACAGGACTCCGGTAACCCGGGCTGTAGCAGGCTAGGCAGGACTCCGGATGTCACCGCGTGACATTTCCCCGAAGGGACAGACACATGAACAAAGTGAAACACATGCCGGCCAGTCAAGTGTCCAGAGTAGTAGTGCTGGGCTAGCAGGACTCCGGTGAACCGGGCTGTAGCGGACTACTATCGCTCAGGAAGCACTAGACTACATTTCCCCATATGAGAGGCTGCCAAGGATAAACAACTACATTGTCGGATCCCACTCATACCAAGCATTTCAATCATACACACAATATGCCCGATATGAGTACATACAACATGGCATCACAACAAAATTCTACAACTCAAGTACTTTATTTAAAAGGCTCCAAGGAGCCATACATAACATATTCATACAGGTAGGGGTCACATGACCCGACACTCAAGTCATACAATTATACAAGCACATGCGGAAGAAACTTAGTCTGAGTACACACACTAGAAAGGAAAAAGGCTTGAAGAAGCCTATTTATCTATAGAGGGCCCTTCCAAGGCTTGGACCACCACGTGGGTGGCTAGTCACTCATCGACATCAAGGTCTACGTAGAACCCATCGGAGGGGGAGGTGTTGTCGTCTGAAAACAGTAATTAAGCAAACATGAGTACAAAGGTACTCAGCAAGTCTTACATCAGAACCTACTATGCATGCTCATTCTCAAGAAGGTGGTGGAGTTATTGCAGCAAGCCAGCTTTGACTCTTGGCTAAGCTATCCTACGGAACACCACTAATAAAATAGTTTTCACACACGAGTCCACTACTCACCAACACAATAATCCACCGAGGATCCTCCCTCGTCATCCGACGAGAGGGCCATCCTCAGTACTCACACTTATCTTGAGTCTTTTAGTAGTATCCATTAACTTGTCTATGAACTGTATAGGCAACCAAGTAGTCCTTTACCGTGGACGCGACTATTCGAATAGTTTTATAGCCTGCAAGGGTGTACTTCGTCACACATGTTTCCACCACTTAGCGTCCGCACACGACATGTGCTCGGCAGACTTCAAGCGAAAGCCGACATGGGTGTAGACCACGACCTGACTAACCGCACAAGTCTCTAGTCCAGGTTTATCGCCTATTCAGGTTCCATCCGCAAGGAAATCCGGCCGGGGTGTCCTCAACGGCCCCAAACAATGTGTACAGGGTCCCGAGATGCCAAACGGGCGCCCGACATACCCGGCCATAGTGTATCTACCGCATCATAGCCCACCCCTAGGGTCAGCGCTACGCACGGCCGCCAACACATAACCTACAAGCACCAGAAACTAGTTGCAACTCCTGGACAGAGGGCGAGAGGGGTCAGTAAGTCAAGCGGGGTCATATTTCAGGGCCCAATGTGTGGTAGTAGCTGAATCTTAAATCACGCATACAGATCTCAGTTCTTATGGACAGCCTCAATGAAACAACCCACCATGTACTCCTACATGGCCTCTCATCGATACCTTTACCAAATCATGTTCAACACATCCCTCACATTACCGACATAATCATTTCACTCTAGCCCATCACCCAGATGAACCAGACCTGACACAACTCTAAGCATAGCAGGCATAGCAAGGTAGGAAACACATACATGGCTCAATCAACTCCTACACATGCTAGTGGGTTTCATCTAATTACTGTGGCAATGATAGGTCATGTAGAGGATAAGGGTTCAACTACCATAGCACACAACAATTTGAAATGTTGTTGTCTTAATGCAGTAAATGAGAGCAGAAGCGAGAACATGTGATTGTATCGGTATGATCAATGGGCCTGCTTGCCTGATGGAGTGGTAGTAGGGTACTACCCTTCAGTTGGATACTCGGAGAGATCCTCGGAGGCAGAACCTACCACGAAGGACACACAACACATAATCAACACATGACAATATGCAACAATATAATGCATGCTATGACATGGCAAAATAATTTGTCCTGCCTAATGCAATGTGAAACAAGTTGAAATGGGTCCATTTGAATCAAAGATTCAAATGAAGGTTAAAGTTCTTATGCATAAAAAGTGTATTAGCTTGTTTCACCTAAACAGCAAGGTTAAAGTGGTTTGTCATGCATGAAACCATTACAGATGGATAGATTGAATTTTTCTGACCATTTTTCATATATAATTTGTTTGATTTGGAGCTATGGTTGATTTTTTATGATTTTTAGAAGTTTTGGCTATTTTCTGGAATTTCCTATATAAAAATAAATCCAGAAAATGAATAATTGCGTCAGCACTGCGTCACTGTGATGTCAGCGAGTCAAAGGAGCCAGGGCCAGTCAGACCTGACTGGTGGGCCCTGTCTGTCAGTGTCTCAGCTAAGTAACAGGATTAAGTTAACACTAACTAACTGTCAGTGGGGCCTGGGCCCACATGTCAGTGACCTAAACTAATTATAATTAGTTAGAATTAATCCTAAACTAATTAACAGGCCGGCCCCACCTGACATAGGCTCAGGGGGGAAGTCAACCTGGACCCACACGTCAGTCCACAGGTCAAAACGTGGTCAACTCGCCGGCGGCTTGACGCCGGCGACGACAGACGCGACGGAGGGGCTCGGGTTTTGCCCACGGTCGACCAAATCGACTGCGGTTTGGTCCTACGCGCAGTTGGGGGCAAGCCGCGGCGTTTGGTGGTGGAAGTGGAGCTCGAGGAGGCCGGAAACGACGCCGGCGATGACCTTGGCGGTCGTCGGAGTTCGGGCGAGAATAAACCTGAAGCTACGGGGCACGTCGAGGCGCGGGGAGTGGTGCCTTAGGCTCCTGGAAACGTGGTGAGTGTGGTGACGTGCTCGGAATCGAGCTTACGCGCCTGTGGCCATGGCGGCGACATGGCCGGCGGAGCCGAGCTCTCGGGCTCAACGGAGCCCGCGGTTAGAGGGAGTAAACGGCAAGGAATGAGAGGGGAACGGAGAAGGAGCTCACAGGGAGTGTCGCGGTGGCCTCAGCGAGCTCGGGGAGGCATCAGGGGCAGCGTACGGTCGCCGGCGATCTCGGCGGACCGAGGTGGAAGAAGACGGCGCTAGTGGCGTTGCAGTGCGTCTGAGGCGTCGTGGCTCGCCCTTGAGGAAGAGGAAGACGTCGGCGGTGCTCGGGGACACGTCGAAGAGACGAGAGAGGGTCAATGGCCGCGGTGGACGACAACGGTGGAGACGAGCTCCTCTCGGGAGGGGATGGGGAGAGAGCCAGAGGGAGAGGGGCACAGGAAGAGTGGGGAAAGTGAGATGGGGACGATGGAGAGTGTGTGGCACTCGTAGACGACGTCCTGGGTGTCGGCAGAAGCTGGAGGTGGCCGGCGTGTGGCTGCGGGCACCGGCCACGCGCCTCTCGTCCTCCTAGCGAGAGGAGGGGGATGACTGGCGGTAGCCAGTGGGCTGGGCCGAGCTGGGCCAGGCCAGGGCGACAGGTAAGCTCTAACTCTCTCTCTTTTCTGTTTTGCTTTTATTTATTTCCTGCTATGGGTATTGAAATAGAATAAATACTATTTCATTTCCAAGAACTATGGAAATATTCAGAGGCACATTTGGGAATATTCTCAACTGCCTAAAAATGCTTCCAAGATTATTTGAGCACTTTAAAATATTTATAGCATTTAAAATGCCCAAATTCAAATACTTATGGCTTGTTCAAAAATCTACAATGGCTCCATAAATTGCAAGACCATTTTTGGCAGAGGTTTTAGTCAAGACCAAAAATGGTGGGCTTTTATGAAGGGCATTTTGGGTTCATTGAAATTCCAATTGTTGGAAATTAGCATTTTCAAGGGGGGTGTTGGGGTTGATTAGGCCCCATTTCAAGTTTAAAAGAAATTTAAACATGATGCACATGTTCATCCAATCCTAGTGCATGACTAAAAGCAAGGATGTGACAGAAGCATTCGTCTGCAACTTCACAAGCACGTACAAGCGTCCTCCCAAGCCTCGTCAGCTTTCCTTGTGCATGCAAGGCCCCAACGAGTCAACTCGCGACTACCTCACGCGTTGGGTCGAGCTTCGGAACTCCTGCAAGGGCGTGCACGAGGTGCAGGCTTTCGAGTACTTCACCGCCGGGTGCAGAGAAGGCACCCTCCTCAAGCACAAGCTCCTCTGCGACGAGCCAGAAACCCTCGACGAGCTGTTGATCATAGCAGACAAGTATGCCACGGCCGACTCCTCCATGAAGGCGGAGATTCAAGTTAGCACGACTGGCAAAGTGGCTCCTCAGGCTCCTAGAACTCCAGCAGGAGACGCCAGTCGGCGGCAACAGCAGAACGACCACAAGCGCATGGCCCCGCAGCCGGCTTCCAGCAGCCGGCAGGTCGCGACAGTTGAAGACCAGCAGCCGGATGGGCAGCCTCCACCCAAGCAACAGAAAGGTGGCAAGCCCAACTGGTTGCCGGCTTTCTCATATGAGCAGACTGTAGATGGTCCTTGCAAGTTCCATAGCGGCACGAAGCCGTTGAATCACACCACCCGGAAGTGCCACTGGCTCACCAGGATCGTCAAAGGAGACGGCCTCCTACCTTCCCCGCCTGCTGGGCAGCAACCTCCGCCTCCGCCCTAGCAGCCGGCGGTCAGGCCAGTCGGCGCAGTACAAGACGAGTACCCCGAAGAGCACAGAGCCTACGTGATATTTACCAGCGTGGCTGATGATCGATGCAGCAGGCGGCTGCAGCGACAAGAGGTGAATGCAGTAGCATCGGAGACGCCAGAGTTCATGCACTGCTCCGAGAAGCCTATCAGTTGGAGCAGGGCTGATCACCCAGAGGTGATGCCAAGTCCGGGCTCTTATGCCTTGGTCTTGGATGCCACCTTTGCCACGGATAGACGAGCTGCTCGTTTCTCGCGAGTTTTGATAGACGGAGGTAGCAGCATCAACATCCTGTACAAGGACACCGTGGAGAAGTTAGGAATCAAGCAAAGACAGCTTCAGAACAGCCAGACTGTGTTCCACGACATTGTTCCTGGGCTTTCCTGCTCACCAATCGGCAAGATCCTGATGGACATCCTCTTTGGAGACAAAGATCACTTCCGCTGAGAGTCAGTTTGGTTTGAGGTGGTGGACCTCGAGAGCCCATACCATGCATTACTTGGCCGACCCGCCCTGGCCAAGTTCATGGCGGTCCCCCACTACGCCTACCTTAAAATGAAGATGCCCAGTTCTAGGGGGATTCTGACCGTAGCCGGCGACTACCGGAAGTCGTCTGCCTGCGCGGCAGAGAGTAGTCGGCTGGCCGAGTCCCTGGTGATCGCGGCCGAGAAGCGGCTCCTTGACCGGGTTGTGGCGATGGCCGGCAAGCAGCTAGAGGTGTCGCCTAACCCAAAGGAGTCGGAGGCTGAGGGTTCATTCAAGCCGGCCAAAGAGACAAAGGAGATACCCTTGGATCCAGAGCACCCAGAGAGGTACGCTGTCGTAGGTGCAAACCTCGACAGCAAATAGGAAGGCGAGCTCGTCGATTTCCTCCGTGAGAATCGGGACATCTTCGCATGGTCCCCCAAAGACATGCCAGGTGTACCGACGGAATTCGCCGAGCACAAGTTACATGTCCGATCTGATGCAAAGCCGGTCAGGCAGCCCATGCGCCGCCTATCCGAAGAAAAGAGAAGAGTTGTCGGAGAAGAGATAGCATGACTCCTAGCAGCCAGCTTCATTATGGAAGTATTATTTCCAGAGTGGCTAGCCAACCCGGTCCTGGTACTGAAGAAGAACAAGCAGTGGCGAATGTTTATTGACTACACAAGCCTCAACAAGGCCTGCCCCAAGGACCCGTTTGCTTTACCAAGAATTGATCAGGTGATAGACTCCACAGCCGGATGCGAGCTGTTGAGCTTTTTGGATGCATATTCAGGATATCACCAGATCAAGCTCAACCCGGCTGACAGACTGAACACCGCCTTCATCACGCCGTTTGGAGCCTTCTGCTACCTCACCATGATGTTCGGCTTGAGGAATGCCGACGCCACCTTTCAGCGTTGCATGCAGAAGTGCCTCCTCAAGCAACTCGACAGAAACGCCCATGTCTACGTGGACGATGTGGTGGTGAAGACGGAAAAGCATGGAACACTGTTGGAAGACCTCAAGGAGACCTTTGAGAACCTGCGCCGATTCCAGATCAAGCTAAACCCTGAGAAGTGCGTCTTCGGAGTACCAGCCGGCCAACTCCTTGGCTTCCTGGTCTCTGACCGCGGCATAGAGTGCAACCCTGTAAAGATCAAGGCCATTGAGAGGATGGAGATATCCAGTCGACTGCTGGACGCGCAAAAGTTCACCGGCTGCTTGGCGTGCATCAGTCAATTCATCAGTCGGCTGGGTGAGAAAGCTCTCCCCTTATACCAGCTCATGAAGAAGACCACTTTTTTTGAGTGGAACCACAAGGCGGACGAAGCTTTTCTCCAGTTGAAGAAGATACTGAGTACTCCACCCGTTCTGGCGGCTCCGACTGCTAAGGAACCTATGCTCCTCTACATCGCCGCCACCAGCCGGGTAGTCAGCATAGTCATTATAGTGGAACGCAAGGAGGAAGGAAGGCACTACCTGTCCAGAGACTGGTATATTACCTGAGCGAAGTACTGTCGGCCTCCAAGCAGAACTACCCCCACTACCAGAAGATGTGCTATGGCGTGCACTTTGCCACCAAGAAATTGAAGCCTTACTTTCAAGAGCATCCAATCACTGTGGTTTGCACGGCCCCACTTGCCGAGATCATCGGAAGCCGAGATGCTTCCGGCCGAGTGGCCAAGTGGGCCATAGAGCTGGCTCCCTACACCATCCACTACTAGCCCCGCACCGCCATCAAGTCATAAGCACTGTCCGACTTTGTCGTCGACTGGGCCGAGACCCAGTACCTACCTCCAGCGCCTGACTCCACCCATTGGCGGATGCATTTCGACGGCTCCAAGATGCGCACCGGCTTGGGAGCTGGCGTTGTCCTCACATCTCCTAAAGGCGACAAGCTCAAATACACACTGCAAATCCATTTTGCCGCCTCCAACAACGTCGCCGAGTACGAGGCGCTCATTCACGGGCTCCGGCTTGCCAAAGAACTTGGCATTCGCCAGATCCTGTATTATGGCGACTCGGACTTTGTGGTCCAACAGTCGTCTGGCGACTGGGATGCCAAAGATGCAAACATGTCGAGTTATCGTTTCCTCGTGCAGCAACTCAGTGGATATTTCGAGGGGTGCGAGTTCCTCCATGTGCCAAGAAACGACAACGACCAAGCAGATGCCTTGGCACGAATCGGCTCTACCCGCCAAGCAATACCATCCGGTGTCTCCCTTCAACGCCTCCTCAAGCCGTCTATCAAGCCTTCACCAGAATCAGACTCCATCTTTGTGCCGGCTCCTCCCGAAGAAGTCGGATCCGACTCCAGAGCCCCGGCGGACGGTACGGGGATTTTGGCAGATGGACCCAAAACCGCCACAGTCGAGGCCGGCCCAAGGACTGCAGAACCCGGCCCGGGGACTGCGGTGGCCGGCCCGAAGACTCCAGAACTCGGCCCAAGAGTTGCGCCAGTCGGCCCGGGGACTTCATTAATCCAGCAAGCGGTTGTTGACTCCAGCCAGCTGCCTCCCAGCCCAGCCGCCCTCGTCCAAGTCGCAGTTCTGGCAGTCATAGAAATAGCAGCACCCTCATGGGCCCAGCCCATCCTCAATTTTCTGGTGAGCAAAGAGCTGCCGACTGATGAGACCTTAGCTCGGCAAGTACAATGCCGAGCGGCAGCCTACACCATAGTCAACAGAGAGCTGGCGAGGCGCAGCGTCACTGGTGTCTACCAGTGCTGCGTAGAGCCAGAGCAAGGCCAAGCAATTCTCAAAGACATCCATCAAGGCGAGTATGGCCACCATGCGGCTTCAAAAGCACTCGTCGCCAAAGCTTTCTGACATGGTTTCTTTTGGACAAGACCTTAGAAGAGGCCAAGGAATTGGTCCAAAAATGCAAAGGGTGTCAGAAGTTCCGCTCCAAGCCGCATCAGCCGGCTTCTGCACCCAAGACCATCCCCATTGCCTGGCCTTTCACAGTTTGGGGTCTAGACATGGTGGGACCATTCAAGACGGCACGAGGTGGCTTAACTCACTTACTTGCCGCGGTGGACAATTTCACCAAGTGGATAGAAGCGAAGCCAATCAAGAAACTAAACGGTCCGACTGCCGTGACTTTCATCTCCGACATCACAATTCGGTACGGCATACCACACAGCATCATCACCGACAATGGCACGAATTTTTCCAAAGGCGCCTTGGCCCGTTTCTATGTGACACAGGGCATCCGACTGGACCTAGCATCCGTCGCCCATCCACAGTCAAACGGCCAGGTGGAGCGAGCAAACGGCCTCATCCTGTCCGGCATCAAGTCCCGACTGATCGAGCCTCTGGAGCATTCGGCTAGCTGCTGGCTCGACGAGTTGCCAGCCGTCCTCTGGAGTCTGCGCATGACTCCAAACAAGTCAATCGGCTTCACGCCTTTCTTCCTCGTCTACGGTGCTGAAGCCGTCATCCCAACGGACATAGAATTCGATTCCCCGCGAGTCACCATGTACACCAAGGAAGAAGCAGAAGAAGCACGACAAGACGGCATCAACCTGCTGGAAGAGGGCCGGCTGTTGGCACTCAGCCGGTCCAGCATCTACTAGCAGAGCCTGCGCAGATACTACAACAGGAAAGTCAAACCGAGATCTTTCCAGGAGGGCAACCTCATGCTCCGATTAATCCAGCAAATAGCCGGCCAGCACAAGCTGTCGGCACCTTGGGAAGGCCCCTTCATCATCAGCAAAGTACTGGGCAACGACTCCTACTACCTGATCGACGCTCAGAAGCCCCGAGCATGCAAGAGGGACGACTCCGGCAAAGAGACAGAGCGGCCATGGAATGCAAATCTCCTCCGAAAATTTTACAGTTAAACGCAGTATGTGCCAAGACTTCGGCCCTCCCGAGAAGAGCTTGGGGGCTGCCCTCTTTTATCTATATGATAAGAAATATGCCTTCGAGTATATTACTCTTTGTTATGCCGCTTGGCACCGGGTTCGACTAGTCGGCCCGGGGACTTGCCGACCTGCGCTATGAAATGCTTCCTGCAGCTGGACAAGTAGTGTGTGGCATCTAAACCGTCTCCTGCCAGAAGCCGCAGCTCACAGAGTGACTGTCTGGTGGGCAGGAGTAAGGAAGAATGGGCGTCCACATGAAAAATGGCTAAGGACTCAAAGCACAAACATAGCTTAAGGTGGGCTTCTAGCCTTTTTTCGCAAACCGACTCTTGAATAGTCGGCTAGCCGCCTTCTATCCGACTTGTTAAACAACTCTAAAAACGGCTAAGTACTTGCCTTCCCAAAGTGACCAAGAATTTGATCCAGCAGCAGTCGAGCGGCTGTCTGACTGACAAAGACGACAACTGAGGGAAGACGGCAAAGGAAAAAGCCAAAAGAACAATGAGCAAGAAAGATAGAAGTCGGATGAATATTTACATAACAAAGGCCCTTGGCCGAATCTTCGAGCAGAATTTCAAAATACACCCCGCGGGTGGAATTGTGCGGATTAATGAGTTCTTCAAAAACTATTAGAACAGATAAAACGAAGACAAGGTGGCAGCCTAAGGGGCGGCAGACGGGTTTGGAGGATCGGAGGAGACAGCGGTGTTGGATGTTGGGGCGGCCGGCTGGGCGGTCTCGGCTTGATCACCTCCGGCAGCAGTCGGCTCGGGCGGGCACGGATCGTTGCTGGAGGCACGGTCGAGCTAAGGCTGGCCGTCTGCTCCGTCTTCCGGTGCCTCCATCTCGCTTCCGTCCTCCGCCTCGTCTTCCTCCTTGACGCTGGAGCCGATCACCTCTGCCGAGTCCTCGCCGTAGTCGGGGTTCAGCCCAAACCACTCCGGCGGCACCTCCTCGCCGTCTTCAGCCCGCTCGGGGATAAAGATCCTGGTGTCGGTGTACTCGGCGATCGCCGCCGCACCCTTGACAAGGGCGTCTTCCGCGGCTGCCAGCTCCGGCTAGGACTCTAACCGGAGTGTCGCCAGCCAGTCTAGGTCCAACCCCGGATACCACACCTTGACGAATTCCAAGGCTTGGCGCGCTCCGGCCCGGGCCGAGGAACCCTTCCAGGCCTCAAGACGGCCAGCCACGACCTCCATCCAGTCGGCAGTCCGACTGGGGGTGCGTGAAGCCTGCACGTCTGGCCACAGGGCGGCGATCACTTGGGCGCCGACACGTTGAAGCCAGCGCAGCATCTGGTGGGCCGGCCGCAGGCGAGCCCAATGCTCAGAATATGTTCGTCAAGAGTCCGAGGGGCATCAGCGGCGATCTCCGCGCCACCCGCCCTCCGCTCCTCGTGGTCGGCCTCGATAGCTTGAATGGCGGCCTGCGAGTGGCCGAGAAAGAAGTCTGCCAAGACGGAAAGAATGAAGAACAAGTCAAAAAAAACCAGGAGTCGGCTCGACATATAGTTGGCGGCTCGAAGAAGGAAAGCAAAGAAGCTCACCGTCGACGAGGTCCTCGATCTCGTGGAAGCCGGAGACCAGCATTGCCTGCTTGTCGGTCCAGGAGGAGCGCTCGCTCGTGAACTCGGCCAGGAGGGCAGCTTCCGCCTCTTCCGCCTCCTTCTATATCTTCGTAAGCAGCTCCTTCTACTCTGCCAATTGTGCGGCCAGCAGATCGCGCTCTGCGGCGAGCTTGCTGCACTCCTCCCCCTTGGCGCGCAACGCGGAGTTGGCTTCGCTCAGCTACTGTTGAAGAGCGGCGTTGGCCTCTAAAGAGAAAGAAGAAAGAAGGCGTTAAGTCATCAATGAAGAAGGTCGCCGGGGAGATCCGGCCCGACTGCTCAGCAGTCGGCCCGAATCTCGGGGACAACAGCCCGCGGGTGCACCAGCGCGCCCCCGCAAAGAAGAAAAAGGACTCACTCCGGCTCTCCGACAAGTCGGCAGTCCGCTTGCCCAGCTCTTCGACGTTGCGGTTGAAGGCGGTGACACGGAGGTTGTGATAGTCCTGCAACAAGTATTTCAGAACAAAGGTTAGTACCCAGAACTTACCAATTGGAGTTCCGGGCCGCCTGCTCAGCAGCCGGCCCAGAACTCGGGGACTACACCCAGTGGGTGCGCTGGCGCGCCCCCACAGAGAGAAACAAGAAAACAGGGACAAAGGAGAAAGCATACCCGGATGGCTGCCCGCGACGCCAGGTGTGCCTTAGTGCAGTTCTGGATGGCGTCGCTCTCAGCTCGCAGCTTCGTTTGGACATCTAGAAGCGCCAGGTTCAGCGGGCCCGTGCCGCCTCCTCGTACCCACGCAATGGGCGCGGCGCTCGTCGCTTCGGCATCTAGAATCGTCGAGCTGGCGGTGCCAGTCTCCAAGGGGCGTGGCGCCGAAGCCGCCTTCTCAAGACGGCGGCGCGTTGGCGAGCCGACTTGAAGGAGTAGCCTTGACACGGCCTCGTCTTCAGTCGGTGGCAAGGGCGGATCCGCCGGCTGTTTGCCTTGCGCGCTTCTAGATGGCGGCGGGGGCGGCTGTGGCAGCGCGACCATGTCCGACGTGGGGGCGTCACTGCCACCTCTCTCCATGATCGGGAACTCGCCGCCGGCTTCCCCTGACTGCCCTGTGAACTCCGGGGGCGGCAGCGCGGAGTTCAAAGGAGTGATGAACACCGCCAACCGCCAGGGTGCGACTTCCTTAGCTGGCTACTTTGCCGCAGCGGCGGCCTCGGCCGCCTCCAGCTTCTTCAGGGCGGGGGCCTCCGCCTTCTCGGCCTCCGCTTTCTCCCGGCGGGCGGCCTCATCCTCCCCGCGCTTCTCCCGCGCGTTCTGCTCCATCGCCTCCCGAAGGTCGGCGGCGGGGTCAATCCGCCGAGTGGTGGCAGACGTCTCCACCGACCCCATAACGGAGGCGGTGGCAACCCTCTCAAGAGTGAGGGGAGCCCTGAGACGAGAAAAGCATATGAAAAACTTAGACAAGATCAACAAAGATAAAATAAAGATAAGGGATGGAGGCGCTTATGCAGAGACCAGCGGCTTCTTCACTTCCTTGCGGAAGCGGTTGGCTTTCGCGGCCGCCTCTTCCCGCTTGGTCGCGGCGGCCACTCCCTTGAACTTCTTCGACCGGCCACCAACTGTACTCGGCCCGGCCTGGAACTTCTTCGCACCGCCTTGCGCATCCAAGCCGGCGAAGGAACTTGCGCTTGGCTGGGCAGCTTTTGGCTGGCGACGCGGGGCGACTTCTCCCTCGGCCTCGTCGTCAGGCCAGTCGGCGAAAGTGGCCGAAGGCCTGGAGCCGCCTGCTTCTCCTCCTCCTCCCTCGGCATCGGCTTCCATGGCTACCGCCCCCAAGTCGGGATCGTCGACGTCGCTCTCCGCCCGATCGGGGACAAACTGATGAGCCGGCCCCGCGGTGCAGACCGAGGGAGGGACGAGAGGATTCTGATTCAAAACAAAACGGTCAGACTTGACAAGTCAGACTCGGCAGCAAAAGAAACAAAAGAAGGAAGACGACTTACAATAGGCGGGGGGTTGGCGAACGAATACGGCTCCTTGCCGAACCGCCAGTCCACTGAGAGACAGTAGTTCGCGATGTAGTTCACCGTGTTCGCCACCTCCGCGTGAGGCATGTCCTTGGAGCACATCCGACTCAGGTCCCGATGACCGCTCATCTGGTAGATCAGGTGAGGTCAGCCTTGGAGTGGGAGGACTCGGCGCGCCATGAAGGCGGCCAGCAAGTCGGCCCCAGTCAGGCCCTTCGACTGCGTCGGCACTCGGAGTCGCGCCACGGCAGCGACACCAGCGGGAGACAGCATCCTGGCTCAGTATGACCAGCTGGGGAGCCTTCTAGCCAGCACGCCGGCTTCGTAAGCCGGCAGGTTGACCCAGTCGCCTTCTAGGGCGACGTTCTTCACATAAAAATATGACCGCTGCCACATCTTCACCGACTTAATCAGTGCGATGGTGGGAAACGGATTGTCGGCCACTGATCTCCACATCGCGATGAATGCACCGCACTGGGCCGGCACGCCGGCGACGTGTGTGCCGAGCTTGGATTGGAAGAACTCCCCCCAGAGCTCGATGGTGGGGAGAACGCCGAGGAAGCCTTCGCACAGGGTGGCGAAGGCAGCCAGCAGCACCACCGTGTTCGGAGTAAGGTGGTGCGGCTAGAGCCCGTGGAACTCCAAGAAGGAGCGGAAGAAGCCGCTCGCCGGCAGTCCCAGGCCACGCATGAGGTGCGAGCGGAATATGACCCGCTCGCCCTCCTCCGGCACCGGCGATATCTCTCCCTCCTGCGCGAGGCAGACCCGCACTAAGTCCCTCCCAGGCAGCCGCCGTGTCTGGCGGAGGATCTCGATGTCATCGTCGTCAACCTCGGAGCCATCCCACACTCCGAAGCGAACAGTAGGAGGCGCGGCGGCGAAGGAGGAGCTCATCGCTGCGGGCACGGCGTGGTTCGGAGCAGTAGTGGCAAGAAGAAGAAGAAGCAAGAAGGAGCGAAAGGAAGTGGGAAGAATGGGCGCGCGTGCTTCGCCGCCCCCTCCCCCCGCCTACTTGTAGGATCGTGGGCTGAGAAGTCGAGGGGGCGGACGTGGGATTAACTGCGCCCGGGACCCCACGACCCCCACGATTTACCACATGAAGTTACCACGCGCAATAACCTTCCGGGAACCCCAACCGTCCGCGCGGCCGCAACGGATCCATTCGCATGCCGAGGTGCGGTAGTGGCGGGCCCCGCCTGTAGGCCTGTCCTGTCGCGCGCGTGGGCGATCAGACTAGCTCCACCACATGGCGCCTCACGATGGGTCAACCACGGGCGGCAACCTGGAAGCTTATCAGGCACGCCACCTGAACTCCGCCGCAACGTTCAAACTTTTTTAGGGGCAAGTCGGCCTTGAGCAAGTCCGACTCCAACTAGTCGGCTTGACAGAAGATGGCTAGCGAAGCCCAGATCCGACCGCCGGAGAGAAGAAACTGTTGAGGCTCCGCAACATGTCGCCCTCGGAGCCTCACCAGCTTCGGGGACTACTGTCGGAGAGGTGGGCCACGGGTAGGCTAACCCAGGCCCAGAACCTTTCAAGACATTGAGGCAGACTACGCCCCTCGAGACCCCAGGACGAAGAGCCGCCTTCTGAGAGTCGGCGGCGAGGCAGCCGGCTGCCCACTCGCGGCCGAGTTCTAGGAACGACTTCAGGATGAGCCGAATCCTGACTGGCGACTTCCAGAGAAGCCGGCCTTGGGGAGTCGTCCCGTGACGCTAACAACCCCCATGCCCTCATAAAGAGGGATGGGACGGGGAGTGGCCACAGTAAGGTCCACTCCCCCCCCTTTTCCAAGGGTAGTCGTGGCTACAGTACGCCGTACCCGCGGAGATCTCCGCGCGGCGCGACACTGTTGCCATGCCGGCCCTCACATCAGCCCCAGGGGGCGGAGCCCTGTGCCCACGACGGCCTGCTGGTACGACCCAGGGATGATGGGTCCCACCAGTCGGCGGGCGTACGAAAGACGGCAAAAGCACGACCAGTCGGCCCGGATGGGAGTCAGCCACCAGAAGTTGTCTGGCCCCTCCCACGGGCCCCACACGCCATTAATCAGACACGACAAGTAGTGGCCACAGTGATCGCCCGCCAGACGGCGGGGCTGTCGCCATGGCCTCATGACCGAGCCCGCGTCATTAGGGGCACGACTACAGTAATCTGCAGCCGGCAAGACCCGCCTGCGGCGGACGCGGCCTGTCGGCTCCACACCAAGCCAGTCGGCGGGGCCCACCAGTCGGCGGGCCCTAGGAGTCGGCGGATAAGACGGCGGCCAGAGAGACTGACGGCTAGGCCCGCGCCTAGCCGGATTACCATTGTACCCCTGGGGGTAGGCCTATATAAACCCCCAGGGCATCCATGCAAAGGGGGAATCCATTAGCACTAGACCAGATCATATAGGAAGGAGAGAGCTAGCCTTGCCTTCTCCTATCTCCAGGAAACAGCTCAAGGAGCAACCGTGTAAACACTTTGCCACAGTGATCATGCAGAGACCAGCGGCTTCTTCACTTCCTTGCGGAAGCGGTTGGCTTTCGCGGCCGCCTCTTCCCGCTTGGTCGCGGCGGCCGCTCCCTTGAACTTCTTCGACCGGACACCAAGCGTACTCGGCCCGTCCCGGCGCTTCTTCGCACCGCCTTGAGCGTCCAAGCCGGCGGAGGAACTCGCGCTTGGCTGGCCGGCTTTTGGCTGGCGACGCGGGGCGACTTCTCCCTCGCCCTCGTCGTTAGGCCAGTCGGCGAAAGTGGCCGAAGGCCTGGAGCCGCCTGCTTCTCCTCCTCCTCCCTCGGCGTCGGCTTCCATGGCTGCCGCCCCAAGTCGGGATCGTCGACGTCGCTCTCCGCCCGATCGGGGACCAGCTGGGGAGCCTTCTAGCCAGCGCGCCGGCTTCGTAAGCCGGCAGGTTGACCCAGTCGCCTTCTGGGGCGACGTTCTTCACATAAAAATATGACCGCTGCCACATCTTCACCGACTTAATCAGTGTGATGGCGGGAAACGTATTGTCGGCCACTAATCTCCGCATCGCGATGAATGCACCGCACTGGGCCGGCATGCCGGCGACGTGTGTGCCGAGCTTGCATTGGAAGAACTCCCCTAGAGCTCAATGGTGGGGAGAACGCCGAGGAAGCCTTCGCACAGGGTGGCGAAGGCAGCTAGCAGCACCACCGTGTTCGGAGTAAGATGGTGCGGCTGGAGCCCGTGGAACTCCAAGAAGGAGCGGAAGAAGCCGCTCGCCGGCAGTCCCAGGCCGCGCATGAGGTGCGAGCGGAATATGACCCGCTCGCCCTCCTCCGGCGCCGGCGATATCTCTCCCTCCGGCGCAAGGCAGACCCGCACTAAGTCCCTGCCGGGCAGCCGCCGTGTCTGGCGGAGGATCTCGATGTCGTCGTCAACCTCGGAGCCATCCCACACTCCGGAGCGAACAGCAGGAGGCGCGGCGGCGAAGGAGGAGCTCATCGCTGCGGGCACGGCGTGGTTCAGAGCAGCAGCGGCAAGAAGAAGAAGAAGCAAGAAGGAGCGAAAGGAAGTGGGGAGAATGGGCGCGCGTGCTTCGCCGCCCCCTCCCCCCGCCTACTTGTAGGCTCGTGGGCTGAGAAGTCGAGGGGGCGGACGTGGGATTAACTGCGCCCGGGACCCCACGACCCCCACGATTTACCACACGAAGTTACCACGCGCAATAACCTTGCGGGAACCCCAACCGTCCGCGCGGCCGCAACGGATCCATTCGCATGCCAAGGCGCGGTAGTGGCGGGCCCTGCCTGTAGGCCTGTCCCGTCGCGCGCGTGGGCGATCAGACTAGCTCCGCCACGTGGCGCCTCGCGACGGGTCAACCACGGGTGGCAACCCGGAAGCTTATCAGGCACGCCACCTGAACTCCGCCGCAACGTTCAAACTTTTTTAGGGGCAAGTCGGCCTTGAGCAAGTCCGACTCCAACTAGTCAGCTTGATAGAAGACGGCTAGCGAAGCCTAGATCCGACCGCCGGAGAGAAGAAACTGTTGAGGCTCCACGACATGTCGCCCTCGGAGCCTCACCAGCTTCGAGGACTACTGTCGGAGAGGTGGGCCACGGGTAGGCTAACCTAGGCCCAGAACCTTTCAAGACAATAAGGCAGACTACGCCCCTCGAGACCCCAGGACGAAGAGCCGCCTTCTGAGAGTCGGCGGCGAGGCGGCCGGCTGCCCACTCGTGACCGAGTCCTAGGAACGACTTCAGGATGAGCCGACTCCTGACTGGCGACTTCCAGAGAAGCCGGCCTTGGGGAGTCGGCCCGCGACGCCAACAACCCCCATGCCCTCATAAAGAGGGACGAGACGGGGAGTGGCCACAGTAAGGTCCACTCCCACCCATTTTCCAAGGGCAGTCGTGGCTACAGTACGCTGTTCCCGCGGAGATCTCCGCGCGGCGCGACACTGTTGCCATGCCGGCCCTAACATCAGCCCTAGGGGCGGAGCCCTGTGCCCACGACGGCCTGCTGGTACGACCCAGGGATGATGGGTCCCACCAGTCGGCGGGCGTACGAAATACGGAGAAAGCACCACCAGTCGGCCCAGATGGGAGTCGGCCACCAGAAGTTGGCCGGCCTCTCCCACGGGCCCCACGCGCCATTAATCAGACACGACAAGTAGTGGCCACAGTGATCGCCCGCTGGACGGCGGGGCTGTCACCATGGCCTTATGACCGAGCCTGCGTCATTAGGGGCACGGCTACAGTAATCTATAGCCGGCAAGACCCGCCTGCGGCGGACGCGGCCTGTCGGCTCCACACCAAGCCAGTCGGTAGGGCCCACTAGTCGGCAGGCCCCAGGAGTCGGCGGATAAGACGACGGCCAGAGAGACTGACGGCTGGGCCTGCGCCCAGCCGGATTACCATTGTACCCCTGGGGGTAGGCCTATAAAAACCCCCAGGGCATCGATGCAAAGGGTGGGAATCCATTAGCACTAGACCAGATCATATAGGAAGGAGAGAGCTAGCCTTGCCTTCTCCTATCTCCAGGAAACAGCTCAAGGAGCAACCGTGTGAACACTTTGCCATAGTGATCATGCGGAGACCCCGTAGAGCCCTGAAGCTGGGTAAGATTCGCCGGTGTGCATGTCTTCGCCTTATCCCGTTTCCAGGCACCGGCGACGTTCTACTCGCCCCCACCATGATAAGCCATCCTTTGGCATATGTCACACCCAACCCCCGACACTAGTCCTAGTAGGATTCCACCTCCCACATGGAATAGGAAAAAGGGAAGGGAGAAGGAGAAGGAAGGAAGGGGCGCCCCCTTTCCCTAGTCCAATTCGGACCAGTCCATGGGGAAGGGGCGCGGCCACCCTTGAGGCCTTTCTTTGCTTTCCCGTATGGCCCATTAAGGCCCAATACGAATTCCTGTAACTCTCCGGTACTCCGAAAAATACCTGAATCACTTGGAACCTTTTCGATGTCCGAATATAGCCTTCCAATATATCGATCTTTATGTCTCGATAATTTTGAGACTCCTAGTCATGTCCCCGATCTCATCCGGGACTCCGATCAAACTTAGGTCATCAAATCACATAACTCATAATACAAATCATCACAAAATGTTAAGCATGCGGACCCTACGGGTTCGAGAACTATGTAGACATGACCGAGACTCATTTCCGGTCAATAACCAATAGCGGAACCTAGATGCTCATATTGGTTCCTACATATTCTACGAAGATCTTTATCGGTCAAACCGCATAACAACATACATTGTTCCCTTTGTCATCGGTATGTTACTTGCATGAGATTCAATCGTCGGTATCTCAATACCTAGTTCAATCTCGTTACTGGCAAGTCTCTTTACTCGTTCTGTAATGCATCATCCTGCAACTAACTCATTAGTCACATTGCTTGCAAGGCCTATAGTGATGTGCATTACCGAGAGAGCCTAGAGATACCTCTCCGATAGACGGAGTGACAAATCCTCATCTCGATCTATGCCAACTCAACAAACATCATTGGAGACACCTGTTGAGCATCTTTATAATCACCCAGTTATGTTGTGATGTTTGAAAGCACACAAGGTGTTCCTCTGGTATTTAGGAGTTTCATAATCTCATAATTAGAGGAACATGTATAAGTCATGCAGAAAGCAGTAGCAATAAAACTAAACGATCATTATGCTAAGCTAACGGATGGGTCTTGTCCATCACATCATTCTCTAATGATGTGATCCCGTTCATCAAATGAAAACAGATGCCCATGGCTAGGAAACTTAACCATCTTTGATTAACGAGCTAGTCAAGTAGTGGCATACTAGGGACACTCTATTTGTCTATGTATTCACACATGTACTAAGTTTCCGGTTAATACAATTCTAGCATGAATAATAAACATTTATCATGATATACGGAAATATAAATAACAAGTTTATTATTGCCTCTAGGGCATATTTCCTTCACTAGGCATTTCCTATTTGTAGTTACAGGCGCCGGTTTTAGCTGTTTCCGCATACCGGCGCCTGCAGCGGTGCTAGTGGGCTGGCCCATTTAAACTGTCCTATGGTTTCTGATCCGTCACCCGTCCCATGGCTTGTTCAGTCTTCTTCCCCGACTCCCGTCCCCTGTTTCCTCTTCTCCTCCTATCCCGATGACTTCTCCTTCTCCCCTGACGACTGAGTTGGATCCCCAGGGGAATCAGGCACATCGACGAGGGAGCACATCGACGAACCCTAATCCGACGTCTGGCGCATCGACGGCTTCATCTATGTTTCGTTCTTCTTCCTCCGTCCCGTGATGGCTTAGTCTGGTTCGTTCTTCTAACCCTAATTAACCTTAGGTCTTCGGTTGATTTGTGTTTTCGTGGTGCTTGTTCTTGTGCTGTTGTTGTTTATGCGTAGATCTAGTCGTGTGTAGTGATGGATGGTATCTAGGGTTTGGGGTAAAAAATAAATTGCCTCCTTTTTTAGATCTTCTGTTTGCATCTGTATAAATGCATATGGTGCCATCTTGTTTGTGGGGTGATAGTTTTTCTCCCGCGTGTTGATGCATGTGAATTCATCTCCTGTGACGGATGGCATCTCCCGTGTGTTGATGCGTGTGGGTTCGATCTTACGGTGCTTGATCCCAGTGACAGAAAGGGAAACGACACGTATGTATCATTGCTACTAAGGATAAAATGATGGGGTCTATCTCTACATAGATAGATCTTGTCTACATCATGTCATCGTTCTTATTGCATTACTCCATTTCTCCATGAACTTAATACACTAGATGCATGTTGGATAGCGGTTGATGTGTGGAGTAATAGTAGTAGATGCAGGCAGGAGTTGGTCTACTAATCTTGGACGTGATGTCTATATAATGATCATTGCTTGGATATCATCATAATTATTTGAAGTTCTATCAATTTCCCAATAGTAATTTCTTTACCCACCGTTTTCTATTTTTCTCGAGAGAAGCCAGTAGTGAAACCTACGCCCCCCCGGTCTTCTTTCTCATTTATTTGCCTTTGTGGTCTACTTTTCTCTTGCATTTATTTTTAGATCTATTAAACCAAAAATACAAAAATACCTTGCTGCAATTTTTCTTTATTTATTTTATTTGGCGTTCGATCTATCAATTTACTACAAATTTATCTCACGTCCGTTTGCCACTTGAGGCGCCATACCCCGAAAGGGATTGACAACCCCTTTAACATGACGGGTTGCGAGGATTTGTTATCTGTGTGCAGGGACTATTTATGTTGTGTTGCTTGGTCCTCCTACTGGTTCGATAACCTTGGTTTCATATACGAGGGAAATACCTACCATCGTTGTGCTGCATCATCCCTTCCTCTTTGGGGAAATACCAACGTAGCTTCAAGCGACATCAAAAGGAATGTTTGGCGCCGTTGCCGGGGAGGATCTTCAACATACACCAGGTTCCTAATCACAAATCTCATCTCCTTGCAATTTACATTATTTTCCATTTGCGTCTCGTTTTCCTCTCCCCCACTTCACAAAAAATTTGCCGTTTTATTCGCCTCTCTTTTCCGTTCACCATTTTCTTGCTGGATCTGTTTTTATGTGCAACCTTGTTTGCCGTTATTATGGATAGTTCTTCCTCTATCGCTTGCACTCCCAAGAACGAGGTTCTCAACTTTAAACAAAGGGGAGGAGAAAATTTAAAATATGCTTGGTATAGAACTTCCAATGCTCATAATAGATCTATCCGTAAGCATTCTACTATTGTTCTTCTTTGTTGTTTTTATGTTAGCATCACCACTTGGTATAGATTCATCCTTGATACGATTACCGGTGGAAATTTCTTGATGTGCCCCTCTCTTGATGCTTTTAATGCTATGGGAAATTTAGTGGGATCACCACCCCTCATGATTAATGAAACAATTTTGACTCTTGAGCATGTTATGGAAAGTCTAAATGCTATTGAAAAGAAAATGTTCACCAAAGATCATATGGGAATTATAGATAAAAAGATGCATAATTTTGCCACTAATATTGGTCAAAAGCGGGAGATATTTTTAAGTTGTTAAAAGAGAAGGGTACCTTAATCCATGAAAGAATAGAAGAAAGTTCGTCTCGGATTGATAAATTAGAATACATCTTTAGTAATCTAAGCACGACTTTTGCTTCCACTAAAACTATCAAGAAAACTCACGTAAGGAGGGGTAGATCCAAGAACAAGGGTGCAACTTCTAGTAATAGTAATAATGGAGATCTTAAGATGATTAGTGTTCACCCGGATTTTGTTGAAGTGATAAGAGACCCTTTTTGCAAGAATGAAATCTGTCAATTTATTCCTAGGAGTATTGTTATTGAAGATCTTTATGCTAAATCTCTGAAGGATCCTAAGTGTTTGATTGAAGAGTTGGACAAGGATGACAAAACTTAGATCCTTGCTTTATGCCTAGCTAAGGGCATAAAACTATAGCGCTTGTTGGGAGGCAACCCAATGAATAAATTTTACTTTTGATTTTTTGTTTTCTGTTCTTGAGTGTTAGCACAATTATGCTACTGTTATGATTGTGTTTTTTGTGTTTTAATTAGTGTTTGTGCCAAGTAAAGCCTTTAGGATCTTCTTGGGTGATAGTTGTTTGATCTTGCTGAAATAACAAAAACTTTTACGCTCACAAAATTAATTTTCATTTTTTACCAGAGAGCGATAAAGTACCCATTCCACTTTCAGTAGATCAATATACAAATTTCTCAGGTTGTCCTAATTTTTCAGAATTTTTTGAGTTACATAAGTATTCGAAATAATCAGATTGCTACAGACTGTTCTGTTTTGACAGATTCTGTTTTCTTTGTGTTGTGTGCTTATTTTGATGGCTCTATGATTTTCTTTTATGAGTTTTTGCCATAGAAAAGTTGGAATACAGTAGATATAATACAAAAACAAAATATGAATTTGTTTAATACAACACTTATAGTAGTGGTTTATTATTCTTATACTAACGGATCTAACGAAGGTTTTGTTGAGTTTTGTGTGATTGTAGTTTTCAAGTTTTGGGTTATCTTACGATGGATGAAGGAAGGATGGAAGAGCCTAAGCTTGGGGATGCACCGGCATCCCAAGCTATTATCCAAAAATGAGCAACCAACTAAGCTTGGGGATGCCCCCGAGTGGCATCCCCGCTTTCTTCCAACGACCATCGATATTTTACTCGAAACTATATTTTTATTCGTCACATGATATGCGTTTTGCTTGGAGCATCTTGTATGATATGAGTCTTTGCTTGACTTATTTTGTGTTTTAAGTCATCAATCCTTGCTGGACTCACCTATTTGAGAGAGCCAAAATTATGTCATGACTTGTTAGAATTGCTCTCTATGCTTCACTTAAATTTTTATGAGCAATGGACTTGCTCTAGTGCTTCACTTATATCTTTTTGAGCATGGTGTGCTTTAGTATTTTTGAAGAAATGCTCTCTTGCTTCACTTAGATTTATTTGATAGTTAGTAAAATTTTCAAGAAATTCTCTCTTTCTTCACTTAAATTAATTTGAGAGAAAGAAAAAATTATTATGCTCATGATCTTCACTTATATTTGTTGGAGCTTGTCAAAAGCAACACATGAAAATTTGGCTCAAAGTGATAGATATCCAAGAAGGATATAATAAAAACTTTCATGAATATCATTGGACAAAATAAACTTGATTCTTAGTAATAGTTTTGAGATATGATGATGTGATGTGTGAGTTATATTGGTGAGTAATTATGATTTAGTAAAAATATTGGTGTTAAGGTTTCTGATTCCCTATGCAAGTACGAAAGTCAATAGTCATGCAATGAAATTACATCCTACTTGTGGTGCATTATTCGGTGTTATTTATGCTTAATGCTTGCTTATGAGATTATTTGTTTCTTGGTTGGTCGCTTCTCAATCTTTTGCTAGCCTTCACTTGGCACTAAGTATGATCTCTACTTGTGCATCCAAAATCCTTAAACCAGTTTTGCCACATGAGTCCAGTATATCTACCTATATGCGGTATTCTTTTGCCGTTCTAAGCAAATTTGCATTTGCCATCTCTAATTTTCAAAATAAACTTCTCTTTTGTGTGTTTGTTTCGCTCACAGAGTGGTGAGGGGTGGCTAATATTTTCTATGCTGGATGTGTTATTCTCAAGATGAGTGTTTATTCACTTGTCATTGCACGAGAGTAAGGCAAAGGTATTAGGGATGCCGAGTCCTGAAATGCAAAAAATGTATTTACTTTATGTTGTCAAATAATAAATTCCTTAGAAAGTGTTGGTATGGAGGGCACCCGTGGATACGGTTAGCCATGGAAAGTGAAAGTATGGTGGAAAAAGGAATAAACTTTATTTTCTATTTGGGAACCACCTATGGCATATCTAGCAAGGAAAATGTTGGTAACTCTAAGTCGTTTTCGTTGGTGGGATGGATACACCTCCCAAAATGTTTTTATCTCTAAGTTTTTCGCTTTGAGATCTGGCACCTCTACAAATCCCTACTTCCCTCTGCGAAGGGACTTTCTTTTACTTTATGCAATTTTTATTTTTGAATTTGAGTCTCCATCTTCTCTTACAAAAGCACCAACTAGGAGGCAATATGATCGTACTTAAGTATTGGGTGTAGCTAATATTCGAGTGTGTTTCATGAATGGATCAATGTTTGAGCATGATGGGCTAGGGATAACTTATTTTTGCGTTGATATTTCGAAAGACATGGTTGCTTGTTGATATGCTTGAGTATCTAAATTATCATGTCAAAACTAGACTATTGCTTTGAACAACTAAAAGTCCAAATGTCCATGCTATAAAGAAAAGAATATGATATGACATGATAGGCAGCATTCCACATCAAAAATTCTGTTTTTATCACTTACCTACTCGAGGACGAGTAGGAGTTAAGCTTGGGGATGCTGATACGTCTCCAACGTATCTATAATTTTTTATTGTTCCATGTTGTTATATTATCAATCTTGGATGTTTTATAATCATTTCATAGTCATTTTATATCATTTTTTGGTACTAACCTCTTGACATAGTGCCAAATGCGAGTTGTTGTTTTTTCCATGTTTTTTACATCACAAAAATCAATATCAGACGGAGTCCAAATGCAACAAAACTTTACGGAGAATTTTTATGGGCCAGAAGGAACACAACGGGCCCTGGCTGCGCCAGGGGGGTGCCCCAAGGGGGGCACAAGCCACCAGGGCGTGCCAGGAGGCCCAGGCGCGCTCTGGTGGGTTGTGCCCACCTCGGGTGCCCCAGACCGCCTCTTTGCTCTATAAATACCACAATATTCCAGAAACCCTAGGGGGAGCAACGAAATATTCATCCAGCCGCCGCAGAGTCCAGAACCACCAGATCCAATCTAGACACCATCTCAGATGGGGTTCACCACCTCCATTGGTGCTTCTCCGATGATGCATGAGTAGTTCTTTGTAGACCTTCGGGTCCGTAGTTAGTAGCTAGATGGCTTCATCTCTCTCTCTTGATTCTCAATACAATGGTCTCCTAGAGATCCATATGATGTAACTATTTTTGTGGTGTGTTTGTTGGGATCTGATGAACTTTGAGTTTATGATCAGTTATATCATTTTATCCATCAAAGTTATTTGAGTTTCTTTGAGCTCTTATATGCATGATTGCTTATAGCCTCATATTTATTCCCCGATATTTGGCTTTTGTTTGGCAACTTGATCTATTTATCTTGCAATAGGAAGAGGTGCTTTGTAGTGGGTTCGATCTCACAGTGCTTGATCCCAGTGACAGAAAGGGAAACGGCACGTATGTATCATTGCTACTAAGGACAAAACGATGGGGTCTATCTCTACATAGATAGATCTTGTCTACCTCATGTCATCGTTCTTATTGCATTACTCCGTTTCTCCATGAACTTAATACACTAGATGCATGCTGGATAGTGGTCGATGTGTGGAGTAATAGTAGTAGATGTAGGCAGGAGTCGGTCTACTAATCTTGGACGTGATGCCTATATAATGATCATTGCCGTGATATCCTCATAATTATTTGAAGTTCTATCAATTTCCCAACAGTAATTTGTTTACCCACCATTTACTATTTTTCTCGAGAGAAGCCACTAGTGAAACCTACGGCCCCGGGTCTTCTTTCTCATATATTTGTCTTTGCGATCTACTTTTCTCTTGCATTTATTTTCAGATCTACTAAACCAAAAATAGAAAAATACCTTGCTGAAATTATTCTTTATTTATTTTATTTTTCATTTGATCTATCAATTTACAACAAATTTATCTCCCGTTCGTTTGCCACTTGAGGCGCCATACCCCGAAAGGGATTGACAACCCCTTTAACACGTCGGGTTGCGAGGATTTGTTATCTGTGTGCAGGGGCTGTTTACGTTGTGTTGCTTCGTTCTCCTACTGGTTCCATAACCTTGGTTTCATATCTGAGGGAAATACCTACCGCCGTTGTGCTGCATCATCCCTTCCTCTTTGGGGAAATACCGATGTAGCTTCAAGCGACACCAACCACTCTTGTTCACTATTGAGTATCGTTGTTATATTAGAAATATAGGATAGACTAGGAAATATTCTGACTTGCTATGTACTCTGATACGTCTCCAACGTATCTATAATTTTTTATTGTTCCATACTATTATATTATCTGTTTTGGATGTTTAATGGGCTTTGATATGCACTTTCATATTATTTTTGGGACTAATTATTAACTGAAGGCCCAGTGCAAATTGTTGTTTTTGCCTATTTTAGTGTTTCGCAGAAAAGGAATATCAAACGGAATCCAAACGGAACGAAACCTTTGCGAGGATCTTTCTTGGAACAAACATCACCTGGGAGACATGGAGTACAAGTCTGTAAGTCCGCAAAGCTTCCACGAGGCAGGGGGCGCGCCCCCCACTCTCGTAGGCCCCACGGAGCTCCACCGACCTACTTCTTCACCTATATATATACTCTTATACCCTGAAAACATCCAGGGGAGCCACAAAACCATTTTCCACCGCCGCAACCTTCTATACCCGTGAGATCCCATCTTGGGGCCTTTTCCGGCGATCTGCCGGAGGGGGATTCGATCATGGAGGGATTCTACATCAACACCATAGCCTTTCCGATGATGTGTGAGTAGTTTACCAAAGACCTTCGAGTCCATAGTTATTAGCTAGATGGCTTCTTCTCTCTCTTTGGTTCTCAATACAAAGTTCTCCTCGATGTTCTTGGAGATCTATTCGATGTAATACTTTTTGCGGTGTGTTTGTCAAGATCCGATGAATTGTGGGTTTATGATCAAGATTATCTATGAACAATATTTGATTCTTCTCTGAATTCTTATATGCATGATTTGATATCTTTGCAAGTCTCTTCGAATTATCAGTTTGGTTTGGCCTACTAGATTGATCTTTCTTGCAATGGGAGAAGTGCTTAGCTTTGGGTTCAATCTTGCGGTGCTCGATCCTAGTGACAGAAAGAGAACCGACACGTATTGTATTGTTGCCATAGAGGATAAAAAGATGGGGTTTATATCATATTGCTTGAGTTTATGCCTGTACATCATGTCATCTTTCCTAATGTGTTACTCTGTTCTTATGAACTTAATACTTTAGATGCAAGCTGGACAGCGGTCGATGTGTGGAGTAATAGTAGTAGATGCAGAATCATTTTGGTCTACTTGACACGAATGTGATGCCTATGTTCATGATCATGCCTAGATATTCTCATAACTATGCACTTTCTATCAATTTCTCGGCAGTAATTTGTTCACCCACCATAATATATGCTATCTTGAGAGAAGCCACTAGTGAAACCTATGGCCTCCGGGTCTACTTTACATCATATAAGTTTCCAATCTATAATTCTAGTCTACTATTTATTTTGCAATCTTTACCTTTCAATCTATAAAACAAAAATACCAAAAATATTTATCTCATTATCTTTATCAGATCTCACTTTTGCAAGTGGCCGTGAAGGGATTGACAACCCCTTTATCGCGTTGGTTGCAAGGTTCTTGATTGTTTGTGCAGGTACTAGGTGACTTGCATGTAGTCTCCTACTGGATTGATACCTTGGTTCTCAAAAACTGAGGGAAATACTTACGCTACTTTGTTGCATCACCCTTTCTTCTTCAAGGGAAAACCAACGCATGCTCAAGAGGTAGCATACTCAAAGATGACCATGTACTCCTATATATAAGCCCACGAGGCTCAAGCAATACAATGAACTATTCCATCAAATCCCTCTCTACCTTCTAGCAATCACCATGCCAGATCAGCCCCCCGGAGAACCAAATCGCCTTGCCACCATGGGCCCATGGCCCTAGCTCTTGCTCTGCATCTTGTGCCTCCTGCCATCGGCCGTCTAGTCCATATCGTCATCATCTGAGTCCTAGAAGATCTCACCCACATCATCATTAGGCATGCAGCCGCCTTCATAGACAACGTCCGCAGAAGGAGTAGAGGCGACTGGCAACGCACCACATCGGGGCACTCCATACGTTCTCGTGTGCGTGCATCATGCGTGCTTTTCGATCGGTGTTAGCTCTAAGGCCGAGGCCACGATCGCCTTCGTCTCCGGCTAGTCATTGAGCAACAACGACAAAGAGGTGCTGCAAGAGATGCATAGGCATCATTGTGTGCGAGCTTCACTGTAGCACGACAAACCGGATGTCACCGCAGATGGCGCACGCCTCCATGCAGCCGAGTGTGTGCGCATGCATGTGTTATTCACGTGCATTCTGTGGCTGAGTGTGTGCGCATGCATGTGTTGTGTACGTGCATTGTGTGCTCTATGTTGTGCGTGTATGTGCATGAGTTAGTGCGTTAGCGTGTGTACATCCGTGACTGCATGCGTCTTGTACATGTGTGGCTGCTTGCATGGTTATCAATATAAAATATAAAATATCTTCAACTTAGCATCCTGATGTATCGTCTCTAGTGGTTAGCAAACAGTTCATGTTCTTTTATTTTTTATTCCGCTAATTTACATGTGGAACCACAAGGTAGAGAGAGGACATGTTGTACTAGGCGCCACATAGACTATTTAACCAGTCAACAAGTGCCATATAGATAGGATACCGAGCTATACGATGAACCAATGACCGTACAATCATCACAACTCATATTCAGTGACCGTATTGAGCGTATTCTGAAGTCCGATGACTGTAGTGTGCTTTGGCCTCAACTTCAGTGACCGCCGGTGTATTTATCTCATTTTCCTATTTGTGTGTTTTAAGTTCCTACGAAGATAGACTTGTTCGGTTCAACCATCTCCCTAGGTGTTTGGAGAGGAATTGGCCAGCGTGAGGCGGTTCTATAGGTGGGCAGGCGGCAAAAAACAGGAGAAAACGCGCAAGGTTCCTTGCAGACGCTCCACCGCGAGGTTCCTTCCTCCTTCTCGGTCGTCGGGAATCTATATTCTTCCACTCTTTTTTACGTGAGCTTTGTTCATCCTTTTGCAACACGCGAGACATCTAGCATCAAGGTGCACGTGTCATGCAAGAAAATGGAGATAATAAGATAAGCAATGCGTAAGTGAGTCATGCACTTCGATGGCACCAACTACGCAATATATTTTTCTCCTCGATGGCATGTGAATAGTGCACGTACTCAACGATGGAGCACGGGATGGTAGCCATGACATGGTCAGCCCTTTTTTTTGGAGAGAGTATGTACTAAATAACTTTGATGTGTGATGTCAGCTAGGACTATGTCGATATTTCCCCAAAGAGGAAGGGATGATGCAGCACAACGATGGTAGGTATTTCCCTTAGTGATGAAACCAAGGTTATTGAACCAGTAGGAGAACCAAGCAACACAACATAAACAACCCCTGCACACAAATAAAAACCACTCACAACCCGACGTGTTAAAGGGGTTGTCAATCCCTTTCGGGTAACGGCGCCAGAAATTGGTGCTTGGACGGGAGAAAGTTGTAATAGATTGAATAAATAGATCACAAATAAAATAAAGTACAACAAAGTATTTTTATTTTTTGGTTTAATATATCTGAAAATAAATGCAAAGGAAAAGTAGATCACAAAGGCAAATATATGAGAAAGAGACTCGGGGGGCGTAGGTTTCACTAGTGGCTTCTCTCGAGAAAAATAGCAAACGGTGGGTGAACAAATTACAGTTGGGCAATTGATAGAACTTCAAATAATCATGATGATATCCAAGCAATGATTGTTATATATGCATCACGTCCAACATTAGTAGACCGACTCCTGCCTGCATCTACTACTATTACTCCACACATCAACCGCTATCCAGCATGCATCTAGTGTATTAAGTTCATGGAGAAATGAAGTAATGCAATAAGAATGATGTCATGATGTAGACAAGATCTATCAATGTAGAGATAGACCCCATCGTTTTATCCTTAGTTGCAACGATTCATACGTGACGGTTCCCCTTCTGTCACTGGGATCAAGCACCGTAAGATTGAACCCACTACAAAGCACCTCTTCCCATTGCAAGATAAATAGATCAAGTTGGCGAAACAAAACCCAAATATCGGAGAATAAATACGAGGCTATAAGAGATCATGCATAAAAGAGATCAAAGAAACTCAAATACTTTCATGGATATAAAAAGATATAACTGATCATAAACTCAAAGTTCATCAGATCCCAACAAACACACCGCAAAAAGAGTTACATCATATGGATCTCCAAGAGACCATTGTATTGAGAATTCAGCAAGAGGGAGGAAGCCGTCTAGCTACTAACTACATACCCGAAGGTCTACAAAGAACTACTCACGCATTATCAGAGAGGCACCAATGGAGGTGGTGAACCCCATCCGAGATGGTGTCTAGATTGGATCTGGTGGTTCTAGACTGCAGCAGCTGGATCATTATTTCGTCGACTCCCCTAGGTTTTCTAGAATATTGGGGTATTTATACAGCAAAGAGGCGGTCCGGGGGGCACCCGAGGTGGGCACAACCCACTAGGGCACGCCTGGGCCTCCTGGCGTGCCCTGGTGGGTTGTGCTCTCCTCGGAGCACCCCCAGGCGCACCCAGGGCCCATTAGGTGTTTTATGGTCCATAAAAAATCTCCGTAAACTTTCGTGGCATTTAGACTCTGTTTGGTACTGATTTTCTGTGATGTAAAAAACATGCAAAAAAACAACAACTGGCACTTGGCACAATGTCAATAGGTTAGTACCAAAAATGATATAAAATGACTATAAAATGATTATAAAACATCCAAGATTGATAATATAACAACATGGAACAATAAAAAATTATAGATACATTGGAGACGTATCAATGTGTCCCGTCAACTCGCAGAATGACGAGAAGCTTGCTTACTACGCCTTCTCCCTCGCCAACGCATGCGCAGTGGCTCGCGGCACGAGGAGGAACTTTTTCTTACAAGGTTAGTAGGTGACCTTGCGCTTGGCTCTTCACCTCTTCCGAAAGTCGAACAATAATGATGGTACTACGGTAGTACTTCTGGCAATCTGACACCAAATGAACTGTTGCACGTCCACCGCTTGTAAGGAAAAGTTGCCCCTCATACTACGTGCCACCGCGCACGCGTTGGCAAGGGAGAAGGCATAGTAAGCAAGCTTCTTGTCGTTCTGCAAGTTGCCGTGTGTTGGCAAACAGATGAACAAAGCTCACGTCAAAAAAAGAGTGGAAGAACATAGATTCCCGATGACCGAGAAGGAGCAAGGAGCCTCGTGGTGGAGCGTCCGCACTCATAATATTTTATATTATTTAGCAATATAAAATCAACCAATCATCTACACAGTAGATCGAAAGAGTATGAAACATGGTACCCCAATGTAGTTACATCATACATGGCTAACCCACGCTATCACCATATTTCTTGGCCTCCGTGCGACACCTAGCTCTAGTAATCCACTAGCCCGTATCGCTTCTCGCTCCTCATCTCTGTCAAAGTGCGGCGGGATGGCATTTTTGCCGTCTATTGAGGTCGGTTAACTCATTACATGTTAGCGACTCTTGAGGTTGGTTAACTCAAAGTTCATCGGATCCCAACAAACACACCGCAAAAGAGTTACATCATATGGCTCTCCAAGAGACAATTGTATCGAGAATCAAATGAGAGAGGGGAATCCATCTAGCTACTAACTATGGACCTGAAGGTATACAAAGAACTACTCACGCATCATCGAAGAGGCACCAATGGAAGTGGTGAACCCCTCCATGATGGTGTCTAGATTGGATCTGGTGGTTCTAGACTATGCGGCGACTGGAATTGATTTTCGCCGACTCCCTTAGGGTTTCTAGAATATTGGGGTATTTATAGAGCAAAGAGGCGGTCCGGGGGGCACCCGAGGTGGGCACAACCCACCAGGGCGCGCCTGGGCCCCCAGGCGCGCCCTGGTGGGTTGTGCTCCCCTCAGAGCACCCCTAGGCACTTCTCCGGCCCATTGGGTGTTTTTTGGTCCAAAAAATCCACAAAAAGTTTCAATGTGTTTGGACTCTGTTTGGTATTGATTATCTGTGATGTAAAAAACATGCAAAAACAGCAAGTGGCACTTGGCACTATGTCAATAGGTTAGTACCAAAAAATGGTATAAAATGATTATAAAATGTCCAAGATTGATAATATAGCACCATGGAACAATCAAAAAGTATAGATATGTTGGAGACGTATCAGCATCCCCAAGCTTAATTCCTGCTCGTCCTCAAGTAGGTAAATGATAAAAACAAAATTTTTGATGTGGAATGCTGCCTAACATGTCATCTCAAATTCTTTTCTTTATAGCATGGACATTTGGACTTTTATATTGTTCAAAGCAATAGTCTAGTTTTGACATGGTAACTTAAATACTCAAGCATATCAATAAGCAACCATGTCTTCCAAAATATCAATGCTAAAATAAGCTGTCCCTAGCCCATCATGCTCAATCATAGATTCCATTCATGAAACACACTCGCATATTAAATACACCCAATGCTCAAGTACGATCATAGTGCCTCCTAGTTGGTGCTTTTATAAGAGAAGATGGACACTCAAATTCAAAAAAATGCATAAAGTAAAAGAAAGGCCCTTCATGGAGGGAAGTAGGGATTTGTATAGGAGCCATACCTCAAAGAGAAAATTGAGAGATAAAAACGTTTTGAGAGGCATACTTTTCCCACCAACGAAAACGACTTAGAGTTCCCAACACTTCCCATGCTAGATATATCATAGGCGGTTCCCAAACAGAAATTAAAGTTTATTGCTTTTTCCACCATAATTTCACTTTCCATGGCTAACCGTATCCACGGGTGCCTTCCATACCAACAGTTTCCAAGGAACTTATTATTTGACAACATAAACTAAATTCATTTTTTATTTCAGGACTGGGCATCCCTAATACCTTTGCCTTACTCTCGTGCAATGACAAGTGAATAAACACTCATCGTGAGAATAACACATCAAGCATGGAAAATATTAGCCACCCCTCACCGCCTCGCGAGCGGTACGAGCACACTAAAGAGAATTTTATTTTAAATATTAGAGATGGCACATACAAATTTGCTTAGAAAGGCAAAAGAATACCACATATAGGTAGATATAGTGGACTCATGTGGAAAAACTGGTTTAAAGGATTTTGGATGCACAAGTAGTGATCATACTTAGTGCAAAATGAAGGCTAGCAAAAGATTGGAATCGAATATCTCATATTAAGTTATTAAATCTTTTTACTACAGCTGCATGTGCATGCCTATTATTGTACAAATATATCTTCCAGCAACCATGTTAGGCCTTATTATAGCTCTTGCATTGTACACCTGTCCTTATCTTAAGAATCCACCTATTTTTGAAAGACAGTCTGCTTTCATGTCACTCTAAACTAATCATGTTTTACTTTGCTGCTTTTCCCTTTATTGGACACCATCTTCTCCATGTATGTCATAAATATGCTTGTTCCTAGGCTTCCTTCATCAGCATATACACCATGTGCGCATCCTCAAATGCTACAGAAACATCCGATGCAGGTGATGTTAATACGTAGATTTTAGAAACATCCTGCCTGGGGATTTTAAATTGAGGAAAACACATCAAATATTAGCATCAGGCTAGAAATCAAGCAACATGGATATTCAGAGTCGCTGTTAGGTTAGATGTTTGGTGTCTAAGACCCTTTTTCCCAAACATGACACATGGTGCCATCTGGGTAGCTCTACTGGGTCGTAGTTTTGCCGAGTGCAGAAAATGGCAAAACTATGGTGCCACGTGGGATGGTCATTGACTCATCATTCGGTCTGTGTCATTTGTTTACCGAGTTACCCTTGTTCTGCACTGAGCGAAGTTTTTTGCAGTTGTCTACTTAGTGCCTGTAGAAAAGAACCCGACAAAATAAACATTGTCGGCAGACGTCCAATATAGTCATGTTTTCCTAGTGCTGCCATGTTTTTTTGGCCTTTGCCGAGTGCATTTGGCACTCAGAAAAATTGGGAATTCCAGTAGTGAGCATGTCCAGTGTCCTAATATATATTGTAGATGCATAGAAATAAAAAAGACTTTGTAAATATACTTTAAAAATTAATCTTCGCAACATTTGCGGGCCAAATTGTATATATTATATCAACCGGATTTTGTTCAAACCTCTATTGATTGATAGAATCGTGAAGACCATTAAAATTTTATATCTATACATGAGTAGCAAAACAAATCTTCACTGTCTCAAGAAAATGAGCACAAAAGTGAATTGGTTATCCAACGTAAAGGGAAAAATGTGTATTAGAGGACCAAAATAGGGAACAAATAGTTTTGAAAAGCCATAAGTTTTGACGTACATGTATTAAATCCAACAACTCAGCAGCCTTGTTATAATCATTTCTGAATTTATAAAGTTAGAAGAAATAAAATCGATAAGCTAAGAAATTATGCAGTTGGGAGTGCATTTATAGAAGTCTGGATAATGTGAATAATATAATGGCCGAAAGTAGCAGGAGCAACAGTGTTACATATCTCGGGGAAGTTCTTTTAACAACCTCAAAGGACAATTGGCGCAAAATAACCATAGGTATTTAGCCTCGTTGGTGAATTGGTCAAGAAATTAAGAAGACAAACTGAACATACACATGTTTTAGTTGAGCGAAATGTGTGGAAAATATGATGAAATAACTTGTTTAAGTGAACATCATCAGATCAAGTGTATAATGGCGGGTAGGGGTGAGTGCATGCTATAGAAACTGAAACTCTACATACATGTACTCTTAAGAGCATCCATGTTGGACTGTCTTCCATAGGTAATTGATAGAATTATGCTCCAGTGTACCTGCATATGTCTGTACATAGCATAAATGTGAATTTTGAAGTGCATTGTTCAATAAGTGGAACTTAAAAATCAGAAGATACTTTATGTTGGAGCATCATATGGTTTTTATGGTGTTTCCAAATCAAGTGCCACAACTTTTAGACTGCAATTCCATTTGCGATTCATGGCAGGAATTAGATGGCATTTAGCAAAATGTGCACATGTGAAAAAGGGAAGACCCGATCGGACCTGAATTCATCTAGTGATAATAAATATATGAAATCTAGAAGATAGTAATGATGGGTTACGTTAGCCGTAGAAGCAGACCTGCAATTATTCTGATTTGAAGGAAAAACATCAAACACATGCTATCCAATTTCTAACTTAGTTATAAGATAAAACAAAACAGAGATGCTACCATTTGGAAAATTACCAGTCATTGGCTTCAAACTGCAGTCAGTGCATCTACTCCTTGGATCCATAAACTATCGTGGCCTAGAAACTTTGAGAAAATTAATACTACAATTCAGCTGGAGCACACAATCAGAATGTTATATGTCTAACATAGCATGATTCTTTTAGTTGTTTTCGACAAATCATAGTGTTCATGCTTACCCTGCTGTTGCGCTGAGTGGACGGTCAATGTCTTTGTGAGATAATTGTTCTTCAAGATTACCTTCCCTCCATGGGACAGCATGGTCAACATCCACCATTTGCGACGGCACCAACCACAACAGGAGCTCCGTCCTTCTCCATATCCCCCACCCCCTGCCCATCTTGGTTGAGGGATTGAGAAAACTATGATTGGGGAAGCCAAATCACAGCAGAGAGTCAATGATAGGGTCAATTAGTGAGAAAATAGAGATCCACCCGTATTGGAAGGATTGGAGTTGTACTTGGACGTGTCTTTTTCTACATATAAGGTACACGTTTCTTTTCTGTGCGCTACAGAAAGATTTTTTTTGTTTTGTTTTTTGAGGGATCGAGAACACTGATTTTATGTTGCCATGGCAATCATCATCTTCAAGAAGACACACGATAAAGGAGATTGAATCCCTAGACAACACTATTAAAGGGCATGATGAAAACAACCGAATCCGAACTGGCAAAAAGAAATTCAAAACAAATTAGTGTGAGGACTGAGAAGACGAACCTGAAAAGAATTGAATCCAGACCGGCAAAAATAAATTGAAAATAAATCAGTGCAAGGACTGAGAATACGAACTTGATCTAGATGAGGAAAATAATTTTAGTGTAATAAGCACCATGAGCACAGGAGATGCATGCCCTAAATTCTTTGCTGCAATTTGGGAGAGACACGATCTGTTTCCATGTGGAGATGAGCGCAGAATCCATGCCCTAACGTCCTTGCTGCAAATTTGCAATTGGGAGAGACACAGATCTTCTTGTGGAGAGGAAGAGAGATGAGAGTTTGAGGGAGAGAGAGACAGACATGAGAGATTGAGAGTGGGATCGATGACCAACTTCGTTGTTCCAATCTAAGAGAGACCTGAATCTCTTTTCCATGAGAATATGAACAGAGACGTGAGAGATTGAGAGAGATAATATGGCTGCTTTAGATTTTTCTTACCGGGAAAGGAAGAATCGGTGGATGTACGCCGCTCCTAATTTTTAATTAACATGAAAATTAATAGGTGTCTTTTTTTCCCGGAGAGCAATAGATAGATTAGATCTACACCGTAATAACTCGGTCTCATTAGATTAACGGCTCCTAATTACTGATTAACGTGGGAATTTGTAGGGAGTCTAGGATTAGTATAGGTATAGATTTGTCAACATATTATTCAATAGAATTTCAGCTTCATCCGGTGTTCTTTCCCTGAAAACAGAACCAGCACAACTATCCAGGTAATCTCTGGAGGCATCGGTTAGTCCATTATAAAAGATATCAAGTATTTCATTTTTCTTAAGAGGATGATCAGCCAAAGCATTAAGTAACTTGAGAAGCCTCCCCCAAGCTTGTGGGAGACTCTTTTCTTCAATTTGCAAAAAATTATATATATCCCTTAAAGCAGCTTGGTTCTTGTGAGCAGGGAAATATTTAGCAGAGAAGTAATAAATCATATCCCGGGGACTACGCACACAACCAGGATCAAGAGAATTAAACCATATCTTAGGATATAAAAGTAGCGAGTTCTCTCATCATTAGTGAACATGGTGGCTATATCATTTAATTTAGTAAGATGTGCCACAATAGTTTCAGATTCATAGCCATGAAAAGGATCAGATTCAACCAAAGTAATTATATCAGGACCAACAGAGAATTCATAATCCTTATCAGTAACACAGATAGGTGAAGTAGCAAAAGCAGGGCCAGGTTTATTCTAGCATTAAGAGATTGCTGCTTCCATTTAGCTAATAACCTCTTGAGTTCATATCTATCTTTGCAAGCTAAAATAGCTAAAGCAGCTTCTTTTCAAAAACATAACCCTCAGGAATAACAGGTGAGTCTTCATCATCACTTTCATCAATATTATCAGATTCAATATTTTCATTCTCTCTAACCCTAGCAAGTTGTTCATCAAGAAATTCACCAAGTGGCATAGTAGTATCAAGCATAGAAGTGGTTTCATCATAAGTATCATGTATAGCAGAAGTGGCATCATCAAACATGCGACATATTAGAACGAATAACAGAAGCAGGTTTAGGTGTCGCAAGCTTACTCAAAACAGAAGGTGAATCAAGTGCAGAGTTAGATGGCAGTTCCTTACCTCCCCTCATAGTTGAGGGATAAATCTTGGTTCTTGGATCTTTCAAGTTCTTCATGATGATAAGCAGATATAAAGCCCAAGTGACTCAAAGAATAGAGCTATGCTCCCCGGCAATGGCGCCAGAAAATAGTCTTGATAACCCACAAGTATAGGGGATCGCAACAGTTTTCGAGGGTAGAGTATTCAACCCAAATTTATTGATTCGACACAAGGGGAGCCAAAGAATCTTCTCCAGTATTAGCAGCTGAGTTGTCAATTCAACCACACCTGGAAACTTAATATCTGCAGCAAAGTATTTAGTAGCAAAGTAATATGATAGTAGCGGTAACGGTAGCAAAAGTAATGTTTTTTTGTATTTTGTAGTGATGATAGCAATAGCAACGGAAAAGTAAATAAGCGAAGAACAATATACGGAAAGCTCGTAGGCAATGGATCAGTGATGGAGAATTATGCCGGATGCGGTTCATCATGTAACAATCATAACATAGGGTGACACAAAACTAGCTCCAGTTCATCAATGTAATGTAGGCATGTATTCCGAATATAGTCATACGTGCTTATGGAAAAGAACTTGCATGCCATCTTTTGTCCTACCCTCCCGTGGCAGCGGGGTCCTAATGGAAACTAAGGGATATTAAGGCCTCCTTTTAATAGAGTACCGGAACAAAGCATTAGCATATAGTGAATACAGGAACTCCTCAAACTATGGTCATCACCGGTAAGTACCCCGATTATTGTCACTTCGGGGTTAATGGATCATAACACATAATAGGTGACTATAGACTTGCAAGATAGGATCAAGAACTCTCATATATTGATGAAAACATAATAGGTTCAGATCTGAAATCATGGCACTCGGGCCCTAGTGACAAGCATTAAGCATAGCAAAGTCATAGCAACATCAATCTCAGAACATAGTGGATACTAGGGATCAAACCCTAGCAAAACTAACTCGATTACATGATAGATCTCATCCAACCCATCACCGTCCAGCAAGCCTATGATGGAACTACTCACGCAAGGCGGTGAGCATCATGAAATTGGTGATGGAGGATGGTTGATGATGACGATGGCGACGGATTCCCCTCTCCGGAGCCCCGAACGGACTCCAGACCAGCCCTCCCGAGAGGTTTTAGGGCTTGGCGGCAGCTCTGTATCGTCAAACGCGATGAATTCTTCTCTCTGATTTTTTTTCTCCGAAACCAAATATATAGAGTTGGAGTTGAGGTCAGAGGAGCTCCAGGGGCCCACGAGGTAGGGGGGCGTGCCCTAGGGGGGCAGGCGCGCCGCCACCCTCGTGGACAGGTGGTGGGCCCCCTGGTCTTCATCCTTCGCAAGGATTTTTTATTATTTCCGAATAGATGTTCCGTGAAGTTTCAGGTCATTCAGAGAACTTTTGTTTCTGCACATAAATAACACCTAGCAATTCTGCTGAAAACAGCGTTAGTCCGGGTTAGTTCCATTCAAATCATGCAAGTTAGAGTCCAAAACAAGGGCAAAAGTGTTTGGAAAAGTAGATACGACAAAGAAGTATCAAGGGCTCGCCCGATAGGTACCCCACTATCTATCTTAGGGTTCAGGTGGGGGCGCGGTGGTGGGGCGCTGGCGTGGGGATTGCCGGAGAAAAACCTCGATGCGGGGGGGGGGAGCTAGAGGGCTGCCGGGGCGGCGGCGGACTGGTGGTGGGGAGTGGTTTCAGGGCGCCGAGGGGGCGCGGGAGCGCCAACGGCCATGGGAGGCGGGGGCCGATGGTTCGGCCGGTGGTGGAAGGCGGCGATGGGGGTGCAGGTTGAAGATGAACTACAGGCCCTCCCTAAACTATATGTGAAGTACCTCTCTGCTACCATTGCGTTCAGTTTCGACAGTAACATTTAGATTCCTGAGTAAATTTCAGTTTCGACAGTTAAGTTCAGAGTCAACAGTTTTTACCTCATCTTTTGTAGTCAGATGTTTTTTGGTGATTTAAATTTTACATCTATCACTTTTTGGTAATGTATTTTACATCATCTATTGGAGATGCTATTAGAATCCCACTTGACATTAATGATGTTTGTCTTGTACTGCTTCAGCCTCGACGTCTTATGGCTCGTCGGAGCTGCTCCAACGATGGAACCATCCATCACAGTAGAGCAGTGCCCTGGACGCCGTCTACAGATTCCTCAGATCTTCCTCCACACCTCCGACAGCCACCTCTACCTCAACTTCTTCAGCGACCAACCCAATGATGCTGAGATCGACACGGCTACAGTAAAGAGGTTGTACACTTCTCGCATCACTTATTACTCTACATTCATGTCAATCCATTAGGGCTATTTTGGTTCAAGGAAAAGCATACAATAGGAAATTTTCCTATGGCACTCTACTATTCGATTATTCATCCATTTTGTTGAAAGGAATGGAGCAAAAAATCCACCTAGACGTACTTTTCAAAATCATATGCATGAAAACAAGACCAAGTGCATTAGTGGCAGAATAACATTCTAATTGTACACGCTTTCATATGGTTTCACTTTAATTTGGCCATGTTTCTTTCCATTCCTCTGCTCTTCCAATTCCTGTGAACCAAACACCCAAGTTGAAAAAAATCCCGTGTTTACAAATGCTTTGTTTCCCACATGCATTCCTATCATATTCCGGTGTTTTTCCTATCCCTGCATTTTTAGAATCCTGCAAGCCAAAGGAGCTCTTACAGAATTACTTTAGTTACATGTAGGTGTCTAAGAAAACTTTGTGTGGTTTGTCCTCCTCCTGTCGCAATGTCGTCCACCTCACTTGAGTTGCTCCATCGGCAGAAGCATCCACCAGACCAGACATCACGACTCCTGACTGTCTTTCGCCGCCTCAGATCTCATTCCCTGCCACCGGCACCCACCAAAATTGCGTCACCATCATCGACTCAACAGATGAACCTGAGGAGGTCCACAAGAGAGCTCGCACTCTTTTGTTTCTGCTTATGTTATGCATTCCTTAATATTACCTTCTACTTTATTGTCCTGTTCACCTCTTAGACTCCAAGTCAGGTCCAAATTAATGTTCAAACCTAAGTTTTTAAAATTACTTGTGAGGCACATATCAAGGCAGCTATGAATAGTATCTCTGTCTTTTATCTGGTTCACCTATAGTATGCCCATGTTGTTCATCTTGGGTGGGAAACAAATAGTAAAGCAATCATCATCTGTCTTTTTATTAAATTAAAGCTATCATCAGCCTGCTATCATTATTTTTGGATCAATCCACTGGTTGTTACCATCACTCTAGATTTCTTCATGCTCTCCTTACATAATCTCACCATATTTTTTCGAAAAGCACTGACAACGTTGCCCCAAGGTGTTTTTTCGAAAAGCACTGACAACGTGCAAGAACAGAGGGGCTTATTTGTCAAAAACACATCACGGGCAGGAAAATTCCCCATTTCTCTTCTCTCTCGTTCCACTCTTCCTTATCTCTTGCTCTGGCGACTCGTGACCCTCCCCTGGATCCCCTATCGGAAAATCACTCTCCGCCAATGTCGGTGGGAACGACACCTATGGGATCACTGGGATCCCTTCTATGGTCGGCGAGCGCGGGGTCGTAAGAAGAGCAGGTTTAGGAGCTAGGACACAGGTTGTTTATCCAGGTTCGGGCCGCAAGGATGCGTAAAACCCTAGTCCTGCTTCGATGGATGGATTGAGTGTTCTTGAGTTTTTTGAACTAGCTACGGTGGCTGTGCCATTCCAAAAAGCTGAATCCCTCTCCTGGTCGCCTCGGGCCTCCTTTTATAGGAAAAAGGGGCTGCCATAGTGGCACACAGGAGGTGGAAAGGCCTACAGTGCGTGAGCTTATCGCATGGAATTACGGGATAAAGCACATTAAATGCGCTACATAGGTGTCCATTAGCTTTATCGGGGACGGGAATGAGGCCCGTCTCATCTGTCGCCGCTTCGCCTCGCTTTGACACACGCCCAGACCAGCGATGCATGCAACGCCATGTAGGAAGGCAAGCAGCTGAGGTGGCGCGGTGGTAGGGTCTTCATGAAGATCTGCATGCCACCACGCAGGTGCTTGCTGATTTGTCCTAGAAGCCGCATGTTTCCACATAGGTGCCTGCCCAGCTGGCTGGGCTGGCAGCTGCATGCGAACGGCAGCAGAGTCTTGGCTGGTGCAGGCCTGGCAGTGGCCCTGCTGACGCCCTCGACAAGGGTCTTGCCGGGGGCCCATCAAGGGTCTTGTCGTGGCATTGCTGTCATCCCCGGCAAGGGTATTGCCGGGGGTCTTGTGGATTTCCTCGGCTAGGATCCTGCCGAGGGTCGTCGTCTTCTGGTCCTCATCTGAACTCATATGTTTATGAGCTTGATGAAGATTTGCATGCCACCACAAAGGTGCCTCCCGAGCCTTGGTTCCAACGCAGTTGTTTGGGTCGGAGCCTGTGGGCTCAAGGGTGGCTCGCTCTTCTGGTGTTGGGAAAGTTGCCCCGGCAAGGCTCTCGCTGGGGATGCGGGGGGGCGCCTCGGCAAGGATCTTGCCGAGGGGGTCCACCTTGCCCTCTTGCCCTCCTGGTCTTGGCGTCTGTAACGCCCCGAGACCGATGTGCCAGGTGTCTTCCAGTTATTTGCTGTTGTTGCCTTTTCATTTGTTTGCGTGTCATGCATTTCATATCATGTCATCATGTGCATCGCATTTGCATATATGTTCGTCTTATGCATCCGAGCATTTTCCCCGTTGTCCGTTTTGCAATCCGGCGCTCCTACGTCCTCCGACGCCCCCTTTTGCCTCTTTTCATGTGTGGGTGTTAAACATTCTCGGATTGGACCGAGATTTGCCAAGCAGCCTTGGTTTACCACCGGTAGACCGCCTGTCAAGTTTCGTGCCATTTGGAGTCCGTTTGATACTCCAACGGATAACCGGGGAACCGTAAAGGAATCATGTGTGTTGCAGCCCAACACCCCTCCAAAGTGGCCCAACAACCCATCCAAACCCCCTCTATCCTCTCGGTCGTTCGATCATGATCGCGTGGCCAAAAAACGCACCTCATTTGGACTCTCCTAGCTCCCTCTACCTATAAATATGTGCATCTCCCCAAAATTTCAGATGAAACCCTAGCCTTCTTCCACCTCCTGCCGCCGGACATGTCCATCCCGAGCCGGACGTGTCCGCGCCGCCGCACCGGACCAATCCCGTCGCGACATGTCAACAGCACTGCCGTCCTCGTCCAACCCCCGTGCACCACGCGTCCCGGCTCCTCCCTCCACCGCGCCCCGCAGCCGTCGGGCCTGCGAGCCGAGATCTGGCTCGCCGGGCCCGAACCAGCGCCCGCCGCTGCCCGCGGTTTCATCCCCGTGCCTCTGCTTTGAGTATATTCATGCCATGCTTTGCTTTGCCATGATATGTTCCTGTAGCTTGTTGTTATCTTGCTCTAAACATTGCTTCCTGATGTTAATTCCTGGCATGTTAGTATTTTCACCAAGTCTGTGATGTCGTTATCTTTTGCCCTTTTGCTATGCTTGTTTGAACCTACTATTTTGTGATTTAGCCGTAGCTCAGTGTTCATCTTTTGTCAAGCATCTTGAGTAGATCATTTCTATTGCTATGTTGCTATGTTGGAGTGCAGCCGCTTAGCTTCTTGTTGCATTATAGATGGCATCGTGTTGTTAATTGCAGATTGTGCCATTACTGTTTTGCTTGCCATTTGCAAACCGTGCATCTGATTCTAGTGATCTTTATATCGATTCCGACCGAAATCGTCTCATCTTTCCAGCAGCACTCTTGGTTTGCCAAGTTGAGGCCTGGTTGAATATTTCCCTTCCGAAACATGCATATGCATTGCATATCTCATCCCGCATATCATGCCATGTTTTGCATCATGTTGCATGCGCATTGCACCATGATTGATTGTCATTTCCTTTGCTCGTGTTCTTGCCTTGGGTAGAGCCAGGAGATGATTTTGTGATCTAGGAACCCGTTGAGTACGTTTTCGAGGATCAAGCTTACGTCAACTCGGAGAACTTTGCAGGCAACATGACCATACCCTCGAAATCACTTCTATCTTTGCTTGCTAGTTGCTCGCTCTTTTGCTATGTCTATGACGCGATACCTACCACATGCTATATCATGCCTCCCATATTGCCATGTCAAGCCTCTAACCCACCTTGTCCTAGCAAACCATTGTTTGGCTATGTTACCACTTTGCTCAGCCCCTCTTATAGTATTGCTAGTTGCAGGTGAAGATTGGACTTTGTTCCATGTTGGAACATGGATATTTTGTTGGGATATCACAATATCTCTTACTTTAATTAAGGCATCTATATACTTGGTAAAGGGTGGAAGGCTCGGCCTTATGCCTAGTGTTTTGTTCCACTCTTGCCGCCCTAGTTTCCGTCATACCAGTGTTATGTTCCTTGATTTTGCGTTCCTTACGCGGTTGGGTTATAATGGGAACCCCTTGACAGTTCGCTTTGAATAAAACTCCTCCAGCAAGGCCCAACCTTGGTTTTACCATTTGCCACCTAGCCTTTTTCCCATGGGTTCTGTAGACTCAAGGGTCATCTTTATTTTAACCCCCCGGGCCAGTGCTTGTCTAAGTGTTGGTCCGAACCTGTCAGCAGCCGGTGGCCACCAGGGGCAACTCTGGGCTGGCCTACCGGAATCTTGGACAATCCGGTGTTGCCCTGAGAATGAGATATGTGCAGCTCCTATCAGGATGTCGGCACATCGGGCGGCTTTGCTAGTCTTGTTTTACCATTGTCGAAATGTCTTGTAACCGGGATTCCGAGTCTAATCCGGTCGCCCTGGGAGAAGGAATATCCTTCGTTGACCGTGAGAGCTTGTAATGGGCTAAGTTGGGACACCCCTGCAGGGTTTTGAACTTTCGAAAGCCATGCCCGCGGTTATGGGAAGATGGGAATTTGTTAATGTCCGGTTGTAGAAAACTTGACACTTAACTTAATTAAAATGCATCAACCGCGTGTGTAGCCGTGATGGTCTCTTTCCGGCGGAGTCCGGGAAGTGAACACGGTTCTTGTGTTATGCTTGAACGTAAGTAGTTTCAGGATCACTTCTTGATCACTTCTAGTTCACGACCGTGCATTGCTTCTCTTCTCGCCCTCTTTTGCGTAAGTTAGCCACCATTTATGCTAGTGCTTGTTGCAGCTCCACCTCACTACCTTTTCCTACCCATAAGCTTAAATAGTCTTGATCGTGAGGGTGTGAGATTGCTGAGTCCCCGTGACTCACAGATTACTTCCAAAACCAGTTGTAGGTGTCGACGATAACCGTGCAGGTGACGCAACCGAGCTCAAGGAGGAGCATCGATGAAGATCGTGTTCGTTATGTGGTTTCGTTTCTAGTTGATCAGTAGTGGAGCCCAGTCGGGGCGATCGGGGATCTTTTGCACTAGGGGTTGTCTTTCCTTACATGGTTCCATAGTCGGACCTTGATTGTATCTGGTTGATGTAATGCTATATTCATGTATTGTGTGAAGTGGCGATTGTAAGCCAACTCTTTATCCCTTTCATATTCAGTACATGGGATGTGTAAAGATTACCCCTCTTGCGACATGCCTACAATGCGGTTATGCCTCTAAGTCATGCTCCGACACGTGGGAGATATAGCCGCATCGTGGGTATTACAGCGTCGTCTTGGTTGTCTTGTGCTTTGGCTTCTCTCTAGTTTCCCTCCTCTGCCCTACTAAGTGTGGCCGTGGCGTGCGGCTCCGACTGCCCGTGCACAAGTAAAGGGGTCAAAAGGAGAGCCCCTACTTTTGTACACCGACAGGAGCCCCCGGGCCCTGGCCACACATAAGCGCCACGCATTGTTAGGCTAGGCCCAAAATGGTGTGCGGGCAGGTGGGTGGATTTTACCGTAGTAAGTTCTCGTCCGCTGCGCTTCCCCACGACTCGCGTTGAACACATGACGTGGAGGGTCGTGCATGACATGGGGGTCATGCGTGGGGCGGTTCCCTCATGCATGCGTCACATCCTAGTAAAGAGGCGGCTCGCGCCTTCCCCAGAAAAGGGGGAGGCGTAGAGGCATGAGCCATTTACTTGGATGGACTCGGGTTGTGGTCTTCAAGGCGCCCGCGCCCCACGATCACGGGGTGGGGAGTGGCCGCTTCGCCTATCCCTTCAATGCTGCTTGCTCGCCATGTGTCCTTCATGTAGGTGGCAGGAGGAGGAGGCGGGAAACCGGGTCGTGGCTAATTGGGGCAGCGGGCCGGTCCTGACTCCCTGCGCCCCCGATGACCAGATTGGTCAAGTGGGGCAGCCGAGCGTCGACTCCACCCCTTTATAAGGAGGGGAGGGGTTGGCATTCCACATTCTTCCATCATCCGTCTCCTTCCACCTATGCTCCTTCCTTCCATCCGCCATGGCGAGAGGGAGCGCTGGCCCTTCGACGGTGGCGGCGAGGGTTGCTGCTCGTCAGCGCGTTCCTCCTCCCCAAGAGCTTGTGGTGGCGGCACCGTCCACAAGAGGAAGGGGGAGGGGGCGAGGCCGAGGTTGTCGTGGCTCACGGGGGAGAGGAGGACGGGGCGGCGCATCGGCCTCGCCTCCGCTAGCGATGCGTCCCCCGATGGAGCACCATGTCGGGTACTAGCCCCGCGAGTTCTTCATCACGCTGCGCCGGCCACCGCGTTGCCGCCTCCGTCTCCCTACTGCATTTGCTCTGGAGATGGAGCTCGATCCACCCCAGACCCTCTGGTTGCACATGAAGGGCTGCGGGAACAGCGGCACGCGGGTCGAGTCAACTTCCCTGCTCCTCACGTCATGTACCTCCACCGTGGATGGAAGACGTTCGCGCGCAACACTACAAAAAAAATACACTTCCGTGATGATACATGTTTGTCATAGTAGGTCACATTTTCTGTCATGCATGTACATCCATGACGATTTTATGACAGAATCAAGATAGTCATACCTGTGCTGTCGTAGAAGTGTTCCATGACATTACCAAAATTATCAGCACGGGAGTGTCCACTTCCATGATAATAAATCGCGCGTCACAAAAGTGCCTTCGTCAAGGGTGACCGACACGTGGCATCCACCATAACGAAACACCGTTAAGCTATCGGGTCGGGTTTTGGATCCGATAACCCATTAACAGCCCCGACCAATGGGGATTTTCCACGTGTAAAATCATCATTGGCTGGAGGAAACACGTGTCGGCTCATCCCTAGGATAGATGTCATCCACTCATTGGATAGAAGGCGCCTATGATACGTCGACACGTGGCACGACTCAACAGAGGCCCATTCCTGTTAAAAGGCCGGCCCGTTTGACTTGGTCAAAAGGTGGCGGGCCGGCCCATGGAAAGCCTGTTAATGGCCTGTTCGTATATAGCCCTTTTACAGCCCGCTAACCCAAGGCCCGTTACGCCCTATTCGAATTAGGCCCAGTAGCATCATCTGTGCCATCCAATATGATTCCAGCCCATTTTCACTTCTGGCCCATGTATGGCCCATGACGCCTTTCGGCCCATATGAGGCCCTATGTAACTCTTGGCCTATTAACGGCCCGTGGTAAAACTGGCCCGTAATGAACAGTGTATCACTTTACACCCATTAATGGCCCGTGGTGAAACTGGCCCGTAAAGAACAGTGTATCGCTTTATACCCATTAACGGCCCGTTATTCCGTTGGGCCGTTTCCAGCCCATGTTATCTTTCGGCCTTCTTAGAGCCCAGTTATTCTTGGGATATTTTCCAGCATTCTTTTACTTACGTCTCGTTACTGTCATTTTCTGCTTGTGGGGCAAATTCAGCCTGTGGTTACAGTCGGCCCGTTTGTGGTCCGTTAATACGTTGGGCCATTTTCATAGCGTCATCAAATACAACCTAGTAACAATGGCCCGTTATGGTCGGCCCATGAATGGACGATTCCAACTCTAGCCCGTTTACGGCCAGAATGCGGTCTGTTTGGCCCATGTTTGGCCAATCGATCATACGACCCGTATAAGGCCCATTGATGATACGGCCCGTAGAAGGCCCATTGTTTCTACGACCCATAGAAGGCCCATTGTTTCTACGGCCCATAGAAGGCCCACTGTTTATACGGCCCGTAGAAGGCCCACTGTTTCTACGGCCTGTAGGAGGCCCAGTGTCACTACAGTAAATATTAGCCCATGGTTACTGTGGCCTAGTTTTAGAAAAATAGGTTATTGCCGCCACTAGCAAACCGCAGAAAAAGAACTACACTGACTACAAGCAAACAAATAAACAAGACAACAAGGAAATAAATAAGCAAGCAACTTACACTAGGCTATCACGACTATTACACATATTACATCCACTGGGCATCAAAGTTCGCCACCAGTGCAAATATAGGGAACACAACAGCATATAAACACGGCAACAAAATAAGTCCAGAACTGAAACCACTTCAGAACAGCTCAAGAAACAATATCCTGGGTACCCATAATGCCGGCAAGATGCTTAGCAAGCTTATTAACTTTCTCTTGTTTGGCGCTTAAGTCCTCCAGCACTTGACGTTGCACCAGAAAGTATGCATCTGAATTCTGCAGGGACTTCCTCAGTCCTTCGGCTTCCTTTCACATAACATCTGATCGATGTCTTCCAACTTGAAGTTGAAACTCAAGAAGCCGAACTGATTCAGGCAACGAGTTCGAAGAGCTGGTGCCAGCAGTGGTAGCCAGTAACTTGAACACTACATCAGGACAGGACTTTGGGGTTGTCTCAGTGTCTTCAATATAGTTTTTATCAGCTTTCTTGGAGACCAACAGGGATGTCTCACTATCTTGAACCTTATCTGCATTACTTCCTTTACCATTGCATAATAGGGTACTCTTCTCCAATATTTTATCCGTGTTCTAAAAGAGAAACAAACAAACACATCTTAGGTTTACAATGTAGTATATGAAACTCATTTTGGTAAACCAGTTCAGTAGTAAGGTGGACATGATAACAACATGAAACAAACATATATCTATGTAGTATGGTCACTGTATGGTCTATATCATTCTAGTTTATGTTGCCAAATCAAGATAGATACAATTCGAATCATATCTATTTAAGACAAAGCAGCATAGACAGAATATAAGTGTGGGAAACTACACAGCAATAACAACACTTGTAATGTGCATGGCATGAGAACATAACTGTTTATTCAATTGAAACTGAAATCAACATGGAGCAAGTTACAACAGCAAACAGCCAAACATGTTGAAGAAATAGGTTTAAAACATACCTGTTGCGCCATTGGAGTTTCAATTGCATCCCTCAAATTTGAAATTAGTTGGTATCAGAAAATACAGTGATGCAAGAGCAAAGTAGTATGAACCATAGCTACAGAACCTGACCTGAGAACAATTCTTCTTCTGCTTTAAGCGTTGACTTTGGGTTCGGAGTGGTGGTCCTCTTGATTTGGGCACTGCAGTTGCCTTACTAACTGCTCGTGTTTGGGTGCTTTGTGGTGGAGACGATGTTGTGTCAATGGGAACTGGGTGTCTATCTGCTGGGGTTGGGGTTAGAAGGGGTGTAGCTGGTTCTCTGTCCAACTGGGTAGGGGTACAATCTGCATGGGTGTGGGTTATGTGTGGTGGGGCTGGTTCTTGGGCAAGTACAACTATGGTTCTATCTGCATCGACAGGTAGCACGATCTTTTCTGAAGACCGTGTTTTTACTCCCACAGATACTATCATCACTCCCTCCAATTGAAATGGCTGATAAACAAGAAAAGTAATTGGATGTACAGACATTGTAAGATAGATGGGTGCAATGGATAGTAGGGAAGAAAACAGGGCATGAAATAATTCACATTTATGTTGTCTAAGCAAACAGAATAGCAGGGCATAATTTCACATATATGATGGCTAATTAAACAGGATAGCATGACACAATTTCACATGTATGATGGCTAACTAAACAGGATAGAATGACATACTTCAAAATATGATGACTATGTAAACAGGATGACATGATATAACTATACAATGTGTATATTAAACTGGTTGGCATGCCATAAATCACAAACATTTTGTCGATGGAAACATGATGGCATGATATAATTCACGGATAGAATGACATAATTTAAAATATGATGACTATGTAAACAGGATGAGATGATATAACTATATTATGTCTTTAGAAAATGGGTTGGCATGCCATAATTCAGATACATGCTGTCTATGTAAACATCATGGCATGACATAATTCAAATATATGATTTATATACTAAGGAAGTGAGCAGAGGGCAATCGCATATATGATGTGTCAACTAAGGAGATGGCATTCAATATTGTGTATATGATGTAAAAACTAAGCATTGCAATACAACATATGCATTATATGAGTAATATAACCCTGCCAAGTTTGAGCATACACCTCAGGGGGATAATAGGACTGGTCATCTGCCTCTGAATCCTCCTCTGAAGAGCTATCTGTAACCAGCAAGATATCTGCTTCAGCAGGTAGCATTGTCTGCTCTGAAGACCTTGTTTTCACTCTAGATTTCTCCATCACCAATTCAAATGGCTGATGCACAGGAAGAGCAGTTGAATATACAAACATTGTCGACAAAAGAAATGAGAAATACAAAAAAAGGACGACATGATGTAATTCACATATATGGCGCTTGCCTAAACAGCGTGGCATTGCATAATTCACATACATAATGCCTTGCAACAAGATAACATTGCATAATTCACATATATAATGTCTTGCAACAAGATGGCATTGCATAATTCACATATATGATAATTAGACACAAAACAGGTGGCATTCACACAAAGCATGTCTAAACTAAGCAAATGACATAGCAATGCAAGATACCATACGCACGATATGGGCAACATAACCCTGCCAAGTTAGGGCATGCACCTCGGGGGGAAATATGACTGGTCATCTGTCTCTGAATCCTCCTCTGAGGAGCTATCGGTAACCAGCAAGACATGCACTTCGTCAGATAGCATTGGCTGCTCTGAAGACCTTGTTTCCACTCCAGATTTTTCCATGACCGTGTCGAATGGCTGATGCACAGGAAGAGTAACTGAATGTACTAAAATTGTTGACAAATTTAACACGTAATAAAAAATGATGGCATGATATAATTCACATATAAGATAACTGGCTAACCAGGGTGGCATTGCAAAATTCACATATATGATGCCTGGCTAGACAAGATGGCATTGCATGATTCACATATACGATAAAGAAACTAAACAGATGGCATTGACACAAAGCATGTCTAAACTAAGCAGATGACATCTTTAATGTATACAGTAAGCAATGCAAGGCACCATCTGCATGATATTACCAACATCAGCATGCCAAGTTAGAGCGAAGACCTCATGGGGTAAATAGGAGTGGTCTTCTCCTTCTGAATCCCCCTCAAAACATTTATCTTCCTCTTGATTACGATCCGAAATGGGTGGAGGGGGGGCTGCCTTTGCACCCACCATGGAACGACGTCTGCATGAAGTTTTATTGCCACGCAAGGCTCATCTCTTTTGCTCTACATGATCAGTTCCATTGTGTACAATAACTGGCATGCATAGGAATAAAACATAGTGAGATTATGTAAGGAGTGCATGCACAAATCCAGAGTGATGGTAGCAAACTGTGGATAGACCCGAAACCAATGATAGCAGGCAGATAATAGCTTTAGTTAAAAATACCGATAATGGCTCCTTTAATGTTTGTTTGCACCCAACATGAAACTCATAGTAGACACCGGAGATTAACTAGATAGTAGACAGATAGTACTGATTGTTGCCCCAATATGCACCCCCACAACCATTTAAAATCTCAAGTTTCAGCATTTTTTGGACCTGAAACAGAGTCTAATAGGTGAACACGATGATAATGTAGCATGTCATCATATTAAGCGATGCATAAGGTAAGCAGACACAGAAGAGTGCGACCTCTTTTGCAGACCCGTGTAGTCCTCAAGGTCATCTGCTCAGTTGATGATGGTAATGCAGTTGCCGTGGCTGCCGGCAGCGGGGAAGAAGATCTGAGGCGGCGAAAGACAGTCTGGAGAGCGGATCCCTGCTGTGGTGAACCCTTCCGTAGTTGGAGCAGCTGAGCTGGGGTGGAACACAGCACCGCAGGAGCAGGACAAACCACACAAGGTTTTCTTTGACACATATCTGTAACAGAAGTAATTGAGTAAGGGCTTGTTTGAATTTGAGGATTCTAACAATGCAGGGATAGGAAATAGACAGAAATAGGATAGGAATGCACGTGCAAAACAGAGAATTTAAAAACACAGGATTTCTGCCAATCTGGGTGTTTGATTCACAATAATTGGAAGATCACAGGATGCAAAAAAGCATGGTGAGATTAAGTCAAACCACAAGAAAATGTATGGTTATAATGCTATTATGCTACTATCTCTTAGTCTTGTGCTTGATGAATAGGAATATGAAAAGGAGGAGAAGTGGAAATTAGAATTCCTACGGTTTTTCTTTCAAGGAGACACTAAAGGAACAAATCCTACAGTTTTCCTTTGCTCCATTCCTTTGCACCAAATTCATGAAAAGTAGTACCATAGGAAACTTTCCAATTCCGATGTTTTTCATTCACTTTTCCTTTCAAGCACTGGTGATTCCACTAGGCAGGCTTGAGCAAGGAAAATCCTACACTAAAAAATGTTTTTGTGCTACTTCTATTACTCTGGACCCAGGCCACTGCCATACTAGCTCAACTCCCAGGCCCATCGACAAATGCATAGCTCAAACGTGCAGAGATAAATAATGATGGCGTTCAAGAGAGGCCATGACAGATAGCTAAGTTGCCTGGTACCTCACTGCTTGTCATATAGTAGGATAAAATAATCATATTTCCCGTTACTACGAGTGCTCAGTGGACAATATATATAACATGTAGAGTAAAAAAGAGATGCAACAAGTGTACAACCTCTTTGGCAAAGCCATGTCGATCTCAGCGTGATTGGGTTGGCCGGTGAGGATGCTCCGGCTGACTTGGCTGTCGGAGGAGGGGAAGAAGATCTTAGGCGTCTGGAGATGGAACCCGAGGTACTGCTCCGCTATGATGGAGGGTTTCGTCGTTGGAGCAGCTCCGATGAGTTGTACGACGCCGAGGCTGAAGTAGGACAAGAGAGACAACGAACAATGTTAACCTGAGTGGAATTCTAATAGCATCTCCAATACATTACGTAAAATACATAACCACAAAGTGCTAGATGTAAAATATATCAGCCGCTCATCTTTGAACTTAACTATCGAAACTGAATTTAACTGTCGAAACTGAACTTAACTGTCGAAACTAAACTTAACTGTCGAAAATGAACTAAATGTCGAAACTGAATTTTGCTGTCGAAACTGAACGCACTAGCAAGGTCAGGCTACACGTCGGTCAACTGACTTGTTCATCTCTGGTCAATCGAATTTGCAGCCGTTGGATACGAAATCAAGGGCCTGCGGTTCATCTTCAACCTCCACCCCCCTGAGCCGCCAGCCACCATCGGCCAAATAGCAGCCCCCCGCCGCCCGCGGCCGGTAGTGTGCCGCCCCGCCTGCCCCGAAAACACTCCCCACCGCCGGTCCGCCGCCGCCCCGGCCATCCCTCTAGGCCCCCCTATGCCGAGCTTTTTCTCCGGCGATCCCCACGCCACCGCCCCGCCAACGCCCCGCCAACGCCGGCGACCACCGCCCCCATCCTGAACCCTAAGATAGATAGTGGGGTACCTCT
>NC_041392.1:234173770-234213275 GCF_002162155.2 Triticum dicoccoides
CCCCTGAAAATCGACTGACCCAAAAATCGATTCAGTCGACTGAAGTGTAGCTAAATCGGAGCAACATCGCAAGCAAGAGCAAGAGTGAGAGCAGTAGCGCGAGCAAGAGCAATAGCAAGAGAAGACCAGGCAGGGGACCAAGAGCAGGAGCAGAGCAGCAGCGCGAGCGAGAGCTAAAGCAGCAGCAGCTCCTACTGATGTGGACGTCGCCGCCGAGGGAGCGACGCCATATAGGAAGTGGCCGGTGATGCCACCGTGGATGGAGCCGCGCCGTGTCAGCTCGGGACCGAGCGCCGGCAGCACCGTGAGATCGAACCAAGAAGAAAATGTGGCGATTAGTGTACAACCTCTTTGGTGGCGCCGATTAGGCCGCAGCTTCATCCGAGGAAACGGTGATGATGATGCTCTTCTGGTGGTGCAGGTGAAGACAGCGGTGTGGGAATGGAGGTGGCGCGAAAGACGAGGGGAACATCGGGGAAGCTACTTGGAGATGGAGGACAGGGTAGCATAACCGGCGGGATGATGAGATGGACGACGGATCCTCATCCGATACGGTGGATGAGGGACGTCGAGGTGTTGTTGTGGACGACGTCGTCGGGAAAGAGGCTCCGGCTGGGTGGCGGACGGAGCAGGATGTGGGGTTTCGTCGCGGGTTTTCGCGGCCTCGGTGTACGAATGGGTGGGCGGATGGGATGGCAGTGGGGAACCATGGCTTAGAGACGCGCTTGTCTGAAATGTGGGGTAAGTTACAAAAGTACCCCCACCGATTTGAGGCGGTTCTTTCGGTTCAGGGGTACCACGGGCATTTCCCGTGTCGGGATTTCACAGGAGGTGAGAGTTTTCGCGCGCGTTGTAATTTCGGAATAGCAAGGCACAGGTTGAGATGGAGGGAGTTGTCGGAGCACAACGAGACAAAGATATATCTTAAATATTTCGGGCTAACAAGGCGCGGGTTGAAGAGGCGGGAGTTTTGCAGCACGATAGACAAAAACGCTAGCTTGAATTTTTGGCATAACAAGGCGCGGCTTGAAATTTCGGAAGAACAAGCTTAACGTGTACCCACAAAAAGACAATTTGAACCTCAACACGCACAACACACACAAAAACACCATTTAGACTAGAGTAAGGTACACCTTCATTGCACGCATGAGATTTGGCAACCAAATTATGAATAAATACCACATTATAGCATGCAAGCTTTGAGTCATATATGCATGATGTACATGTTCGTTTAATTCTTATATTTCATTTCATTCAAAATCATGTAGTTTTTATAAGAAAGCTAATCTATTTTAAGATTCATGGAATTGTGCGTCGTAAGACATAAAGTAAAAACAAATAATGGCAAATCATGTAGAAAAACATTTGGGCAATTCTGATACGGAAGATTCTAGAACAAATAAGAAGTGCTTGTGTTTTGATGTTTGTGCATTATTCTTAAGTTCAACCATGGAGTCTTCTAGATTATACATGTGGCAGAATCTGGTGGTATCTAGATGATATCCAACGGCCAGTAGTGCTCAAATTTGCCATCTTTGGACCATCGGATTCGCCTCATCCAACGACCATCTTTCAAAGTTAAAGTTACCCGCACACAATATAAAAAATATAAAATATAATATATATAGGGGTATAGATATAGATATGTGATGCAAAAGCCGCCCATCATCTCTAATTAGAATAGTGTGTCCATGCACGGATGCGACATGGCCAAATGATGTCTGCCATCGGTATCTCAAATTCAAATCAGTCTGACCTTGTTCAATGTGTATACATTACAACATGCTCGTTTCCAAACCACACCGCGCAGATCTCCGTTATATTCATGCATGCATGGGTTTCAAACATCAGGATCTCTTATTCAAATATTTGAATTCAACTTTACATTGATTATGACCTCACCTATTCTTTTACACCCACACAATAGTCTTCTCTTTATAATTGTACCACTAACTTTCTCTCGTGCATGCATGCACACACACTACGAGTCAGCTTTATCCATCGCACGCATGCAATCTTTTTCTTCAGGTCGGTCTCCCATGAAGGCACACACCCACACACATCCCCCTCTCCATCATATCGGGCATTCTTTATCTCTCACGCGTGCATGCTCAACGATCGATGTTCCTCTATGTATGTGTGTATATAGCTAGGTCTTTCATAGTTTTACACACAAAATGATCAATCGATATATCCAGTGAGGTCTCACCCTCTTTCCCACGTCCACATCGATCAATCTATACCTCTCTATATAGGATTAACATATATAGCTAATACACCACATTAATTATATATCCAACGTCCCCCTCTCATCATCCATGCCTTCCGCTTCATCTCTCAGACGCGTGCACAATGGCGAAGACAGGGGGCAGTAAGGGCCCTTCCCCCTCCCCCCTGACATCACTATATATCGAGGCTAATATGAATGTGATCATTAGACAATTGCTGCTAAAAATGGTTTAAGTTCATGAATTGACCCTCCTCGTAAAGGATTAGCAATGCTTGGCCCCCAAGCTCATTTATTTTTCATGGCTCCGCCACTGCGCGCAACAACGCACGTGTTCGCCCCCTCTCTCTAAATATCGATCTCGCACTTGTGCATTCCTTCATAGTCCCCCCTCCACTCGGCCCCTCGCACCATCTTCTAGCCCCCACCAGATTTTTCCACATGTACAATCTAGCAGACTCCATGGTTGAACTTAAGCATAATGCACAAACCTCAAAACAACAGTGGTTCTCTTTTGTTCTAGAATCTTCCGTATCATAACTGCCCAAACTTTTTTTCTAGTTGAATTGCCATTGTTTGTTTTTACTTTATGCTTTACAACGCACAATTCCATGAATCATAAAATAGATTAAGGGCTTCTTTGATTCAAAGGATTCTCAAAGGAATTTTGGAGGATTCTAATCATTAGGAATTTTTCCTATCTTGGTTGTTTGATTCATAGGATTGTAAACCATAAGAATTTTTCCATATGATTCATTTGCACTAGATTTCATAGGAAACATCCCATCCACTCAAACCTCTTTGAAAGAATTCTGCATTTTTTCTATGCACAATCAAACACTCGTACAATCCTCTAGGATTCAAGACGACATTCCACTATAATCCCATGTTTTTCCTATTCCCGCGTTCTTAGCTTTTTTATAAAAACTAATTGATTTTGAATGAGATGAACTATAAGAATTAAATGAAGGGCTACATTAGGCATATATGACTCAGAGCTTACATGCTATAGTGTGGTATTTATTCATAATTTGGTTGCAAAATTTGATGTGTGCAATGCACGTGTACCTTACTAGTACTTCAAGTATGTGCAAAACACGTAAATTACAATACCAATGGCACGCTACATGGTGTCTCTCTTACAGTTCACGAAGCCACATGGCACATGTGGAGGCATTGTCGCGACCTCCTTGCGTGGATTGATCACAGTGACGTGCTGCTGGTTCCAGAAGAATGTACTCGTCCTCCCTGAGCCATACTGGCTGTACATGCACGAGGCGAAGATGTGCACGCACGCCACGCACGCACTCATTCCCTCACACGCACACACGGATACACGGGCTGACGCAATTTTGTACCAAGATCCACCCCATGTGATAATTTGACGCGTGTAAAGTCGTTCACTTCATTGATGGTCAATTAATACTGTGCATGCAAATTGAGTGGACGTGAGGGCGGAAGAAAGACATTATTACTCCACTGCGCGCATGCCAGTAGTTAAATCATGGGTTGCTAGTAGTACTTCCATTGGCCTTCTTCATATTTTGTGCCAATTTTTGACAGTAACATAATATTTACGCATTTCAGCAGTGTAGTACTTGAAATTTATGTTCCTCTAAACTCATCGGGAGCCGTTTCGGGCCTCAAAACCAAAACCATCAATTAATCTTTACCTTGTTCCCATCACATTCGAAAGCCTGCTCACACCTACTAGTATGTACCAAACCTGAACGTGTTCCCACTATGCAGGTATTAGTACTAGTGCTAGCAGTTAGGTTATAAAAAGGGGAACTACCTAACCAAAAATTACTCTACCTTTCCTCCTCATAAGTGCTTCTTCTTCGCCCGTCGTTGCCATGGCTGGTGAGTAGAGCTCTAGCTCGAGAACTACTCGTAACAAGGGAGCGGCAACCAAGGCTGCGGAAAAAAAGAGGGCTCGCCGCCACGCAGAGACATCAAAAGATCTCTCACGGGCAGGCGATGGCTCCCAGGAGTGCCCTAGCCGCGGAGGCGAACATGCCGAGCCGGCGAAGCTGGAGTCGTTATCCCTCGACGGCATGCCCGATCAGCTCAATAAGCACCTCAATAAGCAGAAGGAGTTCATCCAAGGATTGATGGAGTTGCTGAAGGAGAGCCTCGACGACATGCCCGCTGAGCTCAATCAGCAGGGGGAGTTGACCGCCGGCTTGGTGATGCTGCTGAAGAAGAGCATTGCCTCGGAGAAGAAGGCGACCGGCGAAATCCTGCGACTTCAGGAGGACAAGGCGAAGCTCAGCCACGAGATCGACCTGTTGAAGGAGAAGAACGCTGGCTGGAAGAAGCTGCATGAGAATAGTAGTTCCTTGATGAAGATGTTGTAGGCCCTCGTCATGGAACAGAAGGAGGAGTTGGCGAAGCTCCGCATCGAGCACCCGGCTGCTGTCAAGGTACGTAATGCGGTCGTGGAACAGATGATGAAGGCTCGCGTCGAGAAATCTCGCGTCATGGACAGAATGAAGAAGATGGTGGAGGAGACGTGCAAGGAGATGGAGGTCGTGGAGGCGATGAAGAAGCAGTTACGACTCCGCGGCGAATTAGATCATTTGGGGTGATAATCTTCCTTCTTCTTTTGCTCCTGTGTTTCATCTTTTGATTCGGGTGTTTTGCCGCACGTGTCACGTTCTTTGCGAGGCATGAATAGAACAATGGTTTTTTTAGGGAATGAATAGAACAATGCTAACAATGAGATGACTAGCAAATTAGATCATTTTTATCGCCATATGGCACTGGGTTGCCGTGTTTCGTGCTCCTCCGTCGCAGTACTACTCCAGTGGAAAACTTGAGTATACCGCACGATTATTTGCTCGTCCTCGATCAGGTTGTCGACGCATTTATACGAGCAGTCAAATCACAAGGCCCCGCCTTCCAGCAGTAATGAGCCGTCAAATCCCAACGGCCCTCGCCTCTCGTGAAACCGACCAAGCTAGACTGCCCCGCCCTGTAGCCTTTTAAAAAATGTATACTTTTGTACAGCAGTAGTATCGATGGATTGCGCCATGGAGCAAAACTTGAAATTAAAAAAAAGGTGGTACATATAGAGAGCGCTCGTCGCCAAATTATGCATATAGTACTATTAAAAAGGCTAGTCACAATAATGGTGTCCAGCCCAACCCACCCCTCAAATAAAACTCAGAGGGTGCTTGGATGCGTTTTAGTCCCATGACTAAAAGTAGTGGGACTAAAACATGCTCGCCTCACCCATACTTGGATCCAAATACTAAAAAGGCTAAAATCAAGTTAATCAGCATTTATTATCCTCCAAACCCTCCAATCCAGAACTCGCCTGTGTTAAAGGAGAGGAGTTACATGTGTAGAGAGAGGACTAATCCACATTTTAGTAGGGGTACCCCTGACTAAAAAATTTTAGTCTCAAGACTAGTTTTAGCCCCTCTTTAGTCAGGGGTGCTTGGAACTTTAGCCTCTTAAAGAGACTATTTTTAGTCAGACTAAAATAAGTCCCTTGGATCCAAGAACCTTGTAAGCATCCTAGAATTCTTTGACAAAACTAAGCACCCTGAAATTCTTTGACAACTAAACTGCTGACTATATGATGTTGGCCATATATATTGTACGTATATAATGTGAAGAAATGAGTGGTAGTACTATACCAACTAAAAGATGAAATGTAAGAAATACTAGTATGTATGTACTGAAGAGATAAAGTAACTAGAAGAAACATAACATAGTTCTGCTGGGGGCTCAGCACAATACACCCCTCAAATTAAATTAAGCACACCTGAAATTAAACTTTGCAACTATTCTGGTAGACACTGCATTAGAACCACCATGAGCAACGACACTGCCACCTTACTCGGAGTCCTCGTCCACGTCCTCGACTTAGTCCTTGTCCCTCTTCCTCTTGGCAGATACTTCTTTGCTTGAACCACAGACTTGGCTGTTGCTCTTCATCCAACCCTTGTAGATATTGAAGCAAAGGTAGCCATCCATTGCAGCATAGTGGATGTGGTCTATATCTAGTACATTCCGCTGCCATGCATGACGATAAAACGTGTATGGAGATTTCTCCAGTTTACCATACGAAGGATGAACCATGGCTCCTGCCAGGGTCAGCATTGAAGGCTGACGAGAGGACACCAGCCGATTCTTTTGGAGGTCGAAGGGGTTGCCTACAACGAGACCTATCCGATGCAGGACATCCCTGTCGTTCTTAAAGTCTACAGTAACGAATTTCACTGTTTTGTCCTTGAGGAAGTTCTTAAAATCCTGGCACTCAACGTCGGCATGGCATATGTGGTAGACCAAGCAAACGTTATGTACGCAAACCTGGATCACTGCGGGCTTCTTCCTCTCTTCGTCCTTTAGATCCTTCTCTGGTCCCAGGACTGTGGTATACTCAACATATAGCCCAACGACGCACTCATCATCTGAGTTTTCGAACATGCGTCCGAAGCGAGAAAGGCATCCTTTCACCGTCACGGAAGAACGGGTGTAGATGACGTCAGGTTCTAACCTTGTACTCACCGCCAATCGTGGAGCTTTGGGACACCATGGATTTGGGAGGAGGGTTAGGATTAGTGGAACTGCCGTAATGTGAATGGACGGGATGACTAGGAGCGAACCGTCGTAGTATTGAAGGACCTGCGGGGACGAGTAGGAGCGAACTGCCAGCGTGCGAACGGCAGGGTAGTGGCTTTCCATTCTCCCATGATACGGGCTTCCAAGAGCCGTTGGATCTGAGATCAAATGGTTGCATGGCGTGATTCTAGTCCTATGGGTGAATATCCTATCCTGGAGGGTTATTCTGCAAATTTTCAGCAACTTAGCATGCGACCGTTTGATCTCAGATCCAAGGGCTGCCAGCAGCCCATATCATGGTCGCGCCTACCACGACCATCACGTCGCTCACGCGGTCGCGCCCTTGGAGATTTAACACGGTGCGTTAGGCTATCTGATGTTGGCATGTCATACATAGTCATCACTTAGTCACTCATACTACAACAAGGTTGGCTATAAGGTTGGCTATAAGTGTATTTTTTACTCCTCTCTATCTCTTTCTTCGTAATGGAGGTGGTCAGGAATCGGGAGACTCACGCCGTTCGTAGCATCGCAGTTAAAATGATAATGGAAAGTCAAATCACGGGGGCCCACCTGTCCAGCAGTAACTCGCTGTCAAATCACACAGCCCTACGTTTGCAGCAGCCTACTCCCTCGTCTTCTCGCGTCTCTGTCAAACCGACTAGGCAGAACTGCCCCGCCGCCTACCGCGCAGGAAAAGCCCCTCCCTCACTTTTAAATAGTATATAGTATACAAATTTTGTATCCATGGATTGCGCCCGTGCCATGGAGCAAAGCATCTAGAAATCGGCGGTACACATGTACGGAGTATACAGCACGCCCATCGCGTTCGCATCGCACCCCAGACGGTCGGTCGGTCTGGCACGCTGCTCTCCGAATGGAATGCGCGTCATATTGCGTTTGCACACACATGTGGGATGGCAATTGAGAACCGACCATAGGCACACTGTAAGTGCATATAGTGCCACCCCTAGTTGGTTTTGAAGTATTGATGACAAACCTGGTTGAGGGTCTAATGTGTTTGTGAGAATTGCAGGATAACACAGGTAGTAGTCCCTCACTGATTCGGTTTACCTACCGGAGATGACCCCTAAAAATGTATGAAGACATTGAAGACAAAGGTGGTACGTGAAGGTATTCACATTGAAGACTATGACAAGAGAAGACATTGTGTGAAGACTATGGAGCACGAAGACTTAGTTGTTTGGTTGTTCTTTTTCTTCTTTATTGAGTCATAGGAACCACCGTACGGTTAAGTGGGGTCCAAGTGAACCAGTCAGAATGACTGAAGTGCTGCTTAACCAAAATCCTATGTCTTCGAGCGAAGACAATGAGAGCAGATCTTATCCAGAGCTGGATAAGTCAGCTTTGCTTGTAGCCCAAGTAAAGTTGTCGTGTGTGTTTGAAATCTGACCATTGGAACATGTGTCTGTTCCTTAGTGACCCAGGGTCATTTCGGACAAATCAGGTCGGGTTGCCTAGTGGCTATAAATAGCCCACCCCCTACACCATAAATTGGTTGGCTGCTCAGAGTTAGTGCACGGCTTTTGTCGTTTGAGAGCAACCCACCTCGAAGCCTTTAAGAGAGAAATCCTTGCGAGGACAAAGCCCTAAACACCGAGAGCCAAAGAGTGTTAGGCATCACTTAAGTCTTCTTGTCTGTGTGATCTGAAGACTTATTACACTTGAGGACTGTGAATCCTCCAGCCGGTTAGGCGTCGCATTCTGAGCATCCAAGATTCATTGTGGATCGCCGGTGAACAAAGTCTGTGAAGGTTTGGAAGTCTACCTTGAAGACTTACCAGAGTAATTGGGCGAGGACTGGGTGTCCTTAGCTCAAGGGGAATAAGGTGAAGACGCGGTCTTCTGAGTTGAATCTCAGCCTCCCTAACCAGACGTACAGTTGTCACAGCAACTGGAACTGGTCCAACAAATCATTGTCTTCAACGAGCCACTGGTTCTATCCTTCCCATCTCTTTATTTGCAGATTGGTCCTTGTGAAGTCATTTCCTGTTTGCGTTATCTATTTTTCTTCACTGTGTGACTGCTTGTTCTGATTGGCTTCATACTATCTTCCATCCTGATCTATACTGCCTAGCTGCTATTAGTCTTTGTGCTTTCATTTCATTGAATACTTGACTATGGCTTGCTTAGTGTAGTCTACCTTCCGCTGCATGGTAATAGGTTTATTTCTATCGTTTGTCTTCGAAACTTCCATGTTTTGAAGACTTTCATAAAAAACGCCTATTCACCCCCCTCTAGTCGATCACTAGCACTTTCAATTGGTATCAGAGCAAGGTACTCCCTTGTTCTGTGTGATTCGGTTTAACCACCTGGAGTTTTAGCTATGTTGACTGCAGGGATAATCAAAGTCTCCACTGCGTGCCCAGTCTTCGATGGAACTGAATATCCCTACTGGAAGAATAAGATGCGCATGCATCTGGAAGCCATTGATGTCGACCTCTGGTATGTCGTCAAGAATGGCATCCCCAAGGCTGGTGAAGGTGTCACCGCTGCTGATGTCAAGAAGTTCGTTCAACTGGATTCCACTGCCAAGAACATCATCTGTGGTCATCTGACCAAAGGACGGTATGGCTGTGTGAGTGCTCTGGAAATGTCCAAGCTAGTCTGGGACTGGCTCTCCAAGGTCACCGAAGGCGTCTCAACCCAGAGAGATCAAAGAATCGGTGTCCTCCGCAACCTCTTCAACCGCTTCAAGAGAAACAACAATGAGAATGTTCAGCTCACGTTTGCTCGACTCACTGACATCACAAATGAGCTTCAAGCCCTCAGCGCTACTGAGATCACCAAGCATGAAGTCGTCAAGACACTCCTGAGATCACTTGACAACTCATTTGACACCCTAGCCCTGATGATTCAAAAATGCCTTGACTTCAAGACACTCGATCCGTCTAACATACTTGAAAGTCTCAAAACACATGAGTTTCAGCTTTCTGAGAAAAGAGACATCTACGGTCCCAACTATGGGCGAACTCGTGCTTTGAAGGCAAAAGATGTTTCCTCATCTGAAGAAGAATCTGATTGCGGTTCTGATGATCCTGAAGACATTGGAAAGGAGCTTGCTATGCTTGTGAAGAAGCTCTAGAAATTCACCAAGAAGAAAGGCTTCAGAAAGTCCTCATGATCCAGCTCAAGGAATGATGAAGCTTCTGTTCATGACTACAAGAAGAGAACATGCCACAAATGCAAGAAACCTGGTCACTACATCTCCGAGTGTCTGCAGTGGGATAATGAGAACAAGAGGAAGAAGAAGAGCAAGGAATATGATTCTAATGACAAGAAGAAGAAGATATACTCAAAGTCTTCTTCCAAGCCTTCATCAATGTCTTCATCACACAAGAAGAGCTCATCTGGCAAGGCTCGTGCGTTTGTTGGCAAGGAAATGGATTCAGAGGAGGAGTCTGCTTCTGAGGAGGCGGAGGTGGAGTCTGAGGAGGAGTCCGATTCTGGCGTTGCAAGTCTGGCTACAGCCTATGTTGCCAAGTCCATCTTCAACATTGAAGACAATGACTTCATCACCGACGCCGATGCTAATGACAAGGACAACTCCGCTCCCACCTTCTACTTCATGGCACGCGGTGCCAAGGTAAACTCACACACTACTCACTACCAAACATCCAGTGAAGATGACTATGATTGTGGTTCCAAACCCAGCTACAAAACACTTGCTAAAATTGCAACTGAACAACCGAAAGCTATGGAAGATATTCAAAAACTGTTAGACAAAGCGATGACCTGTTAGATGCTCAAATGACTCGATCTCAGTCCTTAATTGAAGACATAAAAAATCTTCATGTTAAGTATGAGGAACTTGAAAGTCGTCATGAAACGCTCTCAAAAACTCATGAAAAGCTTTCCTATGATTATCTTCAAAGGAAGCAAGATCTTGAGAAATTGAGAGCGGCTCATGAAGATCTTCAAAAGGAAAACGAGTCACTTTGCGCCAAACAGATTAGTTCCGCTTAGGAAGGATTTGAACCACCATGTCTTAAATGCATTGAGCGTGACAACACTACTTCTGTTGTTGGATGTTCTACTGCTGCTACTGTTGCAATATCTTCAACTGTTGATGTGATAACTAACCCCTCTGCTAAGGATGCCACTGCTATTGCTGATGAAAATGCTAGGTTGAAGACATTGCTTGAAATAGGTATGTACAAAAGTCTCAAAGGGCATCAGACACTATATGATGTCCTCAAAAGGCAGATCCTGAACCGAAACCCTCGGAAAGAGGGTGTTGGGTTCGAAAGGAAAATGAATGTTGATGGCTCTTACTGGAAACCTGAGCAGTACCCCAAAACCACATGGGTTTCTGCAAAGGAACCTTCAGTGGATCCATCCACCCTAGCTGGCTTCACTTGTGCTAATCCCATTGTTATTGATGAATCCTTTGATGCAAACTATAAACTGTTTAAGAATCAGAATCGTGAAGTGTTTGCCAGGTATATTGGTACTAACTGCAGGAATGGGCCACCTATGAAGAAAGTCTGGGTGCCGAAAAAGTGTCTGGAAAAGCTTCCTGTGTATGTCATCATGAGACCACAAGTGAAGAAGACAAACCCCAGACCACGGGCTTCATATGGTCCAAAGGCTTCATACAGACAGAGGACTCACCTGAGTCGCACTAACACAAATGTTTTGTAGGGAAACCATACTCAGGCCTATGAATATGAGCGCGTTTCATCAAACCGCCATGTTCATAAGACCAAGAACTACTCTGCTTATTCTTATGAGTACTATTGTCCACCTGCAAGACTATTTTCTAGGGCTCCAAAGCCAAAGTTCTCAGATGCTGCACTTAGACTCATTGCTTCGAAGCCACCCTTGAAGATGTGGGTGGCTAAGAAAGCTTAACTTTTTTTGCAGGGAAGGGTCTCCAGCCGAAAATCAAATGCGTCTGAAGCTATTGCTGGGGACCTTAAACATCTTGTAGGGCGCAAGATCAAATGCCCAAATGGTCTTATTATGTATTTTGTTCCTGAGTCGCTTGCTACTTGCCCTATCAGTCCTAACCTCGATCTAAGCTTTCATAATCCACTTGCTCGTCAAATGTTTATGCTTCACAATTCTCTTCGTGAAGCCTATCCCCCTAACTGCACTGTAGGGTATGACACCAACTTCTTCAGAATGGATTATTGATAGTGGATGTACTAATCACATGACTGGCAAGCAGAGTCTTCTCATGGACTTAACCTTATGTCCATCTGACAAGAGTCACATCACATTTGCTGATACTGGTAAAAGCAAGGTATTGGGTCTAGGGAGAGTTGCAATCTCAAGGGATCAGCACATGGATAAAGTGATGCTTGTTGAATCCCTTGGTTTCAAATTAATGTCTGTCTCAATGCTTTGCGATTTAAACATGATTGTGATGTTTGGAAAATATCATTGCCTTGTTCTAATGGAATCTGACAAGTCTCTAGTCTTTGAAGGGTATCGGAAAGATGATTTGTACAAGGTAGATTTCTCAGCAGGACCACAGCTTGCCGTATCTCTTCTTGCAAAAGCTTCAGAATGCTGGCTCTGGCATCGGAGGCTAGGGCATGCTGGCATGAGGAATTTGCACACTCTTGCAAAGAAGAAGCATATCATAGGCATCGAGGGCGTTAAGTTCAAGAAGGATCACTTATGCGGTGCCTGCGAAGCTGGAAAGATGACAAGGGCCAAGCATCCCTCGAAGACAATCATGACAACGACTCAACCCTTCGAACTGCTACACATGTACCTCTTCGGTCCCACTCACTGCTCAACTCCTACTACTACTGCTTGTCTCTATGGCTTCGTCATTGTTGATGATTATTCAAGATATACATGGGTGCATATAATCCTCTACAAGACTGAAGTGCAGGATGTCTTCAAATGCTTCGCCAATCGAGCCATGAACAACTATGGCATCAAGATCAAGCACATCAGAAGTGACAATGGCACTGAATTCAAGAACACCGGCCTCGACACTTATCTTGATACTTTGGGCATCACTCATGAGTTCTCAGCTCCATACACACCGCAGCAGAATGGCATCGTGGAACGCAAGAACATAACACTCATTGAGATGGCCCGGACGATGCTCGATGAATACAAGACTCCAAGAAAGTTCTGGCCTGAAGCCATTGATACTGCATGCCATATCATCAATCGTGTTTATCTTCACAAGCTTCTGAACAAAACATCCTATGAGCTCCTCACTGGTAAGAAGCCAAATGTCAGTTACTTCAGAGTATTTGGTTCCAGGTGCTGGATCAAGGATCCACATCACACTTCAAAATTTGCACCGAAAGCACATGAAGGTTTTATGCTTGGATACAGAAAGGATTCTCACTCCTACAGAGTCTTCAACCTGTTTCACTATAAAGTGGTTGAAACTGTGGATGTGTGGTTCGATGAGACTAACGGCTCGTAAAGAGAGCACCTGCAAAATGTGCTAGATGAAGTTCCATCCAGTGAATCCATCAAGCTCATGGGAACTGGAGAAATCATACCGTCTGAAGCACAGCCCGAAGAGGAACTCATCATCTCTGCACCTGATCAACCTGAAGACAATGCTCAGTCTGAAGACAATCCTTCTAACGATGACAATGATCAGCAAGAGCAAAATCTTTGTCCTGTTCATCCTCGTGTGGCAAATGAAGTACAGATTGAGAAAATAATTGATAGCATCAATGAACCTAGTCCACTCACTCGTTCAAGGGCAACACAACTAGGAAATTTCTGTGGGCACTTCGCATTCATCTCAATATCTGAACCCAAGAAAGTTGATCAAGCCTTCATGGAACCTGAATGGATTCAAGCTATGCAAGAAGAGCTTCAACAATTTGAGTTGAATAATGTATGGGAACTGGTCAAGCGTCCAGATCGTCGTAAGCACAATATCATAGGCACTAAATGGATATATGGCAACAAGCAAGATGAGCATGGTCAAGTTGTCAGAAACAAAGCTCGTCTCGTTGCTCAAGGATACACTCAAGTTGAAGGAATTGACTTCGATGAAACATTTGCTCATGTGGCTAGGCTTGAAGCTATACGCATACTGCTGGCCTATGCAAATCATCATAACATTCTTCTGTATCAAATGGATGTGAAGAGCGCTTTTCTCAATGGCAAGATTGAAGAAGAAGTGTATGTTGCACAACCGCCTGGCTTTGAAGATCCAAAACATCCTGACATGGTTTATAAGCTCAACAAGGCACTGTATGGCCTCAAACAAGCCCTTCGTGCTTGGTATGACACACTCAAGGACTTCCTAAAGAGCAAAGGCTTCAAACCTGGTTCCCTGGTTCCCACGCTCTTCACGAAGACATATGATGGTGAATTGTTTGTGTGCCAAATATATGTGGATGACATTATCTTCGGCTGCACTAATCAGAAATACAGTGATGAGTTTGGATACATGATGCAAGAGCAATATCAGATGTCCATGATGGGTGAGTTGAAGTTCTTCCTTGGTCTTCAAATACGACAGCAACGCAATGGCATCTTCATATCTCAAGAGAAATACCTCAAAGATTGCCTGAAGAAGTTTGGAATGCGAGACTGCAAAGGTTAGACGACGCCAATTCCAGCAAAACACCATCTGGGTCCCGACAACAATGGTAAAGGGTTCGATCAAAGGTATACCGCTCCATGATTGGTTCTTTGCTTTATTTATGTGCATCTAGGCCAGATATCATGCTTAGTGTTTGCATGTGTGCCCGATTCCAAGAGGCACCAAAGGAATCACATCACTTAGCTGTGAAGCAAATTCTTCGATATTTGGCTCACACCCCAACACTAGGATTACGGTATCCAAAGGGCTCAGAGTTTGATCTAGTTGGATTCTCGGATGCTGATTATGCTGGTGACAAAGTGAATCACAAGTCTACATCAGGCACATCTCACTTTCTGGGACGATCACTTGTATGTTGGTCTTCAAAGAAGCAGAACTGTGTATCTCTCTCCATTGCTGAATCTGAATACATTGCTGCTGGATCTTGCTACGCTCGGCTTCTATGGATGAAGCAAACACTCAAAGACTATGGAATTCATCTGAAGCAAGTGCCACTCTACTGCGATAATGAAAGCGCCATCAAGATTGCTAAGAACCCAGTTCAGCACTCGAAGACAAAGCACATTGAAATTCGTCATCACTTTCTCAGAGATCATGTCATGAAGGAAGATATTGATATCATACATGTCAACACTGAAGAGCAACTGCCAGATATCTTCACAAAGCCCTTGGATGAGAAAAGGTTTTGCAAGTTACGGTGTGAGCTGAATATCTTGGAATCCTCAAATGTCCTGTGATTAGGCACACATCCTAACACTTATGCATGTTGATAACTTGGATGTGCAACACACGAAGTAAAGTATATCTTCAATCAATGAAGACTTACATTCTGAGTGTGAATACATTAACGTGGAATTTGACTTCGAAGCACCACGATAATTGTGTGCTGTGTCTGGGTCTAATACTTCCTATACAGTGGGTAACGCCGCCACCAAATTCTTCCTTTAGAAGTGTTTTTCTCATGGCGTTACATTTGCAAGTCTTCGCATTTTGTTTGTCTTGAATGTTAACATGGCCTCATGTTTATCTTCAATGTACTGATTTGGTTTCTGTCCTCTACAACATTCACTTATAGCTATGTCTTCACGTTGAATCTTTTGAACTAAGTGAATGTGATCGGACCCTAACCTTTCTATGCTCCTGTCTCAAGTCTATCTATCCAAATCATATGCATTCTATTGAAACCGTCGAATGTCTTCGATGTGTCCTTGTCAGCAGGAGATACAGAGACAAACATTAAATCTGTTTTTAAATGCTCAATCCTTTTGCCTGAAACCCGGAGAAGCGGGAACGACCACCCGACAATCCAGGCGTGCGTGGGAACATGGAACAACCTCCAATGTGTTGCATGATCGCCACGTGTCCTTTAGATGTGAACCGCCAGGGGCACCTGCGTAATAACGTTGTGTCGTTCCTGTCTCTATAAATACACGCCTCACCCTAGTCATTATCTCTTCTTCCACTCTCGCACAAACCCTAGCGACACCGCTAGCCCTCGACGATGCCGGCGACGAAGCGCTTAGTTGCCGCGACCTCACCGACGCCATCCTCTCGCCGGCCGCGGACATCGTCTTCTCCACTGCCGCCATAGGTGTCCTCCGTCGCGAAGTTAGGGCACGGAAGATCAAACTGCTCGGCCTCCTCTCCCACTCCGTCTAGCAGTTCCTCGTGTGGTAAATAAAACCTCTTTTTCAGTCTTTTTGATCCGATAGATTCATCCTGTTCAACCACAAGTGGTTTCTGTTCCCACAAGTTGGATCTATCTCATTCTGCATCTAAAGCATGCCTAGTATGTTCACTTATGCTTCACAAAGTAGTTAGATTCTGTCGGATTTCGGGTTCCAGCAGACCCTTGAGGTTCGAACACTGGGGTGCACGTGGAGATTTCGCCTCCTACCTGCCTGCACCCCTCCGCCGAGCTGGGATCAAAGCTATGAAAAGAACAACACAAGGGACACATGGATTATACTGGTTCGGGCCACCGTTGTGGTGTAATACCCTACTCCAGTGTGTGGCGTGTGGATTGCCTCTTGGGCTGATGATGATGAACAATACAAGGGAGAACAGCCTCGCGAGGGTCTGTTCTTGGTTGGGGCAATGAACTGCTAGGAGGAGTTCAGCCACCTTTCTCTATCTCTCTCTACTTACTTCCTCTCTACTTGTCGAGCCCTTGGAGGAGACTGAGCCGAACCCTTTGCTACGTGGGTGGCCGGTCCTATTTATAGAGGCCCTGGTCCTCTTCCCAAATATTGAGCGGGAAGGGAGCCAACAATGGCGGGCTAATTTGAAAGGGGACAGCAAGTATCAGCTGTCCTGACAAAAGTAGTCTTCGCCTGCGCAAAGCTCTGGTGATGACGCCGTCTTGGGCCCCATGGTGACCTCTGTCTCGTAGTCCTCCTGGTCTTGGTCTCGTTGCACCGAAATGGCAACCTTTGCCTGACGCCTCGGTACTCCGTGGCTGCGCTTGCCCCCTTTGCACCAAAGAGGAAAGGAGGACGCTGCGTGGGCTGGCACCCGCCTGGCGCCCTGAGTCATCATGGCTTGCGTCGCGGGCACCTCGCGAGGTACCCTGCCTCGATCTCTCCGCCTCCTCGTGAGCCAGCCTGACGAGGCCGTGCCTGAGGAAGCTCCGTGTCATCCGCCCCGCGAGGCTTGGCCCCTCGCGAGGGTCTTGAGTTTGTGTTGGTGAAGATGGGTCGTGCTGGGCCCCTCTTTGAGCCATGCCGCAGGCCGCAGGCAGGCAAGTCTGGGGATCCCCGTTCCCAGAACACCGACAGTAGCCCCCGGGCCCAAGGCGCGCCCGAACTTGGCTGTGCAGGGAGGCGGAAGGGCAAGAGTGAAGCGCCGTGGGCCCTAACAGCCTGCGGCCTTGGGCACCGCGTGGCGGTTGACTGGACGTGGGTGCCTTAGCAGCCGCGTGAGTTGATAAGGGAGTGGCCTCCGCCTAGGCCCTTCTTCTTGCTTCCCCCGGTTGCTGTTCAGATCCCCTTTCCTGCGCTTCTCCTTCCTTCCTCCGAAATCTCCAGATCTGCTCTGACCGTGCGACCCAGGAAGCCATGGCACCTCGCCAGCCCCCGGCCATAGCTTGGTACTCGTCTGCCCTGGACCCGCCGAACATGTTGGAGGCGGGCCTTGCCCGGTTGCACCGGATAGTGACGACGCGAGGCATCGACGGGGCGAAGGTGTTCAAGGCCGGCTCCGCCACCCCTGAGGGTCAGAGGAGTGCCTTCTATCCACTCTTCGTAAGTGCCATTGTTGCTAGCCTGGTGCCTCCCTTCTCCGAGTTCTTTTTCTCTGTCCTCCGCCATTACAAGCTACAGGCTCTACATCTCCATCCCAACTCCGTCCTTCTCCTCGCGATCTTTGCTTATTATTGCGAGGCCCATGTTGGGGTGCAGCCCTTAGTGGCCTTGCTGCGCCACTACTTCTCCCTCCGGACCTCTCGCGGTCCTGCTTCCGCGTGCGCGAGCTTCGTCGCGTACGGTGGCGCCATTGCCATCTCGAACTCTGGGAAGAGGATTGAGGGCTTCAGGAGCAAGTGGGTCTTGGTGAACGTTGAGCGCATCCACCCTCGACTGATCTTGCCCACCGAGCAGCCCGCGAGCTCCAGCAACTGGGGTCGAGCGGAGCTCACGGATCCCCGCGTGAAGATGGTGTTGGAGAAGATAGACGTGCATCTAAGGCCGGCCGACATGGCGGCAGCGAAGCTGACCGGCGCATCGTTGCTAAGGGAGTTCCTGGAGCACCAGATGGCTCCGCTTCGGCAGTACTCGCTTCCAATGTGGAGGCCCCGTTCGAGCCCTGCGGCCTGGGCCGACGCAGACTTGGCTGCGGTTCTCCAATCTCTGGTCGGGGGCAATGTGGCGAGGTTGGAGGGCGCTCCCACGCCCTTGTTCCTCCGCGACGACTGGGAGCGGGTAGTGAAGTCCATGCCCGTCTTCAACGAGGAAGGGCCCGTGCCCCTGGAGGCTCCCGAGGGACCGATGGACGTGCCCTCCGGCGACTCCAGCAAAGAGGAAGAAGGAGGGGAGCGCGGAAAAGGACCTGACTCCGAGGCGACTGACGGAGAGTCGAGGGCTCCCCTCCCCCGGCGCAGGTCCCGCATTCTCTGCCTCTCTCCGAATGATGACGACGAGGATGACGACAAAGACGACGACGAGCAGGACGGCGGGAGCTCGCCCCCGATCCCGAAGAAGGACAGGACCGGGCTGATCTCCCGCGGGTCTCCCCCGGCCCCGGGGCAAACCACCGATGCACCTTCCGCCTTCAAGCTTCCCGAGGTTGACCCTTCCAGCCGGCTTTCAGGCTTCAAATTTGGCCGGAGGCCGCTTGAGCTCACTGGCGACGACCCGTAAGTATTCAATTCTTGTCTTTATCTCTTGCTTTGCTTCTGAGGCTTGACGTCCGCATCTTTGGATAGGTTGGCGCCCGCAGCAAAGAAGTCAAAGGGGGCTCCTGAGGTTTCGTTCGTGACAGCGCCCCTGAAGGAAGGTGACCGTGACGCACAAGCTTCTCCCGCCCGGTCATCCTCGCGGGGCCTGACTAAGCCGGCTGGGGCGAGCTCAGCCCCCATGGCCCAAGTGGCTCCCGAGGTGCTCCCGTCTGCCACCGCTGCTACAACTGTCGGGGTGCGGCAGACTCCGCCTCAGGATGCTACAGCCGTGCTGCCGCCTTCTCCTCCTACTCCACCGGCTGCTATCTCCCCTACTCCTTCCGCCGTTCTGGACCGCGCTTTTGCTGAGCTGGGCCGGCTGCGGTAGGATCTTCTCGGCACCGACCTTCGCCTGGTGGCCGGGCGCTTGGAGCTGGTTTCTGGATGGGTTCGCTCCGATGCTTCGATTCGGGCGGCGCTGGTCCAGGCCTCGACGGCATGCGATGAGGAGAAGCAGGCCGTCCTTGAGGCGAAGGCTGCTCGCGATGCAGCCCTGGGAGAGGTGGTCGACGTCCGTTGTCGCTGCAAGGTGCTGGAGGACGAGCTGCAGGGCTTGCAGGATCAGCTCGCGAAAGAGGTTCGCCTTCGCCAAGAGCAGGAAGAAGGCGTGAAGGCTCGCGAGGCGGCCGTCGAGGGCCAGGAGGCCAAGCTCAAGAAACGCCGCGACCGCCTAGGCGCGCTGGAGCAGGAATTGGGGGCGAGGAAGGCCGAGCTGGACGGCAAGGCCCTGGTCCTCGCCGAAGACCGCGCGGACTTCACGGAGCTGGAGGCGAAGGCTCGCCCCTCGCTGAGGACGCTTTACGACAGCGGCCTGGAGAGCCCGCTGGCCAGCGCCGAGGACGGCCCCGCCAAGCTGCTTCCCTTCTTGGTCCACGCCCTTGAAGATGTCGCCCTTGGCCTCGGCCCCACGGCCGAGGCCGAGGCGCGTGTTCTGTCTTCTGCAGCACTGACGCGGGTTCTCACCCACATCCACCTTCATGATCTCGGGTTCAACCTTGACAGCCTGCTGGAGCCTGTGAGCGGCAAGCGTGCGGAGGCTGCTGCCGAGGCCGTGAAGGGTCGCGCAGAGGCTCTGCTGGGGAAGTTCCGGGCCTTCAGCACCAAGCCGGAGCAAGGCGCCGTCGACCCCGCTGCTTCGTGAGGCGAACCCACATCACGCTGCTCCCCCGCCGCCAAGTGACTCCATCGTGGCTCCTGTCCTGCTTTTGATTCCTGCACATGTATCATGCCTCGGGGAGGCGTTTAAACTTGCGCCTGATATTGGGATAACAGTGTGGACTGTAATATTTGCTTTCGAATTCCTTTGAAATTTGTGCTTTTCCTTCCTACTTGCTTACGTTCTACGCCAGTAGAGCCCGGCCCCGCGCGTACCTCACCCAGCAATAGCCCCGACCGGAAACTAGGACGGGACCAAGGAGTGAGGGGCTACGTGACAAGTTAGACTCCTGAGTCGTGATGCTCAGGAGTCCCCCTTGGCGCACGAACAGCAAGTAGGCAGGTGTGATGTGGGTGGATCCACCGTTCTCCGTCTGCAGAGCCCGGCCACGCGCATACCTCACCCAGCAATAGCCCCGACCGGAAACCAGGACGGGACCAAAGGAGTGAGGGGCTACGTGACCAGTTAGGCTCTCGAGTCGTGATGCTCAGGAGTCCCCCTTGACACTCAAACGGCCTTCATACCTTGGCTCCACTCGGGGAGAGGCGCACGACGAACCAGGCCCGTGGGGACCTGGCTGGGAGGCATGCGTCTGGGCGTGACCCTGGCGCAGCCCCCGTGCCCAGCCCCCTTGCGCGGCACTCCCGAGGGGAGGCGTTGTGATGAGGCTAGACACTGAGCACTGGGCTCCCTGAGGTTGATGCGGCCCGGAGGCCACACTCAGTTGTTTATCACCAGCGCGGAGCATAGCGCTTCCGTATGAGTACGGGCATAGCCGCTCCTCGGCAGTGTCGTCAGCCAGCGCGGAGCATGGTGCTTCCACTGGTGCGTGGGAGGGGGCCCCATCTGGGAGGAGCCCCCGGGGCGTGTACAACCCCGCCCTGACACGTGGCTGGCACAGTAGGGCCTGGTGAGGTGTATCTGGGCACCCGTGAGCCAGCACGGGACTCGCGGGGCCCTACCTCTAGGCGGGTTGCGCCTGGCACTGGGCCTTATCTTGTGTTGTGTCCATGTACGTTCGGTTAGATGCCTGCACTCTACGTCCTCGGGTCCCGGCCCTCGAGCTGGTCTCAGCCGTCGCTGGTATGCCAGGTCGCGATGCCGTGGTCAAGGCCAGAGGGTGAGGGCTGGAGAGCCAGTAAGAGCCCTGAGTCGCGATGCTCAGGTACCCCCCCCTTTAACGTGCAAGTGGTCAACATGGAGAAGAGGAGGCGCCGCGGACCGGCATCAAATAATCAAGCATGGCAGTTCTAACGCATAACCGGAAATGAACGCAAATGGGGTACACGCCGCTGAGCCTGGCCCGAGCGGCTTGGGGATCATGCAACCCGAGGGGCGCCCCCAACAAGGTAAGCTAACGACGCGAAATAAAAGGGATACACGCCGCAGGGACAGACCCACGCGGCCTGGGAATAATGCAGCCCTGGGGGCGCTCCCAGCTGGAAATGAAACTTGAAAGATGTCACCTGATGACGCTGAAGACAAAGGGGTGTTGGTGTAGCTGGCTCGGTGGGCTGCGGAAGCCGATCCTCATGAGCCCCCAGGCCCAGGGGCCTCGGGAGGCTCCGGAGGCGCTGGCGGTTCCTCGCGGGCCATCTTCATCTCCGCCAGGGCTGCGGAGCGCCTAGCCTCTTGCGCCTCCGCGATGCCCCTCATGAGGCGCTGGTACACGTCAGCCGCGCTCGGCAAGCCGTAAGGCATGCGAACGTAGCTGTGGGGTGGACCTCCGTAGCACCCCACTCGCGAGGGCCAGAGGCGCTCCAGGTAAGTGACTTGGTTGAGTCCTGGTACGTCGACGCAGACGTGCAGCCCGCCATCCTCGCCTAGATGGGGAGCCACTGCTGGTAGGCGGAGGGCGCCTCTCATGACTCTGGACTCCTGTAGCTCCTGAATGGCCTTGCTGATGAACTCCTGTGGGTCTGGGTCTCCTTGCCTTGCTCCTTCTTGAGGAAAACGTGCTCCGAAACACGCCTCCATGTGGTGCCCCAGCGCCTCCCTCGTGACCCTTGCTAGGTCGGTGGCCCTCCAGGGGAGAGCCCCCAATCCTTGCCTGAGGAGGGCGCCGGGTGCGCTTTCCTATGCGATGGAAGGAGGTTCCCCCTGGGCAGGCACGGGCCCAGAGGGGCCTACCTCCTGAGGGGTCAGGCCGGACGATGTCTTCTTCTTCTTGGGGGCGGCCTCGGGAAGCCTCCTGCTTCCGCGATCTGGGTCCTCCAGTGATGCGGCCTGAAAGGCTCGCTCCAGGGAACACACTGCGTCCTTCTCTTCACAGGGCACCATGATGACTCCGCTGCTTCCTGGCATCTTGAGGACGTTGTAGCTGTGGTGAGTCACGGCCATGAACTTGGCCAGCGCCGAGTACCCGAAGATGGCGTTGTACGGCAGGTGGATGTTAGCGACGTCGAAGTCGATGATCTCGGTGCGGTAGTTGTCGCGTGCCCCGAAGGTGATGGGGAGGCGGACCTGCCCGATCGGGACCGTGGAGCCGTCGGTGATACCGGAGAAGGGCTTGGTTGGCTGAAGTTGGCTGTAGGGCACTTGGAGGTTGTTGAACGTCTCTACGGACAGGACATTGAGCCCTGCCCCACCATCGATGAGGGTCTTGGTGACCACCACGTTGCTGATGATTGGGGAACAAAGCATCGGGAGGACTCCGGCTGTAGCCGCACACTTGAGTTGATCTGCTGAGCTGAAGGTGATGGCACACGCCGACCACCTGAGAGGGTGCGTGGCTTCGAGCCTGGGGAGGGCTGCATTCACTTCGCGGGCGAACTGCTTGAAGATGCGCTGAGAGGCTGGGGCCTGAGCTCCGCCCAGGATGCAGGCGATCGCGCGAGGCTCCTGGAAGCCCCCAACCTCCTCGTCCTGGTGGCGGTCCTCGTTCCTCCTTGGCTGCGGTGGCAGCGGTGGGAGGCCTGCGTTGCCTTGCGGGCGATCCTCGCGAGGCTGATCCCTCCAGCCTCCCTCGCGAGGTGGGTCTTGCCAGCGATCCTCACGAGATTGGTCGCGCCACCCCTGGTGCGGGCCACGGTCTTCCCAGCGCCCTGCGTTCCTTCCTCCTCCTCGGCCGTATCCCCGGTCACCACGGTCAGGGCGACGGCCGATCCTTCCTTCACGCACGGCTCAGAGTTCTAGGCATTCGCTGGTGTTGTGGGTGTGGAGGTCGTGGTACACGCAGTACCGGCTGCCCTTGGGAGGTTCGGGCTGATCTCTGCCCCGCTTGGTGACTGGTTCTGCCGCGAGCACGGCAGCCCCCTTGCGCTTCACTTCCTTGGCCTTGAGCTTCTTCTCTTCTGGGTCTGCGGCAGGCAGCTCAAGGAGGGAGAGACGCCCTTCCTCAGCCCTGGCGCACTTGTTCGCCAAGTTGAACAGCTCCAAAGAAGTGCACAGGTCTTCATGCATCGCCAGCTCCTCCTTCATCTTGACGTCGCGCACGCCGTCGGAGAAAGCTGAGATGATGGCCTCTTCAGTCACCCTGGGAATCTTGAGGCGTGCGTTGTTGAAGCGCTGGATGTACTTCTGCAGGGTCTCCCTGGGTTGTTGCTTGATGCGGCGCATGTCGCTTACGGCGGGTGGCCGGTCGCGAGTACCTTGGAAGTTGGCGATGAAGCGGGTGCGCATCTCTTCCCAGGAGGAGATTGTGCCTGGAGCCAGGTTCAGGAGCCAGGTGCGGGCCCCGTCCTTGAGCGCCATGGGAAACTAGTTCACCATGACCTTCTCGTCTCCTTGGCAGCTTCGATGCCCAGCTCGTAGAGCTGGAGGAACTCCGTAGGGTCGGCCGTGCCGTCGTAGCGAGGAGGCAGGTCCGGCTTGAACTTGCCCGGCGAGGCGACGCTGTGCAGTTCGATGGTGTAGGCACGGCAGCCTGCTGTGGCCACGGGAGGCCTTGGGTGATGGAGAGCCTGGTCCTGCATGTCCCCACGCGCCGGAGCAGGAGGATGGTCGCGACGTGCTGGAGCAGGGAGTGCACGGGCAGCTTCTGGCGGGCGAGGGACTTCTTGGCTGCTCTGCTCTTGCCGCGTTGGCACCTGACGGAGCGGGTTCCGCCCAGGGGCCACACGTCTTGGAGCCATAGCGTCTTCTTGAGGGGGAGGCGGCCGGGGCGCCGCCGGAGCCTCGTCGCCCGCGCGGAGCGGGGTGCGGTGCAGTGGAGCGGACGGCACGAAGGAGCCCCCTACGGCGCGGACGAGTTTGGCGACACGGTAGAGCCATTCTTCGTAGACGTCGTCGACGGGATGGTAGCGCAGGAGCTCGTTTGCCGCGATGAGTGCAGCCCGAGCCTCCATGGGCACGCGAAGCGCGCGGGACGAAGATCCAGCCGGGGCGAGTGAGGGAGTCGCGATGCGGCCGTCTTGGCGCACGGATGGATCCTGAGATGATGCTTGCTGCTCGTCACCCGCCGGGCCGGTGGCGGCGTTGACGGCAGGTGATGGGGAACGGCGAGGACGCCCGCCGACAGGGGCTGTCTGGGCGACGCGGGAAGCGAGGGCGGCCCGGCGCTCCGCGCGGGCCCGACGTGCGTCAGACATGAGCGTGATGGTCGGAGGAGAGCGGAGCGGTGGAAGACGAATTCCGGTGCACCCCTACCTGGCACGCCAAATGTCGGATTTCGGGTTCCGGCAGACCCTTGAGGTTCGAACACTGGGGTGCGCGCGGAGATTTCGCCTCCTACCTGCCTGCACCCCTCCGCCGAGCTGGGATCAAAGCTATGAAAAGAACAACACAAGGGACACAGGGTTTATACTGGTTCGGGCCACCGTTGTGGTGTAATACCCTACTCCAGTGTGTGGCGTGTGGATTGCCTCTTGGGCTGATTATGATGAACAATACAAGGGAGAACAGCCTCGCAAGGGTCTGTTCTTGGCTGGGGCGATGAACTGCTGGGAGGAGTTCAGCCACCTTTCTCTATCTCTCTCTCTCTCTGCTTACTTCCTCTCTACTTGTCGAGCCCTTGGAGGAGACTGAGCCGAACCCTTTGCTACGTGGGTGGCCGGTCCTATTTATAGAGGCCCTGGTCCTCTTCCCAAATATTGAGCGGGAAGGGAGCCAACAATGGCGGGCTAATTTGAAAGGGGACAGCAAGTATCAGCTATCTTGACAAAAGTAGTCTTCGCCTGTGCAAAGCTCTGGTGATGACGTCGTCCTGGGCCCCATGGTGACCTCCGTCTCGTAGTCGTCCTGGTCTTGGTCTAGTTGCACCGAAATGGCAACCTTTGCCTGACGCCTCGGTACTCCGTGGCTGCGCTTGCCCCCTTTGCACCAAAGAGGAAAGGAGGACGCTGCGCGGGCTGGCACCCGCCTGGCGCCCTGAGTCGTCATGGCTTGCGTCACGGGCACCTCGCGAGGTACCCCGCCTTGATCTCTCCGCCTCCTCGTGAGCCAGCCTGACGAGGCCGTGCCTGAGGAAGCTCCGCGTCGTCCGCCCCGCGAGGCTTGGCCCCTCGCGAGGGTCTTGAGTTTATGTTGGTGAAGATGGGCCGTGCTGGGCCCCCCTTTGAGCCACGCCGCAGGCCGCAGGCAGGCAAGTCTGGGGACCCCCGTTCCCAGAACGCCGACAGATTCCTCACTTGTACTTATTCGTGGATTCGTACAAATCTGGAACCAACTCTCTACATATGAGTGAATGTCTTCGCACAATGAGGTCAATGTCTTCTAAACTAATTTATCTTCAAAATCTTCTGAGAATGCATATGACCTTGTCCCCTTCCCTCACACCTCTAATGATGTCACAGGTACATGTCCGTGGGAGAATCCCTTGGTTCTCATAGTCTGCATTCATTTGCAGAGTTCTTACAGCATCATATAAATTCTCCTGAAGCTAGTTCTTGTCTAACCAGTAGACAGAAGACTTTGACATTGTTGAAGCCTTTCAGTCTAAACTTCATGGCAATAGAAAAAATCAGTCAGGAAGGGCGGCAGACAGCGCCGTGGAAACACTACTAAGGACCTGCCACCGGATCTCTATGAGCTATACAATTCAGATCCAGAAGAGACCTATGGAGAACGCAAGAACCGAATCCAATGGATTCGAAGACATTGGGCAGAGGAATGGTTCAAGTACAGATTCGTCACCGACCAATATGCTGAGAAGAGTGCCATCAAGGGCCCCTGGGGAGATATAATATACAAAGGTCTTCAGCCCAAGTCAAAGTCTGAAGCTATTGCTCAGGGCTTCTACCCCTGCATGATTCATGGACCTCAGCCTGCAAATGCCGACCCATCCTCTCTGTTATGGTGTCGTGAAGATAATCTCTTCAAGCGCAACTTTCAGTTTGCAAAGAACTCAGCCAAGGAAAACAAGAAGTCCTTGGGATTAGACTTCAACCCAGGCCCCTCTGCGCCACGTGCCGACGGCACACGAGAAGCTGAACCCAATCTTGTTGGGCCCTTCTACAACCTAGAAGGTCTCATCACTCACATAAAGGTTCAAGGGGAAGACGTGGATCAACCTGCAGACGACGCTAATTCTGATGAAGCGCCTGTACCACCAAAGCAAATGAAACCCAAGGCTTCAAAGTCCTCTTCAGTACCAAAGGTTTCAAAGCCCTCATCTGCACCAAAGGTCTCACGGGCGAAGCCTCTGGCCACTGCACCTCCTGAAGCCAGTGTGCAGTCTGAAGATCTCTCTCGCATCTCCAAGTCTACCAAGTTGAAAAGGCCCATGCAACCAACTGGTCAAGCACTGACTCCTGCTGCTGTTTTGAGAAACGAGAATGACGCCATTGATCTGTCTAGCGACGAGGATCTTGAAGATGACGCTGATAAAGAGTAAGCAAGAGGCGGAAATCTTCAATGATCTTCCTCTCTTTGATGTGGAAATCTTAAACAAGTTTATTGATGAGTGGTTTGATAGCCCAGATGTCAGTTTTGATGATCTTCAGCTTCCAATTGGCCTCAGCGTCTCCTTCCACGGAGCCATTGCTCCTGAGCTGGCTCTTGCTCAGAAAATGGTTGAGCTAAAGCATAAGATCGATTATGAAAAGGCTCAGTTCAAGAAGCACATGGCCAAGCTCAATGTTGAAGACATTCAAAACTTCAAGGTCATGATGCATGAGCTCAAGGAGGCATTCTACAAGAAACGAGAAGAAGCAAAAGGTTCTTGTGAGCGCATGAAGAATCTTGCTGCCAAATGTGTTCAAGGCTACAATGAAGCTGAAAAGTGCAAGGCCTTGGGGAGACCAGGCATTGACCCCAGAATGGCTGCCAAGAAGAAGAAGAAGCCAGGTGTGGCTGAACCAGAAGCATCAAGACAGGAAGAACCTCGCTGAGGGAGTCATGGCTTAGGGGGTATCCTGACAGCCGGATTATATCCTTTGGCCGGACTGTTGGACTATGAAGATACAAGACTGAAGACTTCGTCTCGTGTCCGGATGGGACTCTACTTAGCGTGGAAGGCAATCTAGGCAGTACGGATATGGATATCTCCTTCTTTGTAACCGACCTTGTGTAACCCTAGCCCCCTTCGGTGTCTATATAAACCAGAGGGTTTTAGTACGTAGGACAACATACAATCATACCATAGGCTAGCTTGTAGGGTTTAGCCTCTCCGATCTCGTGGTAGATCAACTCTTGTAATACCCATATCATCAAGAATATATCAAGCAGGATGTAGGGTTTTACCTCCATCAAGAGGGCCCGAACCTAGGTAAAACATCGTGTCCCCTGCCTCCTGTTACCATCCGCCTTAGACGCATAGTTCGGGACCCCCTACCCGATATCCGCCGGTTTTGACACCGACATTGGTGCTTTCATTGAGAGTTCCTCTGTGACGTCGCCGTAAGGAAGGATGCCTCATCTCGTTGTTAATAACAACATTGCCGCCGGGGGAGCTCTGGCTGTCGGCCAAACTCTCCGGCTAGGCAGTTTCGTCATGACCGCCTATTCGGCCGCTGCACCGACGATGACTTCTCGGGTCATCAAAAACATCCTCCATGTCGGCTCGGAATTCGCCAAGCAGATGGATCCAATGGAGCTCTCTTCCCTAAACGAACTCTTGGATCGCATCGCCGCCTTGGGAGTCGCTACGAACTATGATCGTATTGGGCTTAAACCCGATCAAAGGGAGATTAACTCTCCATCGGTCATCCATCACGTGGCGGTGGTGGAGGAACAACTCGCAGAGAGCAACATAGCCGGCGATATGTAGAATGGAGGCAGGTGTGAAATTGTGTAATTGGAGGCCGTAGAACTCCAGGAGCCCGCGGAGGAACGGATGAATTGGAAATCCAAGTCACCTTAATAAATAAGGAACAAGGCAGACCCGCTCCCCCATAGAGGGACAGGGAAAGCTCTCCACTTGCTCCCCACCATTGTAGATGGCAAGCCCGCCTCGAACAAGCACCATATACGCAGGAGGGAGAAATCCCATAGTCTGGAGTTCGACTAATCAACTGTGTGGGACTGAACACCTCTCCTAATCACCGGGCTTAGGGCTACGGGGGTGCGAGGAGGAGCTGCGGAGGTCGGCCATGCTGGAATGGATCTTTCCGAAATGCGCTCTAATGGATTCTTGCTGGGGGAGGATGGTATGGATCGGATCTAAGAATCCCCATCCCTTTAATAGACAATTTATTTATCTGGCTAGGGGGGCGAATGTAAAGACGCCCTAGCGCCTCGTATTCATTCGACGCGTGGGAGATAGCCCTTATTGGGCACAGAAGCCAAGAGGTCCAAACATTTATGGGACCAGACACTGCTTTACAAACGTTTGAAATATGGAGAAGAACCCGCCTTGCAATGCCGAAGACAACACTGCGTGCCGGACTCATTGTCATTGAAGCCTGGTTTGGGGGCTACTGAGGGAGTCCTGGATTAGGGGGTATCCGGACAGCCGGATTATATCCTTTGGCCGGACTGTTGGACTATGAAGATACAAGATTGAAGACTTCGTCTCATGTCCGGATGGGACTCTACTTGGCATGGAAGGCAAGCTAGGCAGTATGGATATGGATATCTCCTTCTTTGTAACTGACCTTGTGTAACCCTAGCCCCCTCCGGTGTCTATATAAACCGGAGGGTTTTAGTCCATAGGACAACATACAATCATACCATAGGCTAGCTTCTAGGGTTTAGCCTCTCTGATCTTGTGGTAGATCAACTCTTGTAATACCCATATCATCAAGAATAAATCAAGCAGGACGTAGGGTTTTACCTCCATCAAGAGGGCCCGAACCTAGGTAAAACATCGTGTCCCCTGCCTCCTATTACCATCCGCCTTAGATGCACAGTTTGGGAACCCCTACCCGAGATCCACCAGTTTTGACACTGACACTCGCATTGTCTTCCCAGTCAGTATGACAGGCTCGAAGCCTAAGGTCCCCACAGTGGTTTCAGAATTCAAGAAAACTAGAGCAGCTGAAGCCGAAGCCAGAAAGTGCAAGACCAAAGCCACCACTGATGATGCTGCCCCAACCAAGAAAAGGAAAACAAAGAAGAGAGACCGGGCTGCTCCCACAGAGCCCCTTCTTGTCGAGCCAATTTCTGTTGCTCGTCCTGTGTCTGAACATCGAGAGCGCCAGTTGATAATTCATGAGCCTGCTTCCACAGAGGCTCCTGAAGCTGAAGACAATCCAGTTGTTGACCCCACCGCAGCTGATGACATTGGTCCTCACGACAATGTTGAAGATGGTGAAGTCCTTCCTCAGATCGAGCACAATTTGGTATCATCGCATGTGCTCACGCACAGCAAGCTCATCAGCATTGGTTGTCCTCTGACGCGAACTGCTCAGGATACATCGTGGGCTGATCACCCACAACAACAAGACACCTCAACTTCTCCCCAACCACAAGTCACCTCACCAGTGCAAGATGACGATGACTTTGAGGCCTAGCCAACTCCATCTCCACAGGCGTCACCAGCGTTACGCAGGCTTCGCAAAGGACCAAGGCCCCAAGTCACTCTTCCAAGCGTTCCATAAGGAGAAGTGCACCACCAATCTGTTGCACGTCAAGTGTTCCAAGAAGCCACTCCAACTGTGAACGTCTCTGAGTCTGAAGCCAAAATGGCTGAAGATATTCTGGCTACATCAGCCGATGAAGAAATAGAACCACGTGATGAAGAAAGAGTTGCTACACCCTCGTCCAATCCTAAAGTTGTTGTCGAGGAGAACGTGTCCGACCCTCCAGCTCCTGAAGTGGAGGTTACCAATACTGAGGTGGCCACCAACATCAACACTGAGGCCAATGACGTTGTCATGGCTAAAGCTAATGTGGCACCTAAAGCCAATGTGTCCCCTGAAGCCAATGCTGCAACAGACGTAAGCATTCCTCCTGAAGCTATTGTGCCACTTGCAGCCCATGTCAACGAAAATGCCAATGCTCCTGTACCCCTCCAAGACCTCATACTGTTGAGCTAGCATTTGATCGTGGTCAGCCTGTTATGGTCCGATGGCCCATTCTGGTTCCTCCACCTGCTACGGGTCCACAATTTGACTATCATGTCGAGCACAGGCCTCAAGTCCAGAAGCCCAAGCCAAGACTTCCAAGATTCCCAGGCACTGCAACCTCACCTGGGGTCTTCAATGTGAATGGCTTCGTGGCACATAACACCTTCTTCAACAGCGCCAAGAACCCTTACTCCAAACCTCGCATTTAATCGGATCGGTTCTGGAGCTATCAGCAGCACATCTACTATTCATGCGTCTTATACAATCAAGGGCGCATATTTCCACATATGTGTCTCGACACTGAAGCTATAGCTAGCCTGCCCTGTCTAGAAGAAGCGTTGGATTGCTTTAGAGATACTGGACTCCTGCAATTTGTCACAGACAAGGAACACTGGAATGAAGAGCTTCTATTACAGTTTTATGCAACTCTTCACATTCGAGGCTACAACAGGGATCCAAAGACTTGGGTCCTTGAGTGGATGACAAGCAATGTCCATCATGAAGCCAAAGCTCTTGATAGCATTGAGCTCATAGCCCTGCCCACTCCTGGTGAATACTATGAACCAGGTTGTCAACAACACCAGAATGCTTTAGAGAGCATTTTTCAGAAGCCAGAACCCAACATGAGCCAAATGCTGAGCATGATGAAGCCTTTGTCTCACGACGCTGAATACCCATCTGAATTCTTTGTTGAAGACCTAGAGTATCTGCCTCGCACCATTTACCATATCATCAGAAAAACTCTATGGCCTGTCAAGGGACATTCATCTACAGCGAAGCTTGAAGGCGCAATGAACACTCTGGTTTTCTAAATCTTCAATGGCATCAACTTCATTGCTCAAGACTTCTTCATCAGGCAGTTGGCTGCATCTGGCTTCGACATTTTTGGTCTGAAGTTCTATGCTCCATGGGTAATGCGTCTTATCAAGCTTCACTCTGCCTTCAACTATCAGCCGTCTGCGCGCAATCATCTTGTATTCTTGCCAGAGGTTGATCTGTCTGTTGAAGCTATTTACCCAGAGCCTGCTAAGGATCCGCTTTATCTTCACAATGCTGACCGTCAAAGCTTCACCCTAGCCCATTGAAGGAGTTCAGGCAGTCTCTCGTGTTTATCCCTTGGCTGGTAACACACGTGCCCCTCGCGCTCAAACTGACGCCACTTGAAGTGCCATTACCCAAAGGCCCCGGAAGCAATCTCGTGTTCTCAATGACCGAGAGCTTCTCGTCACGCTTCATCAGAAACAGGATAAGCATCATGACTGGCTTAAGCGTCAGATGCAAAGCCTCTTGGTGGACGTCAATCGCATTCGCAATCTTGCCACCAAGAATGCCTTTGTTACACATGAAACCTATCGGAGGTCTTGGAAGAGTTTGACATTGCTTAGTGCTGAAGCTAATCTGCAAGACGATGGCTTCACAGAAAGATTCAAGTTTGACTCAACTCCTCCAAGTAATGCTCACTTGCGTCGGACTCCCTCACTTGAAGACACTGACTATTCGTCCTCACCTGCGACGGTGAATGCCAGAGTCATCGATGACCAAGATGATGCCACTTCACCTCCTCCAACTACAACACGTGTTGACACTGCACCGAGTTCTTCTGCACCACCGGACCTCAACGACGACCATGCTGCCTCGCCTGCACCTCATGGAAACGAGTAGAAGCTCTATGTCTTCAAACCTTTTTGGTCATTACTGACAAAAGGGGGAGAAGCATATGAGTTGATAGTCTTCAAGCGGGTCCATATGGGTGGTTGCTTTACCTTTTGCTACTTTTGCCAAGTGCTTACAACTCTCGCTTTTGAAACATTTGGTTCGTTTTGAGTTGTAACACTTAAACTTGATGGTCATCTGCTACCTTTTTCGACACTATGTGATGCGATGATAAATTCCGCATGTGCGAGGATAAATTCCGCACGAAGTCATTTTGCAGACATCCATTTTTCATTATGCATGATCTTCATTATATCATTTCATGCATGATGAATTGTCTTCATAAGTAGAAGAGGAGCTCTGCAAGTACAACCTGTCATGTGCATTTGCATTCAAAAGCAAAGTACTTATATGCATATCTTCAGGGGGAGCCCTTCTGCTACTTACGAAGACAATACTTAAATCCTTTACAATTTCACATATTTCTCTCCCCGTTGAAAACTTTAACTAGTTTGTCATCAATCACAAAAAAGGGGGAGATTGTAAGTGCATCTAGTGCCACCCCTAGTTGGTTTTGGAGTATTGACGACAAACCTGGTTGAGGGACTAATGTGTTTGTGAGAATTGCAAGATAACACAGGTAGTAGTCCCTCACTGATTCGGTTTACCTATCGGAGATGACCCCTAAAAATGTATGAAGACATTGAAGACAAAGGTGGTACGTGAAGGTATTCACACTGAAGACTATGACAAGAGAAGACATTGTGTGAAGACTATGGAGCGCGAAGACTTAGTTGTTTCGTCATTCTTTTTCTTCTTTGTTGAGTCATAGGAACCACCATACTATTAAGTGGGGTCCAAGTGAACCAGTCAGAATGACTAAAGTGATGCTTAACCAAAATCCTATGCCTTCGAGCGAAGACAATGAGAAAAAATCTTATCCAGAGATGGATAAGTCAGCTTTGCTTGTAGCCCAAGTAAAGTTGTCGTGTGTGTTTGAAATCTGACCATTGGAACACGTGTCAGTTCCTTAGTGTCCCAGGGTCATTTCGGACAAATCAGGTCGGGTTGCCTAGTGGCTATAAATAGCCCACCCCGTACACCATAAATTGGTTGGCTTCTCAGAGTTAGTGCACGGCTTTTGTCATTTGAGAGCAACCCACCTCGAAGCCTTTGAGAGAGAAATCCTTGCAGGGACAAAGCCCTAAACACCCAGAGCCAAAGAGTGTTAGGCATCACTTAAGTCTTCTTGTCTGTGTGATCTGTAGACTTATTACACTTGAGGATTGTGAATCCTCCAGCCGGTTAGGCATCATGTTTTGAGCATCCAAGATTCATTGTGGATCGTCGGTGAACGAAGTCTGTGAAGGTTTGGAAGTCTACCTTGAAGACTTACCAGAGTAATTGGGCAAGGACTTGGTGTCCTTAGCTCAAGGGGAACAAGGTGAAGACACGGTCTTCTGAGTTGAATCTCAGCCTCCCTAACCAGACGTACAGTTGTCACAGCAACTGGAACTGGTCCAACAAATTATTGTCTTCAACGAGCCACTGGTTCTATCCTTCCAATCTCTTTATTTGCAGATTGGTCCTTGTGAAGTCATTGCCTGTTTGCATTATCTATTTGTCTTCACTGTGTGACTGCTTGTTCTGATTGGCTTCATACTATCTTCCATCCTGATCTATACTGCCTAGCTGCTATTAATCTTTGTGCTTTCATTTCATTGAATACTTGACTATGGCTTGCTTAGTGTAGTCTACCTTCCGCTGCATGGTAATAGGTTTATTTCTATCGTTTGTCTTCGAAACTTCCATGTTTTGAAGACTTCCATAAAAATCGCCTATTCACCCCCCCTCTAGTCGATCACTAGCACTTTCACACACTCCCCGGCCCCGCAAGTCGGGTGACTTAATAGAAGAGGGAGACGAGCGATAGTACTAGAGAAGTGTTGTACTACGTTGGTGCCTAGACGATCCCTGCAAGACATGGAAGATCAGTTCATCCATAATGTGACCAGACTCCAGCAGACACGCCTGGATTGGCTATCGTCTACATATCATGCAGGCTGTGTTGTACATGGCTGTAGTTGTGGTGAGAAATCTAAAAGAAGGTTTCTTGTCATCTCGCAAAATTAGGTGTCATGTGCTTCAGATCACTGTGAGGGTTAAACAGTGACAACTGAGTTGGGCTAGTCATTGGGGGCACATGCACGAACAGTGACTACTCGGCTGCCATCTAGGTCAAGTCGGCTGTGTTAATTAGGACATCAATTGACGGACCCCTTTTCTACGAGTTTATCTTTAATTTAAGCTTTGTTCCTCGTCTAGTTTGTCCGTCGGGATTCATATTGTCTCCTTTGGGCAGTGAGGTTATGATTTCTTGCCATGTGGCATTTTTTCGTGTTATATGTTATAATCCGGCGCTTCAGATCAAAATGACGACAACTGCGCCTCCGAGCCATGTGCATGAGGAGGTGGTTTGGCAATGGAGAATATCAGAAGAGGGAGAGGCAAGATGGTGGTTTTGGAATGGAGATGATGGAGAGGAGAGGAGGTGGTTTTGCAATGGAGAAGATCAGAAGAGGGAGAGGCGAGATGGTGGTTTTGGAATGGAGATGATGGAGAGGAGAGGAGGTGGTTTTGCAATGGAGAAGAGGGAGAGGAGCGTGCGGCAACGATTTAGGATTGGACGAGAGGGCCGGCGCGCTGTGACTGGATCAAAATCAAAATCAATTTACCCTTCAATTAAGAAAGCGGCCCCACATTAACTAGTCTCCCTTTTATTCTGGGTCATAATTGACCATGATTTTCGCACATAAAATATATGTTATATGTTGCAAAAATAATATAATTTGAAAGTACATTTAGATATGAATCAAACAATACAATTTTTGGTGACATGCATTCACATTGTGCTTGTCAAATATAGTACGTGGTTAAACTTTGACCCAAAATACACAAAACAACAAAAAAATACTTCCAAGACCAGCGCCGCTCTTCTGCTCTTCTCCTCTTAAACCACTGCCGCTCCTCTCCTGTTCCAATCTAAATGCAGCGCCGCTCCTCTCCTCTTCCATTTCAAAACCACCGCCCCTCCTCTCCTGTTCCAGTCCAAAACCAGCGTCGCTCCTCTCCCGTTCTAATCCAAAACTAGCGCTGCTCCTCTCCTCTTCCATTCAAAAACCACCGCCGGCGAGTGAAGGTGTTGTGGAGAAGTAGATCGATGGAGGAGTACGATCGATACATGAGGATCGCAGACGGCGACCCTGTGAAGCTAGCTAGGATGTTGGAGATACAGTCTTGGTTTGACAACAAGGACCAACTAGCGGCGACAGTGACATCCATGGCCAAATATATGCAACAGAGTCAAAAGGCGGTGATACTCCTGGAGGGAGTCGCGCCGGAGTACATAGAGTTGCTCCTCTGGGCCATGGAGCAAGCAGATTTACCGAATCTGATCGTGAGGGAGCGGTGGTGGGAGTATTGATCCCAGATGGAGCATCCACCAGAGATTGAAGGATCAAGCATCTACAGGGTGCCGTTTGTGAGGGTGTCCTGCCAGAGCGAGCCGGTGGAGTCTTCATCGACCGAACCCAACTGCAAGAGGAGAAAAGCAGTTGGCCGGACGATGCTTCCCCGCCATCGTCTCCCTTGCCATTCACGTCACCTCACGGGGCGGCTGTCTACCGCCGAGGAATAGGAGGGGGCTGACCCCCCCCCCCAGCCCAATAGTCGGGCAGGTTGTGAATTGTCAGGAGGAGCTTAGGGTTGTCAGTATTTGCAGGTTGTGAATTGTGTTTTGTGTTGTGTATTTTGAGAGTACTTTCAGATATGAATGTCTTTTGAATTTCAGATTTGCAGTATTGAGCATGTGAAGTATTTTATGAATTCTAGACATCTATTTTTAGCACTTAAAAATGTAGTTTCATAGGAGTATAAAAGTGCAAACAATGTGATTCTTAGAGAAGAAACTGCAAGTTTCAGTTTCAGATAAGAAACTGCAAGTTCAGTTTCAGATAAGAAACTGTAACTTTCAGAGGCAGAGCATTTATATTAACACGGCCTTTTCAAACAGGGTTAACATCATGTTGGAAGTTTTATTCATGGTCGAAAATGGAACTACCAGCTAGTTAACATCATGCTGATCAACATTCATCCATAGCACATCTTCATATGATGCATAGTCAAAATGCCCACACAATGTCGAGTGTGCGAAACACAGAGAAAACGAGGGACGAAGTTTTGGCAAGTGTTGGATGTGGTTTTGGGCTGCCCCGTGTAGACTTTCATTTTTAACATGCGCAGCCCACGACCTCGGATGGGAGGTCCATAGGCCTATTTGTATTTTCTTAGGGCCGTCATGTATCGACCGGCCTATGGACCTCCCATCCGAGGTTTTATTTTTGGCAGCCAAATTTATGTATTTTTTTGAAGAAAACGCAGAGGTCTATTTTATTTTTCTATATAAGAATAGGAACGCCAGGTCCAACTTATGTTTCCCTTCTAACTATATTATATATATTTAAATTATTTTATATGTTATTATATATTATTTTTATTGTCATCATATATTTAACAAATACTTACATATGTAAGAAAACAATATCCCACATCTTATTAACTTATAAAAATAATTTCTTAACAAAATAAAATCCTGGATTGTTTTGGCATGAAAATCCTAGTGATTGTGTACAAAATCTTGGTAATATTTAAGGACGAATGTAATAATATCACTTATTATTTAAATATATTTATAACAAAATGCTCAGCTCCTTTTTATTTTTTGATAACATTGCTGGCCCAACCCAACATTATAATTAGAATCAGCCCAGCAAAATCGTGTATTTCGAGAAAGTGCAAATGGCCTGTAATTTTTTAGGAAATAAAATAAATGGGCCGCATGTACGCTACATTATTTGTTCACCCAGCCTAGCTAATGGATGTAATTCAAAAAAACATCAAATTGACTGTAAATTCTACCGCGCAAAAAAAGACTGTAAATTCTGGAAAAATGGGTTGAATACGTGCCACATTTTTGGAGGCTGAAATGTGGGCGAATAGGTCGAAGCCAACGCAAGTCGTTGTCAATTTAGTCAACAAATGATTCTGACATGTTAGCCGTTGGATTTACATCCAACGACCAGCATCCATCTTCAATCTCTCGTCTTCTTCCTCCAGCGCCACCGAGACCACCTCCCGCCTCCTGCTACTAGCAGCTCTACTTAGCATGCTTCGCTATGAAGCGCTACTCCACCGTTGGCCAGGCCATCCCTCCACCCCTCCACACCTCCTGTTCTTATCCACCGACTGCCGAACCACACCACACTAGAACCAGTTAACCCTCGTACACCTCTCCGTCTACGACTCTACTCCCGTGTCTTCCCATCTCCGGCTCATTGCTGTTCGGGGCCTCGCCGTCGTCCACCACCTTGGATGCGCTCGGTGCGGCGTGGTCAACGTGGTCAATGAACGACACCATCAGAAGTAGACTATGCGTGGAGAGGCTGATAGCTGGGTCCACGGCCGCACACAAGGAAATGCCTCCTTATTACACGCAAAATAATTATTCCTCCACCTGACATCTGGGACCCACTGGAAGGGCCTCTGTATTTCGCAAAAATAATGTGCCCCCCGCTGACATGTTGGACCCACCAGCTATCTTCGCATGCAAGGAAGTGCCTCCTTATTACGCACAAAAAAAATGAATATCCCCCCTGCCAAGTTGACGGGGCCAGAGGGCTTTGTCAACTTAGTCAATATGAACGATTCTAGCTCCTGCTACCGTACGATGTTCATCCAATGGCCGTAGTACTTCTTCAACCTCTGGTCTTCTTGCTCCAGCCGCCCAAATCAGCACCGATCGTGCCACGTGCTCCTGCCTCCCATGGCCGACTGTGATGCCGCGCAGGCCTCACAGCCCCCTACTACTCCCACCGCTGGCCAGGCCATCCCTCTGCTCACCCACACCCCCTGTTATTCTGCGGCGACAGCAGCCTCACACCGCAGCCGAACTAGTGAACCCTCATACTCCTCTTCGCGTGGGCATCCACTGCTACGTCTTCCCCAGCTCCGAGTCGTCCCCTTCCCAGTCATCGCCGTCGTCCACCGTCGTGGTGCTCTCGGTGCGGCGTGGTCAACATGGTCAAGGAATGACTTCCATCGGACGCGGACTGTATGTGGAGAGGCTGACAGCTGGGTCCACGCCCGCAGCAAGGAAGTGCCTCCTTATTACGCGCAAAATAATGATTCCTCCACCTGACAGCGGGGACCCACCGGACGGGCCACCGTATTTCGCAAAAAAACATTTCCCCCTGACTGCTGGGACCCACCAGCTACATCTTCGCACGCAAGGAAGTGCGTCCGGGCAAAAAAACGATTCACCCCCCTGACTGCTGGGACCCACCAGCTACATCTTCGCACGCAAGGAAGTGCGCCCGAGAAAAAAATGATTCACCCCCCTGACTGCTGGGACCCACCAGCTACATCTTCGCACGCAAGGACGTGCCTGACAGTCGGGACCCACCTGGTCGAAGCGTACGTAGCGTTGTCATTCTTGTCGCGAATGTGTACGTACATATATACTGGTGGATGTAGAGGCGCGCACATGTCGTAGTAGAGGTGCGTACGTGTCGTAGTAGAGGCGCGCATGTAGCATGTACATGTACGTACAGCGGCCATGGTGCAAGAAAGAAAATATGGCCACGTATGTGTACATACGGGCGGGGTCTCGAATGCCTACTCGCGCATACATACGGCCATGGCTTGTGTACATGGCTGGGTCGGAACGGAGAAACAGCGTCGTCGTCGTGTTCATGGGGAGGCAACGGAATGCGTCGTGTTCATGGGGAGGCAACGGAATGCGTCATGTTCATCGGGAGGCAACGGAACGCGTGGGAGCCAACCGGCTGGGTCGGAACGGAATGTGTGGTCGTGTTCATCGGGAGGGCTTGGACGGAACAGGCGATGGAAACGAGGCCTGGCATACCGCACAACGGAGGAAACGAACCTCCTACGTTCGGAACAGGGTCCTATTGATCAGGAGGGGTCTGGCGTACCGCAAAACGGAGGAAACAGACCTGCTACAGTCGAAACGGGGGTCCTGTTCATCGGGAGGGGTGTGGCGTACCGCAAAATGGACCTCCTACGGTCGAAATGGGGGTCCTGTTGATCGGGAGGGGTGTGGCGTGCCACAAAACGGACGAAACGGACTTGTGTTGGAGCGCTACGGTCGAAACGGGGGTCATGTTCATCGGGAGGGGTGTGGCGTACCGCAAAACGGGACTCCGCGGGACACTGTTCATCTCCACCGTCGACCTCCTCCAGCCTCCATGGGCTCCTGTTCATCCAGCCTCCACCACGCGCTACTCCACCGGCTACTGTTCAACCACCCCTCCACGGGCACCCCTCCACCGTCTATTGTTCATCCAGCCCTCCACACCATGGGGTCCTGTTCAACCACCCCTCCACAGGAACCACTCCACCGTCTACTGTTCATCCAGCCCTCCACCACACCACA
>NC_041392.1:234213612-234245125 GCF_002162155.2 Triticum dicoccoides
TAGCATCGATCGGCTTCAGTTAGCAGCAGTAGCGAAGGAATCACTCGATCGGGTTCAGTTAACAGCCATCGATCGATCGCTCGGGTTCAGTAACGCGTAGCCTGCAGTGCAATCACTCGAGTTTAGTTAGAGACCAACGCCTCGCTCGGGTTCAGTTAGAGCCAATGCCTCGCACACACGCGCGTACATGTACGAGAGAAACGCACATCGCTCGGCCGCCGACCTCCCACCGTAACCGGGAACTCCCCAAAGTTTTCCTCCCCCTCGCTTCTACCACGTTTTTTTCGTCATGGACGGCCCAAAGAATGCCATGAAGCTGCGTCTCCGGCCCGCCCAGGACGAAAAGCCCATTTTCTGTCATGATTTTTTGTCATAGAAGTAGGAGCCCACCACTTCTATGATGATACCGGGTTTTGTCACAATTATCGTCATAGAAGTGTCATATGTATGACAGAAAAAAAAATTGTTTGGCCCAAAATGTCACGGATGTGTCTTTTTTTTGTAGTGCAACCACAGCTTGACGGCGGGGCTTGTCCTCTACTTCAAGTTAACAGAGGGCAACCTGCTTTCCATCAAGGTGTTTGGGGATCTCGGAACTCGCTTGAAGTGTTGTGTGGAGAGCTCCTCCGAAGACGAAGATTCCTCCTCAAGTGAGAGTGACAAGGAGGATAGCGACAGCGACGACGAGGGAGTCGAGCGGCAGGATGCTGACTCCGACTCCGACTGACCGCGCCGCCCCTCCCTCGTCCACGCGCCTTGCCGAGGGCTATCCTTGCCAAGCTCTCCATCGGGGTGCTCCCCGTTGTCTCCTTGGGAGGCTGGCGTAGGAGGGCCGGAGATGGCGAAGAAGGCGGGTGGCGGCCATGAAGTCGGAGTACGTGGGCACCGACGCCTTCGTCGCGTATCATCGGCCCGCTGCCTCATCTTCCAGCACATTTCCTAGCACCAAGATGTTCTCTTGGTGCCTTCTGCTCCTCATAGTTTGCCTAGGCCCTCTTTTCTCCCTCCCGCTGCCTTGTTCCACCTTCTGTGGAGAGGGACAAGAAAGGGATTATGGGCACCTTATCTCTTTTTAGTTTGTAAGCCTGCGGGGACTTGTTAATTCTAAGATTTGTAATCCCCTTTGCTCATGTTTTTAATTCCCTATGAACTGTACATGTATGGGATGTTTTTAATGAAGAAGGGTGCTTCACGGGTTCTTTGTGCGTGAGTGAGGCCCATGCCAAGGATGAATCCTTGTTATTTTTAAGATAAACATTGTCGCCCGGCAATAGTCCTTGTCGTATCCCCACTTCAGTCGACCATTCTTGCACTCTTGGCGGAGGCAGGGGCGAAGTAGAGTTAGGCCCCTCATTCATCTCCTCGCCACCACGACTACTACCAAATTCCAACCCAGGAGGTAGCTCTTGGGTACAAGAAAGGGGAGCATGGTGGTTTTACGAACATAAACGAGGTTTCACATGTCCCAGTTGCATATGGAAATGCATAACAGGGGGATGAAAGACTTATCTGAATCCGTAGCCCTCGGCAACCTTGGCTTGTCGTGGTTGGATCCTTGTATCTTCAGCCCCCAGCAGTCTTGGCTTGCCGGGGCCGGAGCGCCAGTTTGTTGTCTTTTTCCCAAGCGGCTCAGTAGAAGTGTCTCCGTGCCCTACGAACCAAAGAGAACAGAAAGACGCACACTCGACCTCTAGGCTAGGGGTTAGTCGCTGCTAAGAACTATCAACCCTAACCAAGGGAGAGACTTGACCTAGCATGCATGCTATAACTTAGGGCGCCAGTGCTTCATTTATTTATGCTCAGGGTCTGTGCCTGGCTTTGTACAGAGGGTTACATGCCTTGTCGGCAAGGCTCATACAAAAGGTGGGTCGCCGGGAAGCCCGGCAACCGCGCCTTACAGGTAAAACTTGCGAAGATGTTCGATGTTCTAGGAATTTCTTACTGGGATAGCATCTTCAGTCTCCAGGCAGACTGCATTGGGCCTGGTGACTCGTATTACCCGATAAGGGCCTTCCCACTTTGGCGTCAACTTGTTGGAATTCTTGGCCGACTGAACACGCCGAAGAACAAGGTCGCCTTCCTCAAAGCTTCGGGCACGAACCTTGCGGCTATGGTAGTGACGTAAGGCTTGCTGGTAGCATGCTGCTCTCACAGCTGCCCGAAGACGATCTTCCTCAAGGAGCATTGCATCATCTTGCCGCAATCGCTCTTGCTCAAGCTCGTCATAAGTGAGCACTCGATGTGACCCATATATGAGTTCTGTGGGGAGAACTGCTTCTGCCCCGTATACCAGGGCAAAGGGTGTCTGGCCGGTGGCTCGATTTGGCGTCGACCTGATCGACCAAAGAACCGCTGACAACTCATCAATCCAGCGCCTTCCGCTTTTGTGCAGCTTGTCAAAAGTCTTTGTTCTCAGGCCTCGCAGTACTTCAGCATTTGCCCTCTCTGCCTGGCCGTTGCTCCCTAGGTGTGCCACAGAAGCAAAACAGACCTTGCTGCAGAGGTCTCGGATGTACTGCGTGAAGGCGTGGCTTGTGAACTGTGTGCCGTTGTTGGTGATGACTCTGTTTGGCACACCAAAACGGTAGACTGGTCCCTTGAAGAACTTGACAGCTAACTGTGCTGTCACCTTCCTCACTGCTTCCACCTCCGGCCACTTTGTGAACTTGTCGATTGCAATGTACAAGTACTCAAAGCCCCCGACAACATGGGGGAAGGGGCCCAGTATGTCGAGCCCCCAGACCGAAAATGTCCAGGAGAGAGGAATTGTTTGAAGGGCTTGAGCTGGTTGATGAAGCTTCTTTGAATGGAACTGTCACGCTTCACACCTAGTTACTAGTGCCGTCGCATCCTTGAGGGCGGTGGGCCAGAAGAAGCCTTGCCGGAATGCCTTGCCAACAAGGGCCCTCGACCCTATGTGGGAGCCACATATGCCTCCATGTATCGCTGCCAACATCTCCAGTCCTTCCTTCCGGGGGATGCACTTCAATTTCACACTGTTCGGTCTTTTTCTGTACAGGACGTCATTGATGAACTAGTATAGGGCAGACCGACGGTCTAGTTTTTCCGCTTCTTCCTGCTCCTCAGGAAGTTCCCCTGCTGGAGGAAACGGACGGTATGTTGTGCCCATGTCGGAGCCTGGGGCTCGACGGCAAGGACCAAAGACATCTCTTCTGCCATGGGGGCATCCGTCTATACGGCCAGGCCCTGGCGCCCTGCCGGAGCCAGCTCCCCCTTGGCAGGCTCGGAATCCATGGCAACACCCTTGCCGGCGGCCCCTGGGGGCTCGGCGGGAAAGTACTTTCCGGGGCCCGATTTCCTCCGCTTGTTCTGCTTCGTTGACAGTTCGATGGATGGTTGGGTTAACCGAAGCAAAGAGGTACTTGGTTCCACAGGTAGCTTAAATGCAGCGCACTTTGACATGTAGTCAGCGATGTCGTTCTCCGCTCGGGGGACGTGCTCCGCTTGAATACCATCGAAGTGCTCCTCCAGCTTCCTCACCTCATCTACGTAGGCCTCCATCAACGGACTCTGGTAAACTTTGTTGACCTGTCTGACGACAAGTTGCAAATCACCCCTGATGATGAGCTTCTTCACCCCGAGGTCTGCCGCGATCCTGAGACTGGTGAGCAGCCCCTCGTACCCAGATGTGTTGTTTGTGGACATCTCCCTGGGAAAGTGCATCTGGATCACATACTTGAGGTGCTCTCCGGTGGGTGCGACAAGCAGCATGCTACCTCTTGAGCACTGCGTTGGATTTCCCCGAAGAGGAAGGATGATGCAGCAAAGTAGCGTAAGTTTTTCCCTCAGTTTTTGAGAACCAAGGTATCAATCCAGTAGGAGGCTACACTCTAGTCCCTCGTACCTACAGAAAAACAATAGCTCAACGCAACCAACGCGCTTAGGGGTTGTCAATCCCTTCACGGTCACTTACGAAAGTGAGATCTGATAGAGATAATAAATAATATTTTTTGGTATTTGTGGTATAGAGATGCAAAGTAAATAAAGTAAAAGCAAAGTAAAAGCAAAGCAATAGTAAAGTGATGGAGATTGATGTGATGAGAAAGAGACCCGGGGGCCATAGGTTTCACTAGTGTCTTCTCTCAAGAGCATAAGTATTCTACGGTGGGTGAACAAATTACTGTTGAGCAATTGATAGAATTGAGCATAGTTATGAGAATATCTAGGTATGATCATGTATATAGGCATCTGGTCCGAGACAAGTAGACCGAAACGATTCTGCATCTACTACTATTACTCCACTCATCGATCACTATCCAACATGCATCTAGAGTATTAAGTTAAAAATAGAGTAACGCCTTAAGCAAGATGACATAATGTAGAGGGATAATTTCATGCAATGTGGTAAAAAAAAACCATCTTGTTATCCTCGATGGCAACAATACAATACATGCATTGCTGCCCCTTCTGTCACTGGGAAAGGACACCGCAAGATTGAACCCAAAGCTAAGCACTTCTCCCATGGCAAGAACAACCAATCTAGTGGGCCAAACCAAACTGATAATTCGAAGAGACTTGCAAAGATAACCAATCATACATAAAAGAATTCAGAGAAGATTCAAATATTATTCATAGATAGACTTGATCATAAACCCACAATTCATCGGTCTCAACAAACACACCGCAAAAAGAAGGTTACATCAAATAGATCTCCATGAGAGAGGGGGGGACATTGTATTGAGATCCAAAAAGAGAGAAGAAGCCATCTAGCTACTAGCTATGGACCCATAGGTCTGAAGTAAACTACTCACACTTCATCGGAGGGGCTTGGATGATGATGTAGAAGCCCTCTGTGATCGATGCCCCCTCCGGCAGAGCTCCAGAACAGGCCCCAAGATGGGATCTCATGGATACAGAAAGTTGCGGTGGTGGAATTAGGTTTTTGGCTCCGTCCCCGATCGTTTGGGGGCACGTGGATATATATAGGAGGAAGAAGTACGTCGGTGGAGCTTTGAGGGGCCCACGAGGTAGGGGGCAACCCTCCCCTCGTGAGCACCTCGTGGCTTTCTTGACAGAGGGTCCAAGTCTCTTGGATTTTATCTGATGAGAAAATCACGTTTCTGAAGGTTTCATTCCGTTTGGACTCCATTTGATATTCCTTTTCTTCGAAACCCTAAAATAGGCAAAAAAACAGCAATTCTGGGCTGGGCCTCCGGTTAATAGGTTAGTCCCAAAAATAATATAAAAGTGGAAAATAAAGCCCAATAATGTCCAAAACAGTAGATAATATAGCATGGAGCAATCAAAAATTATAGATACATTGGAGACGTATCAAGCATACCCAAGCTTAATTCCTTCTCGTCCTCGAGTAGGTAAATGATAAAAACAGAATTTTTGATGCGCTACTTGGCATAATTTTAATGTAATTCTTCTTAATTGTGGTATGAATATTCAGATCTGAAAGATTCAAGACAAAAGTTCATATTGACATAAAAATGATAATACTTCAAGCATACTAACTAAGCAATTATGTCTTCTCAAAATAACATGGCCAAAGAAAGTTCATCCCTACAAAATCATATAGTTTAGTCATGTTTCATTTTCGTCACACAAGAATGCTATCGTCATGCACAACCCGATGACAAGCCAAGCAATTGTTTCATACTTTAGTGACCTCAAACCTATAAACTTTCACACAATATATGAGCACGAGTCATGGACATAGCACTATGGGTGGAATAGAATATAATGAAGGGGGGGTTATGTGGAGAAGACAAAAAAGGAGAAAGTCTCACATCAACGAGGCTAATCAATGGGCTATGGAGATGCCCACCGATTGATGTTAATGCAAGGAGTAGGGATTGCCATGCAACGGATGCACTAGAGCTATAAATGTATGAAATCTCAACAAAAGAAACTAGTGGATGTGCATCCAACTTGCTTGCTCACGAAGACCTAGGGCACTTGAGGAGGCCCATTGTTGGAATATACAAGCCAAGTTTTATAATGAAAAATTCCCACGAGTATATGAAAGTGATAACATGAGAGACTCTCTATTATGAAGATCATGGTGCTACTTTGAAGCACAAGTGTGGTAAAAGGATAGTAACATTGTCCCTTCTCTCTTTTTCTCTAATTTTTTGGGCCTTCTCTCTTTTTTGTGGCCTTTCTCTCTCTTTTTTGGGCCTTCTCTTTTTTATGGCCTTTTATTATTATTTATTCCTCACTTGGGACAATGCTCTAATAATGATGATCATCACACTTCTATTTATTTACAACTCAATGATTACAACTCGATACTAGAACAAAGATGACTCTATGTGAATGCCTCCGGCGGTGTACCGGGATATGCAATGAACCCAGAGTGACATGTATGAAAGAATTATGAATGGTGGCTTTGCCACAAATACTATGTCAACTACATGATCATGCTAAGCAATATGACAATGATGAATGTGTCATGATGAACGGAATGATGGAAAGTTGCATGGAAATATATCTCGGAATGGCTATGGAAATGCCATAATAGGTAGGTATGGTGGCTGTTTTGAGGAAGATATAAGGAGGTTTATGTGTGAAAGAGCGTATCATATCACGGGGTTTGGATGCACCGGCGAAGTTTGCGCCAACTCTCAATGTGAGAAAGGGCAATGTACGATACCGAAGAGGCTAGCAAGGGTGGAAGGGTGAGAGTGTGTATAATCCATGGACTCAACATTAGTCATAAAGAACTCACATACTTATTGCAAAAATCTACATGTCATCAAAAACCTCGGCACTACGCGCATGCTCCTAGGGGGATAAATTGGTAGGAAAAGACCATCGCTCGTCCCCGACCGCCACTCATAAGGAAGACAATCAAATAACACCTTGTGTTTCAAATTTGTTGCATAACGTTTACCATACGTGCATGCTACTGGACTTGTAAACCTCAACACAAGTATTTCTCAATTTCACAACTACTCAACTAGCATGACTTTGATATTATTACCTCCATATCTCAAAACAATCATCAAGCATCAAACTTTTCTTAGTATTCAACACACTCATAAGAAAGTTTTATTATTAATCTTGCATACCAAGCATATTAGGATTTTAAGCAAATTACCATGCTATTAAGACTGTCAAAATAATCTAAGTGAAGCATGAGAGAACAATAGAACAAATCCACCACCGTGCTCTAAAAGATATAAGTGAAGCACTAGAGCAAAATTATAAAGCTCAAAAGATATAAGTGAAGCACATAGAGTATTCTATCCAATTCCAAATCATGTATGGCTCTCTCAAAAGGTGTGTACAGCAAGGATGATTGTGGTAAACTAATAACCAAAGACTCAAATCATAAAAGACGCTCCAAGGAAAACACATATCATGTGGTGAATAAAAATACAGCTCCAAGTAAAAAGTTACCGATAGAAGTAGACGAAAGAGGGAATGCCTTCCGGGGCATCCCCAAGATTTGGCTTTTAGGTGTCCTTAGATTATATTGGGGGTGCCATGGGCATCTCCAATATTAGGCTCTTGCCACTCCTTGTTCCATAATCCATCAAATCTTTACCCAAAACATGAAAACTTCACAACACAAAACTTAAAGTAGAAAACTCGTGAGCTCCGTTAGCGAAAGAAAACAAAAGACCACTTCAAGGTACTGTAATGAACTCATTATTTATTATATTGGTGTTAAACCTACTGTATTCCAACTTCTCTATGGATTATAAACTATTTCACTAGCCATAGATTCATCAAAATAGGCAAACCACACACGAAAAACAGAACTTGTCAAAACAAGAACAGTCTGTAGTAATCTGTAGCTAGCGCAAGATCTGGAACCCCAAAAATTCTAAAATAAACTGGTGGACGTGAGGAATTTATCTATTAATCATCCTCAAAAAGAATTAACTAAATAGCACTTTCCAAATAAAAATGACAGCAGTTCTCGTGAGCGCTAAAGTTTTTGTTTTTTTACAGCAAGTTCAATCAAGACTTTCCCCAAGTCTTCCCAACGGTTCTACTTGGCACAAACACTAATTAAACACAAAAAAACACAACCAAAACAGAGGCTAGATAATTTATTTATTGAATAACAGCAAGGATAAATATTGGGTTGACTCCCAACAAGCGCTTTTCTTTAAAGCCTTATAGCTAGGCATACTATTTCAATGATGCTCACATGAAAGAAAAGAATTGAAGCACAAAGAGAGCGTCATAAAACACGTGACAAACACATCTAAGTCTAACATACTTCCTATGCATAGGCATCTTATATACAAACAAATTAGCAAGGCAAGCAAAAACTAGCATATGCAAAGAAGCGGAAAGAAACAATAGCAATCTCAACATAACGAGAGGTAATTTAGTAACATGAAAATCTCTACCACCATATTTTACTCTCTCATAATAATTACATGTAGGATCATAATCAAATTCAACAAAATAGCTATCACATAAAATATTTTCAACACGATCCACATGCATGCAAAGTTGACACTCTTCCAAAATAGTGGGATTAACATTAACTAAAGTCATGACCTTTCCAAACCCACTTTCAATATTATTGCAAACATTATAATCAATCTCATATTCATCATGGGGTTTAAATAAATTTTCAAGATCAAAAGAAGAATCACCCCAATCATGATCATTGCAACAAGTAGAGGACATAGCAAAACTAGCATCCCCAAGCTTAGGGTTTTGCATATTATTAGCACAATTGACATTAATAGATTTTATAATAGAATCATTGCAATAATGCTTTCTATTCAAAGATCTATCATGAATCGCTTCATGAGGTAATTCAACACACTTTTCAGATTCACGAATTTCAAGCAAAACTTCATAAAGATAATCTAGTGCACAAAACTCACTAGTAATTGGTTTATCATAATTGGACCTCTTAAAAAGATTAGCAAGTGGATGAGGATCCATAGATCTTAGGTTCTCTGTTTAGTAATAAATAAACAACTATTCTAACCATACGAGCAAACAAGAAGCAAGCAGGGAAAAAGAGGCAAATAGAGAGGGAGGATAGAGAGAGAGGGCGAATAAAACGGCAAGGGTGAAGTGGGGTAGAGGAAAACGAGAGGCAAATGGCAAATAATGTAATGCGGGAGATAGGGATTGTGATGGGTACTTGGTATGTTGACTTTTGCGCAGACTCCCCGGCAACGGTGCTAGAAATTCTTCTTGCTACCTCTTGAGCACTACGTTGGATTTCCCCGAAGAGGAAGGGATGATGCAGCAAAGTAGCGTAAGTATTTCCCTCAGTTTTTGAGAACCAAGGTATCAATCCAGTAGGAGGCTACGCTCGAGTCCCTCGTACCTACACAAAAACAATAGCTCAACGCAACCAACGTGCTTAGGGGTTGTCAATCCCTTCACGGTCACTTACGAAAGTGAGATCTAATAGAGATAATAAATAATATTTTTTTGGTATTTTTGGTATAGAGATGCAAAGTAAATAAAGTAAAAGCAAAGTAAAAGCAAAGCAATAGTAAAGTGATGGAGATTGATGTGATGAGAAAGACACCCGGGGGCCATAGGTTTCACTAGTGGCTTCTCTCAAGAGCATAAGTATTCTACGGTGGGTGAACAAATTATTGTTGAGCAATTGACAGAATTGAGCATAGTTATGAGAATATCTAGGTATGATCATGTATATAGGCATCACGTCCGAGACAAGTAGACCGAAACGATTCTGCATCTACTACTATTACTCCACTCATCGACCGCTATCCAGCATGCATCTAGAGTATTAAGTTAAAAACAGAGTAACGCCTTAAGCAAGATGACATGATGTAGAGGGATAATTTCATGCAATATGATAAAAACCCCATCTTGTTATCCTCAATGGAAACAATACAATACGTGTCGTGCTGCCCCTTCTGTCACTGGGAAAGGACACCGCAAGATTGAACCCAAAGCTAAGCACTTCTCCCGTGGCAAGAACAACCAACCTAGTGGGCCAAACCAAACTGATAATTCAAAGAGACTTGCAAAGGTAACCAATCATACATAAAAGAATTCAGAGAAGATTCAAATATTATTCATAGATAGACTTGATCATCAACCCACAATTCATCGGTCTCAACAAACACACCGCAAAAAGAAGGTTACATCGAATAGATCTCCACGAGAGAGGGGGAGAACATTGTATTGAGATCCAAAGAGAGAGAAGAAGCCATCTAGCTACTAGCTATGGACCCGTAGGTCTGAAGTAAACTACTCACACTTCATCGGAGGGGCTTGGATGATGATGTAGAAGCCCTCCATGATCGATGCCCCCTCCGGCGGAGCTCCGGAACAGGCCCCAAGATGGGATCTCGTGGATACAGAAAGTTGCAGCGGTGGAATTAGGTTTTTGGCTCCGTCCCCGATCGTTTGGGGGTACGTGGATATATATAGGAGGAAGAAGTACGTCGGTGGAGCTTTGAGGGGCCCACGAGGCAGGGGGTGCCCCTCCCCTCGTGAGCACCTCGTGGCTTTCTTGACAGAGGGTCCAAGTCTCCTGGATCTTATCTGATGAGAAAATCACGTTTCTGAAGGTTTCCTTCCGTTTGGACTCCGTTTGATATTCCTTTTCTTCGAAATCCTAAAACAGGCAAAAAACAGCAATTCTGGGCTGGGCCTCCGGTTAATAGGTTAGTCCCAAAAATAATATTTAAAAGTGGAAAATAAAGCCCAATAATGTCTAAAATAGTAGATAATATAGCATGGAGCAATCAAAAAATATAGATATGTTGGAGACGTATCACAGCACGCCGGCACTGGTGCCTTGCAGCAAGAAAGCCCCATCAAAGTACATTATCTAGTCGCGACTTGCTTCCTTGCCGGGGAGAGCGGTCTCCTGGATTTCTTCGTCGGGCGTTGAGGTCCTTTCTGCAATGAACTCCGCCAAGACCCTGCTCTGGATTGTCGAAGTACTTTCAAACCTCAAACCAAAGCTTGACAACTCCAAGGCCCACTCCACAATCCTTCCGGTTGCATCTGGGTTGTGTAGTATCCGTTGCAATGGGAGGCGGGTGACGACAGTAATCTCGTGGGCTTGGAAGTAATGGCGCTGCTTCCTCGAGGCCATAAGGAGGCCGAAGAGCAATTTCTGCACACCGGAGTACCTTGACCTGCCCCCCTGCAAGAGGGAGCTGACAAAGTAAACCGGGTGTTGCATCATCTTCTTCTTCTGCACCAATTCACTTGGCCGCGCGGGCCCTACCCTGATGGCGTCGGACTCTGTCGGGGGCCTTGCCTTGCCGGCACCAGGCCCTGCCATGGGAATCTCTGACTTGCCATCTGCTAGTCCTGCCATGGCCACTGCCTCTTCGTCGACCTCCCTCTGCACCACTAGTGCGGCGCTGACCACTTGATCCGTTGCCGCCAGATACAGCAGCAATGGCTCTTGTGGTTTAGGCGCAACCAGTATTGGCGTAGAGGAAAGGTATTTCTTCAGATCCTGCAACGCCGCCTCGGCATCTGGGGTCCACTCCATTGGGCCTACCTTCATCAAGATTCTGAAAAAGGGAAGGGCACGCTCAGCGGACATGGAGATGAACCTGCTCATGGCGGCAACGCAGCCAGTGAGCCGGCGCACATCCTTGATCCACTTGGGTGCCTCAATTTGCTCAATAGCCTTGATCTTGTCTGGGTTTGCCTCGATCCCACGCCGCGACACAAAGAACCTGAGAAGTTTTCCTGATGGAACGCCAAAGCCACACTTCTCAGGGTTCAGCTTGAGGTTGATCTTGCGTAGGTTGGCAAACATCTCTTCTAGGTCTTGTACAAGGGTCGCCTTGTCCTTGGTTTTGACCACTATGTCAACCATATAAGCTTCCATATTTCTATGTAACTGGGGTCAAAACCAATCCGGACCGCCCTTGCAAATGTCGAGCCAACACCCTTCAACCTGAAAGGCATCCGTAAAAAGCAATACATACCACATGGGATGATAAATGATGTCTTCTCTTCATCTTCTCTTGTCATGAAGATCTGGTGGTAGCCCAAGTAGGCATCGAGGAATGACAACAGATCACACCCGGCCGTGGAGTCGACAATCAGGTCGATGCGCAGCAATGGGAAGGGGTCCTTAGGACAAGCCTTATTGACATCTGTGTAGTCAATACACAGCCTCCACTTCCCATTTGCCTTGCGCACCACCATCGGATTGGCAAACCACGTCGGATGGAGCACTCCTCTCACCAAACCTGCCGCTTCCAATTTCCTGATTTCCTCTGTGATGAACTATTGTCGTTCCAAAGCTTGCTTCCTGACCTTCTGCTTGACGAGTTGCGCATGGGAACAGATAGAAAGGTGGTGCTCAATCACTTCCCTGGGAATGCGGGGGATGTCGAATGCTTGCCACGCAAACACATCGACATTCGCCTGCAGGAAAGTGATGAGCGTGCTTTCCTATTTGCTGTCGAGGGTGGAGCTTATGGTGAAAGCCCCTCTCGTGCCATCCTCCTTGACGGGCACCCTCTTGGTCTCTGGTGGTGCAGCTCTGGATTTCTTGCTCTTGCCGGTAGATCTCTCAGGCATGTCCTCGACGGGAGCACAGCACTCCAAAGAGGTGCGCTTGCCAGAGTGGGTGCGAGAGGTCTTGCCAGTCTTCTTCTTCTCTCTAGGGGCTTCAACGGCAGGAGCAAGTGCCTTGGCGGTAGCTGCTGCAACTGCTTCTCGATAGAGTTGGTCAACGCAGATCAACGCGTCCTTCTTGTCGGAGGGGACAGTGATGATGGTCATCGGCCCAGGCATCTTCAGTGTGTTGTAGGCGTAGTGCGCCGCCGCCATGAACTTGGCTAGTGCCGGGTGGCCGAGGATCCCGTTGTACGGCAAGGGGATCTCGGCCACATCGAAGACGATCCTCTCTGTCCTGTAGTTCAACTCACCTCCAAACGTCACGGGCAATGTGACCTTCCCCTTCGGCTGGCTCCTTCCCGGACTGACCCCTTGAAACGTACCCGTTTCCTCAAGGTCTCCATCAGGAATTTGCAACCTTTTGATCACGACGGGCGAGATCAAGTTTAGGCCGGCCCCGCCGTCAACCAGCATCTTATTCACCTTGAGGTTGCGTATCATTGGCGAGACCAATAACGGCAAACACCCGACCGTAGTTGTGCGGTCAGGGTGGTCCTCGGCGTCAAAGCTGAGGGGCGTGCTGGACCACTTCAGTGGCTTCTGAGCGTCGAATGATGGCTCTGCTGCTGTAATCTCACGCGCCCACTGCTTGAGCTGGCGGTGAGAAGTGTGCAGCGAGGCGCCACCATCGACGCACATGGACTCCGTAGCCTTATGGAACTCATGCTCACAAGACTCGCCGTCCTCATCATGATCATCATCTTCCTGCTTCTTGTCGCAGCCCCGAGCGGGCCTCTCTTGTTGGTTATCCTTGCCGCGGCGACCTCCTTGGCCGCCACGCTTCTTGCCGGATCCTTCGGCACCATCCCAACCCTTCTCCTTATCCCGCCTCTCATATTCGGCCTTTTGCTTTTCAACAAGCAGCTCAACTTGTCGGCAGTTCTAGAGGTCGTGGCCCTTGGTGCGGTGGATCTTGCAGTACTGCTTGTCGGAGCCCCCTGGCTTGTCGGCAGCCGCCAAGGCCCGGCAAGCGGCGCACCTGGCAATCTCCTTGCCAGGGTCGTCTGCCTTGGCCTTCTTGGCGGCGCTGGTGTCGCCGGATCCCTCGACGGCAAGCACGGTCTTGTCCTTGCGTTTCCTGTTGCGACGCCGACCCTTCTTCGTCGTGGCGGCGGTGTCTTCGCCGGTAGAGTCGGTTTCCGCACCGGCGTCTTCGCCGGGGTACTTCCTTCCCTCTTCAGCCCGGGTGCATCTATTGGCCAGAACGTAAAGTTCGGCCACGTCCTTGACCTTGTTCATTGCCAGCTCTTCACGCATCTTGAGGTTACGCACGTTTTGATGGAATGCGCTGATCATGGCGGCAGGATGAACATCTGTGATGTTGTATTGCACTCGGTTGAACCTCTGTATGTACTTGCGCAGGTTTTCACCTTCCTTCTAGGGAATGATATGCAAATCACTCGCCTGGCCATGAGCTTGGTGGCCTCCGGTGAAGGCACCAACGTACTCATGGCACAGATCTGACCAAGAAGAAATGGAATCTGCCGGCAAGTGCATCAACCAAGAGATGACATTGGGTTTCAGGGCCAACAGGAAGTAATTGGCAAGCACCTTGTCGTCACGAGATCCAGCGGCTTGCATCACGATGGTGTAGATGCTGAGGAACTCTGACGAGTGGGTCTTGCCTTCGTAATTCTCGCCGGCGTCGGCCTTGAATGTGCGGTGGGATGGCCACTGGAACTGTCGCAACCCACGATTAAAGGCTGGGCAACCCACCTCGTAAGGTAGGCCGTCGGAGCCTCCCGGTGCTAGGTGGTCCATAGCAGGCCCCGCCCGCCTGTCTAACTAGTGGTGCATATCGCACCGGCGCTCAATGGTGGTTCGAGCGTCTTCATGGGCTCGCTCCCGAAGAACCTAGCGTTGGTCACGGCGGGTCCGTGGGTCGGACGATGCTATGGAAATGTCATCACAAGCGTCATCACGACAGACCGACATCTGGGGTGGCTGGCGTGGAGGAGGAGAGTGCACCGTGGCCGCGGCGCCTCCGGCCCCTCCACCGCCAGCATGCAGTGGCTCGATGGAGCACCGGCCTGAGGGCCCCGGCGGTCGTGGCTCGTCTTTGTTGGCGACGCCAATGAGGCTCCGGATAGTGGCTCTCCACTCGTCAAGATTCTCCGCAGCGGGAGGGAAGTCGAGCAGCAGATGCATGCGCCAAGGCTTCTACTGGCGTGGGTGGTGGCGAAATCTGCGTGGACCGTTGCGCACTTCGACTTCTAACCATGTTAGAAGGAGCTCTGTCACGACCCACCGGCTGCGCGCCGTCCTCGCCAGCACTTCGGCGGGCATTCTGGCCTCCTTCGTCCCGCGGATGATGCACAGGACTCTTCCCACGCCGGCGTCCAGGGTCACCAGTGTGGTGACACTGCTCGTCGTGCACAACCTGGGAAGAGCGTGCTGTGGGAGCCGGAGTGGGCGTCTTGGAGGTCACCGCGCCGCCCGCAGGTGGTACGGTCATGCCCCCGGAGGGTCCTACGCCGTTTGCGGGGGGCCCAGCTCCGTCTCTGGATTTCACGGCATGTGGCCCGTTGCCTTGTGCAAGAATGACGCCGCTCGCCAGGCTCTAACTGCCAGAGCGATGTTGGTGCTCGCGGGTCGCGCCTTGGGTTCTGTCCGCGACCGGCCCGCTGCTCGCCCGCACTGGTACGGGCCGTCCGGCTCCCGACGAACCGACCGTCATGGCCGCCTTCTTCTTGGGAGCCATGGTGACGAAGAACTTCTAGGCTAATTGCTAGACCAGATTCTCACAACTGCGCCCCCTACCTGGCGCGCCAAAGATGTTGGTGGGAACGACACCTATGGGATCACTGGGATCCCTTCTACGGCCGGCAGGCGTGGGGTCGTAAGAAGAGCAGGTTTATGAGCTAGCACACAGATTGTTTACCCAGGTTCGGGCCGCAAGGATGCGTAAAACCCTAGTCCTGCTTCGGTGGATGGATTAAGTGTTCTTGAGCTTTCTGAACTAGCTGCGGTGGTTGTGCCATTCCAAAAAGCCGAATGCCTCTCCTGGTCGCCTCGGGCCTCATTTTATAGGAAAAAGGGGCTGCCACAGTGGCACACAGGAGGTGGAAAGGCCTACAGTGCACGAGCTTATCGCACGGCATTATGGGACAAAGCACATTAAATGCGCTACGTAGGTGTCCATTAGCTTTATCGGGGACGGGAACGAGACCCGTCCCGTCCGTCGCTGCTTCGCCTTGCTTTGACACGCACCCAGACCAGCGATGCATGCAGCGCCATGTAGGCAGGCAGGCAGCTAAGGTGGCGCGGTGGTAGGGTCTTCATGAAGATCTGCATGCCGCCATGCAGGTGCTTGCTGATTTGGCCTGGAAGCCGCATGTTGCCACACGGGTTCCTGCCCAGTTGGCTGGGCTGGCAGCTGCATGCGAACGGCGGCGGAGTATTGGCTAGTGCGGGCCTGGCAGTGGCCCTGCTGATGCCCTCGGCAAGGGTCTTGTCGTGGCGTTGTTGTCATCCCCGGCAAGGGTCTTGCCGGGGGTCTTGTGGATTTCCTCGGCTAGGATCCTGTCGAGGGTCGTCGTCTTCTGGTCCTCATCTGAACTCATATGTTTATGAGCTTGACGAAGATTTGCATGCCACCACAGAGGCGCCTCCCGAGCCTTGGTTCCAACGCAGTTGTTTGGGTCGGAATGTGGGCACAAGGGTGGCTCACTCTGTTGGTGTTAAGCAAGTTGCCCCGGCGAGGCTCTCGCCGGGGCTGCGGGGGCCCGCCTCGGCAAGGATCTTGCCGAGGGGGTCCACCTCGCCCTCCTGCCCTCCTGGTCTTGGCGTCGTCTTGGTTGTCTTGTGCTTTGGCTTCTCTCCGACTTCCCTCCTCTGCCCTACTAAGTGTGGCCATAGCACGCGGCTCCGACTGCCCGTGCACAAGTAAAGGGGTCAAAAGGAGAGCCCCTACTTTTGTACACTGACAGCCAAGATCAACGCAGGTTTGCTCTTCATAATCTCATTTCTCTATCGTTCCCTAGCTTCTAGATCATACCTTTGCCGAAACTAGAACCCTAGGCTGAGCTTTTCTTCCACAAATCCCTCAAACACGCTGGATCTACTAATTGTAGGCAGTGGTACGACTCTACGACTAGGTTGCTACTGTTGTTTTTGGTCAGATTATTAAACTGTTTACCCTAGTGTCAAAATCTTAGCCTATTTATAGATCTATCCCTAGTGCACTGAATCCTGCCCCAAGAAATGCTTTGGGATGGTTTGCTACCTTCCCAACTTCACAACATAGCCGTGTAACATGACTCCAGGTGTAGAGAATGTTTTTTGGTGACTGCACCTCTGGGAGTTCTTTAGTCAACCTTTGCCCTTTCCTATTTTGCTTGTTAGTGCACCTATAGGAATTCTTCAGTCAATCTTTTGTTTGTGACAACTGTCGGTGTCAAAACCGGCGGATCTCGGGTAGGGGGTCCCGAACTGTGCGTCTAGGATCGATGGTAACAGGAGACACGGGACACAATGTTTACCCAGGTTCGGGCCCTCTCTATGGAGGTAATACCCTACTTCCTGCTTGATTGATCTTGATGAATATGAGTATTACAAGAGTTGATCTACCACGAGATCGTAATGTCTAAACCCTAAAAGTCTAGCCTGTCTGACTATGATTATGAGGATCTATCTACGGACCTAGCCCTCCAGTTTATATAGACACAGGAGGGATCTAGGGTTACACAAGGTTGGTTACAAGAAAGGAATCTTCATACTTGGTCGCCAAGCTTGCCTTCCACGCCAAGGAGAGTCCCATCCGGACACGGGCAGAGTCTTCGGTCTTTGTGTATTCACGGCCCATCAGTCCGGCCCATATCCAATAGTTCAGACACCCGAGGACCCCTTAGTCCAGGACTCCCTCATTAGCCCTTCAACCAGGCTTCAATGACGAGGTGTCCGGCGCGCAGATTGTCTTCGGCATTGCAAGGCGGGTTCCCCTTCCCAAATGCTCCAAAATAGTCTTTTGATGAAACAAAACGTGTCCAGATCTGCAACACAAGCACCCCACACACAATCGAGGAGAGCATAATATTTCATGAGTCCAACCTGCTGACAACTTTTGTAACGTGACATCATGTTCGCTCGGTCGCTATTTCGAATTGTTCCCTGTTCCACGTTTCAAGGCATGGTTTTTATTGGCACGTTATGTCGAAGCAGAGATCGTGTCCCCTTATTGCGGATCCTCATTAATACAAGCGTGGGTAACCCAACCGTTCTACTGGAAAGATTCCTAAGGAATAGGCAGGTTTTCAGGCATAGGAGGAGGTGTTCAATACCCGCTGCCTTTATAAAGGAACCAAGGGTCGTCCCTTTGCACCAAACTTCTCCTCAACCTTTCCAACCTCTAGTCCTAGCACCCAAGGTTCGACTTCATTGCTTCAAGATTTCCCATCATGTCCGGACCCAGCCCTCAACGCCGATGGGTGGCTTCCTTTGTCACAGAGGAGGATATTGCAAAGCTACAGGCGGTCAGATACCTGACCGCGCAGATCCCCCACAGGCTTCCTGCTCAAGGATAGGTTATTCCAATCCCCAGATCCGGTGAGAGGGTCGTATTCATCTGTCACTTCCTCCGAGGGCTAGGCTTCGCTCTCCACCCCTTCGTCCGGGGGCTAATGTTTTATTACAGACTAGATTTTCATGATCTAGCTCTGGATTCTTTCCTTCACGTCTTGGCATTTATTATCACGTGCGAGGCCTTCCTCTGAATCTCCCCCCACTTCAGATTATGGCTCAAGACCTTTAGTGTGAAGCCGAAGGTAGTCGACGGGGAACAGGCGGAGTGCAGCGGTGCTATAGTAAGCCAGCTTACCAACACTCCTTGGCCAAAAGCCTCTTTCGCCGAAACTTCCAACCAATTGCAGCGAGAGTGGTTTTACATCACGGAACCCCGTAGCACCAAGTGGGCAGCTACACCTGCATTCCGTTCTGGCCCTCTGGTACAGCTTGCATCATGGGTCAATAAGGGGCTGGACTGGGGATCAGTTCATGAAGTACAGACTCTACAAAGCCGCATCCGAACCCTCCTAGAGAGGGACATCGATCTTGTCAACGTGATTCAAGTAATGCTAATCCGCCGAATCCTGCCATGCCAGCATAGGCCTCTCCGCATGTGGGAGTTTAATCCGGAAGGGCCACAAACCCTCCAACACTTCTTCGGCGCTACGCACAAAGGGATGTGGAAGATGTTTTTTTGAAAACGAAAACATTGGTCGGACACCACTGAAGACGTCGGCCTTGATTGCAACCGTCGGGATACCCCGGTAAGCACTTGTCTCCCAAACACTTTGTAGTTAAGTATATCGTAATACGTTACCGAGCAAACCATCTTCTTTCAGGGCTGGATAAAGAAAGCGGAACTAATTAGGTGTTCGGCCCCCCTTCTGAAGCCTGAGCAGATCCCGTATTAACAAGGATGCTGGCCCCGACACCATACCAGATGTCTGCAAAGGAGGACAAGACGGAGAGCGGGAGGACCAAAGATGGCCTCCATCCCGAAGATATATTAGACGCAGTGTCCGAGGAGATGAAAATCCCATCGCCCGAAGACAAAAGTAAAGGCGAAGCCAACATTCATTCTCCCTATGGTAAGAAAAGGGCCGTCTCCGAAGATTGGGAGGAAAAGGCTCCCAAGCGAGGCAAGATGCCCCTGTCGGGCGGCTCGGGCTTGAAGGACGACATTACGCGCAGTCCTCCAGTGAGGCCAAGCCTAAATCGTAAGCGAACAAGGGTGTTTTACACATACCCCGTTCCTCTCCTATGACCAGGGTAACATCTAAAATGTATGTTTTTTGCAGCTCGGCGCACAATCTTTCTCAACAACCATCTTCCTTGGGAGATCTTTTCCCAGAGATGATGGAAAGCGAGACGCCTCCACCAGTCTCCTCGCCCAATAAGGTGGATGACTTTGAGGTGTCATCCCGGAGGGTCTCTCCTGATCAACAAGTGATGCGAGGGGTGACGAAAACACGAACCGAAGATGATACTTTGGTAGCCCAGGGTCCAGGGACCAACAATAAAGGCCCCAGACTGTCCAGATTTTAGCCGGAGGCAACTCTAGGGGTGAATGAACGGATCCCTTTGAAGGGGGTCCGTGCTGCTACGGCTGCTTCCGGAGATCCAGAAACGCCGAATATATTGACGAACATGATGCGACAGGCGTCCGTCTTCGAAGACCATCATACCTTGATGGGTACGGTGGTTGAAAAGGTCCTGTCCGCGAAAAGCGGATTGAATGAGGCCTTCATGAGCCTGCTAAGAGGTCTCGAGGTTTGTGCTGTAATGCTTTTAGTTGTGTTTTATTCACAAAATACTCTTGTGTATAGATAGTAGCCCCTGAGACTCTGATAGGCTTCCAAAGGGAGGCAATCAGAGGATCAAAAACATTTATCCAGGAAATAATCTGACTACTTGGAACATAGGCTGTTACCTCCCCTGCAACTGTCCAAACCGCAGAGGTTGCGGATCTGCAGCGGAAGATTGATGAGGCGGATGATGACATCACGCTGATCAACAGGCGTCTTGACGAGGCGCAAGGTATGTTTTTGGGTCAGCCAGTATATTTATGCATGATAACATGAGAATGAAGCTGGAAGTGTATACTGAGACATGTATAACTACAGATGGTGTTGTTGCGGTGGAGGCCCTCCGGGCTGAGCTTGTCCTTGCCAAGGAGCAAACGCGGATGAGTAATTTAGCTGCCCAAAAGGCGGCTGAAGAGTTAAAAACCGAACAGGCTGCTCGGCGCCAATGTGAGGAAAGAATTACTATCATGGCGTGCAAGCTGGAGGAGACCGCTGTCCAGTGTGAATTCCTCGAGAAGGATAACAAGGCCAAAGCGGTCGATCTCGACAAGGCCTTACAAGAGGCGAGAGAAGCACGATCTGAGTCTAGAGCGGCTCGGGAAGAGATCCGCCAAGCTGGGGAGATAGCGGTTGGTAAGTCTTTCTTATTACACACGAAGTTCGGCGATCCGAAGTATACCCGCTTAGCCAAATGTGGAGTTCTCCGGACACCTTTTTGGACCTGCCGAAGAGTGCCTCCGATGTGGCGCAATTTTACCAAGTGCAGGAAGGGTATGCGATAGAGAAGCTTTTTTGGTCATAGTTCGACGCGCCAAAGCGTCAGTTGTTACTAAATGAATAGATGGCCCAGTGGGCTGAGCTCCACAAGATATCTGGTTCCGCCATGAAGGACATCATAGTCCGGTTGTGGCCTACAGAGGCCATTCTGAATAGTTACTTCGGTTTGGTGCAGCGGCTTGTGGATAAGGTGCCACGTATCGACGCCGTTAAGCGTTCAACATGCATTGAAGGTGCACGGATGGCATTTGCCCGTGTCAAAACATACTGGACCAAGATGAAGGCCACTGATGTTGCTGCGAGGAGTCCCCTCAAGGGTAAGGACCATCACGCACCATGATACGTCTCCGTCGTATCTACTTTTCCAAACACTTTTTCCCTTGTTTTGGACTCTAACTTGCATGATTTGAATGGAACTAACCCGGACTGACGCTATTTTCAGCAGAATTGCCATGGTGTTATTTATGTGCAGAAACAAAAGTTCTCGGAATGACCTGAAACTTCACGGAACGTCTATTCAGAAATAATAAAAAATCATTGCAAAAGATGAAGACCAGGGGGCCCACACCCTAGCCACGAGGGTGGGGATGCGCCCCCCTACCTCATGGGTCCCCTGGAGCTCCTCCAACCTCAACTCCAACTCTATATATTTGCTTTTGGGGAGAAAAAAATTAGAGAGAAGGATTTCGCGTTTTACGATAGGGAGCCGCCGCCAAGCCCTAAAACCTCTCAGGAGGGCTGATCTGGAGTCCGTTCGGGGCTCCGGAGAGGGGAATCCATCGCCATCGTCTCATCAACCTTCCTCCATCACCAATTTCATGATGCCCACCGCCGTGTGTGAGTAATTCCATCGTAGGCTTGCTGGATGGTGATGGGTTGGATGAGATTTATCGTGTAATCGAGTTAGTTTTGTTAGGGTTTGATCCCTAGTATCCACTACGTTTTGAGATTGATGTTGCTATGACTTTAATATGCTTAATGCTTGTCACTAGGGCCCGAGTGCCATGATTTCAGATCTGAACCTATTATGTTTTCATCAATATATGAGAGTTCTTGATCCTATCTTGCAAGTATATAGTCACCTATTATGTGTTATGATCCGTTAACCCCGAAGTGACAATAATCGGGATACTTACCGGTGATGACCGTAGTTTGAGGAGTTCATGTATTCACTATGTGTCAATGCTTTGGTCCGGTACTCTATTAAAAGGAGGCCTTAATATCCCTTAGTTTCTGCTAGGACCCCGCTGCCATGGGAGGGTAGGACAAAATATGTCATGCAAGTTCTTTTCCATAAGCACGTATGACTATATTCGGAATACATGCCTACATTACATTGATGAATTAGAGCTAGTTCCGTGTCACCCTAGGTTATGACTGTTACATGATGAACCGCATCCGGCATAATTCTCTATCACCGATCCATTGCGTACGAGCTTGCCATATATTGTTCTTCGCTTATTTAATTTTCCGTTGCCATTGCTATCGTCACTACAAAATACCAAAAACATTACTTTTGCTATCATTACCTTTTGCTATCTTTACCACTACTATCATATTACTTTTCTACTAAATACTTTGTTGCAGATATTAAGTTTCCAGGTGTGGTTGAATTGACAACTCAGCTACTAATACTTGATAATATTCTTTGGCTCCCCTTGTGTCGAATCAATAAATTTGGGTTGAATACTCTACCCTCGTAAACTGTTGCGATCCCCTATACTTGTGGGTTATCAAGACTATTTTCTGGCGCCGCTGCCGGGGAGCATAGCTCTATTCTTTGAGTCACTTGGGATTTATATCTTCTTATCATTATGAAGAACTTGAGAGATCCAAAAACCAAGATTTATCCCTCAACTACGAGGGGAGGTAAGGAACTGCCATCTAGCTCTGCACTTGATTCACCTTCTGTTTTGAGTAAGCTTGCGACACCTAAACCTGCTTCTGCTATTCATTCTGATATGTCATATGTTATTGATGATGCCACTTCTGCTATGCATGATACTTATGATGAAATTACTTCTATGCTTGATACTATTGTGCCACTTGGTGAATTTCTTGATGTACAACTTGCTACGGTTAGAGAGAATGAAAATATTGAATCTGATAATATTGATGAAAGTGATGATGAAGACTCTTCCCCTAATAAATATGAATCACCTATTATTCCTGAGGGTTATGTTTTTGAAAAAGAAGTTGCTTTAGCTATTTTAGCTTGCAAAGATAGATACGAACTCAAGAGGTTATTAGCTAAATGGAAGCAGCAATCTCTTAATGCTAGAATGAAACGTGACCCTCTGCTTTTGCTACTTCACCTATCTGTGTTACTGATAAGGATTATGAATTCTATGTTGATCCTGATATAATTACTTTGGTTGAATCTGATCCTTTTCATGGCTATGAATCTGAAACTGTTGTGGTACATCCTACTAAATTAAATGATGTAGCCGCCATGTTCACTAATGATGAGAGAACTCGTTACTTTTATATCCTTAAAATATTTCCGTTCTCATTAAAGGGTGATGCTAAGATATGGTTTAATTCTCTTGATCATGGTTGTGTGCGTAGTCCCCAGGATATGATTTATTACTTCTCTGCTAAATATTTCCCTGCTCATAAGAAACAAGCTGCTTTGAGGGATATATCTATTTTTGTGCAAATTGAAGAAGAGAGTCTCCCACAAGCTTGGGGGAGGCTTCTCAAGTTACTTAATGCTTTGCCTGATCACCCTCTTAAGAAAAATGAAATACTTGATATATTTTATAATGGACTAACCGATGCTTCCAGACATTACCTGGATAGTTATGATGGTTCTGTTTTCAGGGAAAGAACACTGGATGAAGCTAAAATTCTATTGAATAATATGTTGACAAATGAAAATAATTGGACACTTCCTGGGCCAATTCCTAAGCCTATTCCTAAACTAACTCCGAAGAAAAGAGGTGTTCTATTTCTCAGTCCTGAAGATATGCAAGAGGCAAAGAAATCTATGAAAGAAAAAGGTATTAAAGCTGGAGATGTTAAGAATTTACCTCCTATTGAAGAAATACATAGTCTTAATTTACCGCCTATTCAAGAAACATATGATCTTAATCCTTCACCAATTGAAGAAACTCATGGTCTTGATAACCCGACACAGGTAGTAAAGGTAAAGTCTCTCTATAGATATGATAAAGTTGAAATCCCATTTACTAAGTTTGCTAGCCCATGCTTAGATGAGTTTGATAAATTTATGGTTAAGCAAGAAGACTTCAATGCTTATTTTGGTAGACAATTGAAATACAATTCAAATATGCTTGAACACTTGGGTGATTATATGGCTAATGTCAAAGGTGAACTTAAACTTATTAGTAAACATGCTTCTATTGTTACCACTCAAGTGGAACAAGTACTTAAGGCTCAAAATGATTTGCTCAATGAACTGAATAGTAAGAATAATGATAATGTTGTTAGAGTTATGACTAGAGGTGGTAAAATGACTCAGGAACCTCTGTATGCTAAAGGCCATCCTAAAAGGATTGAGCAAGATTCTCAGAGAAATAATATAGATGCACCTAGTCCTTCTAAAAGGAAGAAAAGGAAAAATGATAGGACTTTGCATGCTTCTAGTGAACCTATTGCTGAAACACCTGAGAATCCAAATGATATTTCTATTTCTGATGCTGAAACACAATCTGGTAATGAACCTGAAACTAGTGGTAATGTTAATAATAATGTTCATGATGATGCTCAACCTAGTAATGATAATGATATAGAAATTGAACCTGCTGTTGATCTTGATAACCCACAATCAAAGAATCAACGTTATGATAAGAAAGACTTTATTGCTAGGAAACACGGAAAGGAAAGAGAACCATGGGTTTAGAAACCCATGCCTTTTCCTCCCAAACCATCCAAGAAAAAGGATGATGAGGATTTTGAGCGCTTTGCTGAAATGATTAGACCTATCTTTTTGCGTATGCGATTAACTGATATGCTTAAAATGAATCCTTATGCTAAGTATATGAAAGAAATTGTTACTAATAAAAGAAAGATACCGGAATCTGAAATTTCCACCATGATTGCTGTCAGTGTCCTAGGAACGAGGGTCCCCAGACTTGCCTGCCTGCGACCCGCGGCGTGGCTGAGCCAGCGGGCCGTACGGCCCACCTTCACCAACAAAGCACCCAAGACCCTCGCGAGGGACCAAGCCTCGCGAGGTGGATGATGCAAGATCTCCTATGGAGTGGCCTAGCTAGGTAGGCTCACGAGGAGCGGAGATATCAAAGCGACACGAACCTCACGAGGTTCTCGTAACATAAGCCGTGACGATCGACACCAGGCGGGTGCCAGCGCGCACAGCGTCCTTGTTTCCTCTTTGGTGCAAAGGGGGAAAGCACAATCGCGGAGTACCGAGGCCTCAGGCAAAGGTTGTCATTTTGGTGCAACAAGACCAAGACCATGGACTGCAAGATGGAGGTCACCGTGGAGCCCAGAACAGCGTCACCACCGGAACTTTGTGCAGGCGAAGACTACTTTTGTCAGGATAGCTTGTACTAGCTTGTCGGTGTTCTGGGAATGGGGGTCCCTAGACTTGCCTGCCTGCGGCGTGGCTCAAAGGGGCGGGCCCAGCACGGCCCATCTTCACCAACACAAACCCAAGACCCTCGCGAGGGGCCAAGCCTCGTGGGTCGGACGACGCGGAGCTTCCTCAGGCGCGGCCTCGTCAGGCTAGCTCACGAGGAGGCGGAGAGATCAAGGCAGGGTACCTCACGAGGTGCCCGTGACGCAAGCCATGACGACCGGGGGCGCCAGGCGGGTGCCAGCCCGCGCAGTGTCCTCCCTTCCTCTTTGGTGCAAAGGGGGCAAGCGCAGCCGCGGAGTACCGAGGCATCCGGCAAAGGTTGCCATTTCGGTGCAACGATACCAAGACCAGGAGGACTATGAGAAGGAGGTCACCGCGGAGCCCGAGACGGCGTCATCACCAGAGCTTTGCGCGGGCGAAGACTACTTTTGTCAGGATAGCTGATACTAGCTGCCCCCTTCAAATTAGCCCGCCATTGTTGGCTCCCTTCCCGCTCGATATTTGGGAAGAGGACCAGGGCCTCTATAAATAGGACCAGCCACCCACAAAGAGGGGAGGTTGAAAAAAAGGAGAGGGATCGAAGGATTGAGAGGATCGGGTAGAGAGAGAGAGAGAAGGGTGACTGAGCTCCTCCCAGCAGTTCATCGCCCCAGCCAAGAATAGTCCCTCGCGAGGCTACTCTTCCTTGTATAGTTCATCATCATCAGCCCAAGAGGCAATCCACCACACCACACACTGGAGTAGGGTATTACACCACAACGGTGGCCCGAACCAGTATAAACCTTGCGTCTCTTGTGCTGTTCTCTCCTTAGTTTAGATCCTAGCAAGGTGGAGGGGTGCAGGTAGGTAGGAGGCGAAATCGCCGCGCGCACCCAAGTGTTCGAACCTCAAGGGTCTGCCGGAACCCGAAATCCGACATTTGGCGCATCAGGTAGGGGTGCGCCAGGATTTGTCTTCCACCACCCCGTTCTCCTCCGACCATCACGCCCATGTCTGACGCTCGTCGAGCCCGCGCCGAGCGCCGGGCCGCGCTCGCTTCCCGCGTCGTCCAGACGGCCCCTGTCGGCGGGCGTCCTCGCCGTTCCCCGTCGCCTGCCGTCAACGCCGCCACCGGCCCGGCAGGGGACGAGCAGCGAGCATCGTCCCAGCATCCGTCCGTGTGGCAAGACGGCCGCACCGCAACTCCCTCGCTCACCCCAGCTGGTTCTTCGTCTCGCGTGCTCCGCGCGCCCATGGAGCCCCGCAACCTCTCCCCCGCCCATCGCGCTGCACCAACACCCCCGGTCGTCGCAGCCCTCTTGGGCGGCTCGCAGGCGCCGCCTACAAGTCACCACGTCAAGCCATTCATCCGCCGGGTCAGCGCCGCTTCCACGCGGCAGGGGGCTCCCCTGGACTGGGCGGCGCCCGAGACCAGCCTGACCTTCAGCTCGGAGGACCACCCCTCCAACTCGGCCTGCTTGGGTGCGCTCCCCATGTTGTGCACCCCCACCATCTGCCAGGTGGCCGTCACCAGAACCCTCACTGATGGCGGCGTGGGCCTCAGCATGCTCTCGGTCGAGGCCTTCAACCTCCTCTGCATACCCCTAGAACGGCTGCAACCCAGCCGGCCCTTCTCAGGCGTTGGGGGCAAGTCGTCCAGCTCCTTGGGACAGATCCGGCTCCCAGTAACCTTCGGCACCTACGACAACTTTCGCATGGAGCTGGTCGACTTTGACATCGCCCCCATCGGCCTCCCCTACAACGCCATCCTCGGCTACCCAGCGCTGGCCCAGTTCATGGCCGCGACGCACCCGGCGTACAACCTCATGAAGATGCCCGGGAGTAGCGGTGTCCTCACTGTGCATGGGGACACCGGGGACGCGCTGCGGGTGCTCAAGCTCACCTTCAAGACGGCGGCGTCGGCACAGCCCGCCAACTTGGAGACCCCCGGGCCCAAGGGGGCTGCACCCGCCAAGAAGAAACAATTGTTCACCCAAGACAAGGCAGAAACCAAGCAGATACCCGTCGATGAGGACGGATCCACCAACGCCACTTTCACCATAGGCGCCCACCTCAAACCCGAGCAGGAGAAGGCCCTGGTCGGGTTCCTGCGCACAAACAAGAAGGTATTTGCTTGGGAGCCTGACCAGTTGGCAGGGATCCCTAGGAGTGTAATCGAGCATCACCTCAATGTGTGCCCCAACGTGCTCCCTGTGAAGCAGAAGGCCAGGCGGCAGTCCACAGAAAAGCAGGCATTCATCATCCAAGAGACCCGCAAATTAGAAGCCGCTGGGGTCATTCGCGAGGTCCGATACCCGGATTGGTTGGCCAACCCTGTCGTTGTGCCAAAGAAGGGAGGGAAGGAGCGCATGTGTGTCGACTTCACCAACCTCAACAAAGGATGCCCGCAAGATCCGTTCCCGCTCCCCCGCATCGACCAGATCGTCGATTCCACTGCAGAATGCGACCTGTTATGCTTCTTGGATGCCTTCTCTGGGTATCACCAGATCAAGATGGCGGTAGAAGACGTCGAGAAGACAGCCTTCCTAACCCCGTGTGGGGTGTACTGCTACACATGCATGCCATTCGGGCTGCGTAACGCAGGGGCGACCTTCCAGCGGCTGATGCACATCACCTTGGGCCCGCAGCTTGGGAAGAATGTTGAAGCTTACGTCGATGACATTGTGGTAAAGTCTCGGGAGGCCAGGACCTTGATACAAGACTTAGAGGAAACCTTCGCGAGCCTCAATGCAGTGAACCTACGGCTCAACCCAGAGAAGTGTGTGTTCGGAGTCCCCTCGGGCAAGCTCTTGGGTTTCCTCGTGTCCCACCGAGGCCTCGAGGCTAACCCGGAGAAGGTCAAGGCAGTGGAAGACATGAGCCCGCCAAAGACCCTCAGAGAAATGCAGAAGCTCACGGAGCGCGTGAACGCGCTAGGGTGCTTCATCTCCAAGTTGGGGGAACGAGCACTGCCCTTCTTCCAGCTAATGAAGAAAAAGGGGCCCTTCGAGTGGACTGAAGAGGCCGACAAGGCGTTCCGGGATCTCAAGAGATACCTGACCAGCCCACCGGTCGTGCTGGCTCCGCGCCCTCAAGAGCCCCTGGTGCTTTACCTCGCCACCACTCCCTACTCCGCCAGCGCAGCCTTCGTGGCGGTCAGAGAGGAGCGCCGAATCAAAATCGTGGCAGCAGCCCGGGACAAGGCAGAACAGGGACAAGGAAGGCCTACAGAAACCGCCATCGTGGCTGAGGAGGATCAGCCGCCGCAGAGGGGCGCACCAGAGGTGAAAGAGGCCCCTCTTCCAGATGGCCAGTCTCAGGAGGCCTCATTGCCTCAAGAGGCGCCACGGTCTCCGAAGGGAGCCACCAGCACTGACGCACTCCACCTCGTTGAGCACCCAGTGTACTTCGTCAGCACGGTGTTGCGGGATGCAAGGGCACGGTACCCCATGCCTCGGAAACTCCTCCTCGCGCTACTGGTGGCCTCGCGCAAGCTGCGGCACTATTTTTAGGGTCACCCCATCAAGGTCGTCTCGTCATACCCCCTGGAGAGAGTGCTCAGGAGCCCTAATTCAGCCGGAAGGGTCGCTGAGTGGAACATAGAACTGCAAGCGTTTCAGCTTGAATTCAGCACGACCAGAGTCATCAAGGGAGCAGCGTTGGCGGATTTTGTGGCAGAATGGATGGAGGCGCCAGGCCTCAAGGCCGATGAGGATCGGTCCCTGTCCCCGGGAAGCGAGGCACCAGAAGGCTGGGTCATGTACTTCGATGGGGCGTTCTCCAGGCATGGCACTGGGGCTGGGGCGGTGCTTATATCGCCCGCTCAGGACAAGCTCTATTACGCCGTGCAGCTCTGTTTCCAGCAAGGTGAAAAGGTCTCCAACAACATAGCGGAGTATGAAGGTTTAATAGCGGGCTTGAAGGCCGCGGCTGCCCTGGGGGTGAAGCACCTCACCATCAAGGGTGATTCGCAGCTCCTTGTCAATTTCTCCAACAAGGTGTACGAGCCGAAGGATGAGCACATGGAAGCCTACCTAGCGGAGGTCCGCAAGATGGAGAAGCAGTTCTGGGGGTTGGAGTTGCAGCATGTGCCCCGTGGCACCAATCAGGAGGCCGACGACATCGCCAAACGGGCGTCCAGGCGGTTACCTCAGGAGCCTGGCGTTTTCGAGGAGCGGCTCTTCAAGCCATCAGCCCTGCCGTCATTATCGAACACGACTCAGCACCGGGAGGAGCTCCCCTAGCCACCTGCCTCAGGGGCTCCGGCCTGTGGCCCGGCCTCAGGAGCATGCCTGCTCCCGACGATGGAACCTCAGGAGGGATGTTGGATCACAGAGCTTCGGAGTTACCTAACGCAAGGGACCCTACCGGAGAAGGAGGAGGAAGCGGAGCGAGTGGCACGCCAAGCCACGGCATACTGCATCAAGGATGGAGAGCTATACGGGAAGCGGCCAAACGATGTATCCCTGCGCTGCATCTCCAGGGAGCAAGGGAAGGAACTGCTGGAAGATATACACGGCAGAGACTGTGGACATCATTCGTCATTACGGACCCTTATCGGCAAGGCGTTCCACAGTGGGTTTTATTGGCCCACCGCACTCAATGACGCTGTCGAACTAGTGAAAGCTTGTGAGGCCTGCCAGTTCCACGCCAAGCAGATCCATCAACCAGCAGGAGGCTTGCAGACTATACCCCTTTCGTGGCCATTCGCAGTCTGGGGGCTGGATATCTTGGGCCCGTTTCCTCGGGTGCCCGGGGACTACCGCTACCTCTACGTCGCCGTGGACAAGTTCACCAAGTGGGCTGAAGTAGAGGCTGTCCGCACCAATCCCGCGGGTTCCGCAGTCAAGTTCATCAAGGGCATTGTGAGCCGGTTCGGGGTGCCGAATCGCATCATCACGGAAAACGGTTCGCAGTTCACCAGTAACCTCTTCAAAACATACTGTGCTAACCTTGGAACGCAGATATGCTACGCTTCGGTGGCGCACCCCCGAAGCAACGGCCAGGCCGAGCGAGCCAACGCGGAGGTCCTGAGGGGCCTCATGACCAGGACGTTCAAGAAGAAGCTGGAGGCCTGCGGTAGAGGTTGGTACGACGAGCTTTAGTCCGTGTTGTGGTCCATCCGCACAACCACGACCAAGCCGACTGGAGAGACCCCGTTCTTCCTGGTCTACGGAGCCGAAGCAGTCCTCCCTCACGAGGTCAGACGTCGCTCCGCGCGGGTCCTGGCGTTTGACGAGGCGCAGCAGGACGCCATGCAGGGGATGGACCTCGTGCTGGGGGAGGAACGTCGCCGAGAAGTCGCACTACGAGCGGCGAGGTACCAACAAGCACTGCGGCGATATCACTGCCCCAACATCCGCCCCAGAACTCTCGAGGTAGGAGACCTCGTGCTTAGGAGGGTTTTCTCCGGGGAGGGGCTGCACAAGCTCTCTCCCATGTGGGAGGGCCCATTCAAAGTTGTTCATGTTTCCAGGCCCGGCTCCGCGCGCTTGGAGACTCAGGAGGGGGTGCCAGTCCAGAATGCATGGAACATCCAGCACCTCCAGAGGTTCTACCCCTAAAAAGGCCCAGAGCATGTGAAGAAGGCGAATGCCTGTGAAGCTATCGCGTTTTGGAAAAGGCCCAGAGCCTGTGAAGAAGGCGAATGCCTGTGAAGCTATCGCGTTTTGGAGAAGGCCCAGAGCCTGTGAAGAAGGCGAATGCCTGTGAAGCTATCGCGTTTTGGAAAAGGCCCAGAGCCTGTGAAGAAGGCGAATGCCTGTGAAGCTATCACGTTTTGGAAAAGGCTCGGAGCCTGTGAAGAAGGTGAATGCCTGTGAAGCTATCGCGTTTTGGAAAAGGCCCAGAGCCTGTGAAGAAAGCCAACGCCCGTGAAGCTCGCCGCCCAGGACACTCTCACGTAATAATGAGTTGGGGCTGTACACGCCCCGGAGTCTCAGGAGTGCCGGCCTCAGGCCCTGGGGCTCCCTCCCACACCCAGTGGCAGCACTTAGCTCCGCGCTGGTGAGAAGACGTCGAAGACTAGATTAGGTGCCGGACGCGGCTTTTCATTTGCTTTCCGCAGTTGGCTTGTTCCTTCTCATTCGAAGTTTTATTGAAGTTGTTGCCGCCTTTGGCTTGTGGTTCTTTGACTTTTCACTCTCCTGCCTCGATTTCTCTTGTGCAAGGCCTCGCGAGGGGGGCAGCTGATCGCCCTCGCGAGTGTTCCTATCCTAGTCATTCAAAGAGTTCGCGACCTGGGCCCCTTACAGGAGCACCCCTCCAGTCCGTGCCCCACGGGCACCGCGACACAAAC
>NC_041392.1:234245309-234432284 GCF_002162155.2 Triticum dicoccoides
GTAGCCGGAAGGTACGGTAACGAAAGCAAAACAATGATTAATAGCAATAACCCAAACACGCCCCCGCGGGGCTCCACACTATTGTCTTTGTTACGCGGAAAAAAGGAAAAGAAAGAACAAATTTGGTGCAGCTCGCCTCACACCGGCCCGCAGGGAAGGCCCGAGCTGCCTCCGGAGCTCAAGCGGACTCCCTCTCGCGCTTCACCAGGGCGCGACGGCGGGTGGACACGTTGCCACCTCCCAAGCAGATACGACGGCGTGGAGGCTGACCGCGGCCACCGCTAGAAGAGTCGCCGCCTGAAGAAGAACCGGAGAAGCTTGAGGAACCCTGAGCGCCACCGGCCGCGCGAGCGCTGCCCTCTCCATAATAGCCAGAGCTAGGTTCCCAGCCACGGTCGTCACCCTCGGGGCAACACCCTGCGCGGCGACCATCTTCCCCAAACACCCTCACGTAGAGGGTGGCATCGCCGTCGAACTTGAAGTGTAGGGTGCACCGACGGCTCAGGCCACGCGCGCGGGCAAACGTCTGCCAACCGCGGGCCAGGAACAGGCTCCCGGCCGCGGAGACCTCCAGTGAGACCCATGAGGCCCGGTTGCAGCAGCCGTCGGCCTAGAGCCAGAGGCCGCCCGGGGCGCCTGCCGGGAGCTCGCCAAGGAGGAAGCGAGGAAGTGGAAGCCGGGTGCTGGTCGGCCCCGCCGACCACACGACGAACTCCGGCAGCACTTCAGCAGCACGAAAGCGCGGCCTAGGGGGACGCGCAGCCAGAGCGCGCCCCCTGGCTGCAGCAATCCTCACATTGTTGTGCTGAAGATCGCCTCCACGGCCGCGGGAAGCCACCATGGTGGCCACAGGATGTTTGCAAGGGTGCCCTCGGCCGCGCTTGGGTGGGCTAGAGGCGGGCTCAACCTGGCGAGCCTTCCCCTTCTCTATGGCCGAGAACCTCCTTGACGGGGCCATGAAGAAAAGGAGAAGTAAGGAGGGATGAACTGGAAGGGCGCGCGCCGGTCCATACTCATAACTGGCGATGGCCAACCAACGGCCCCCGCGATCGCAGGTAATTATGACCCGCTTTGCATGCAGGGACTTGTCCAATCCCTGCAGTTGCCGAGGCGCCATGGGGAAGTGGAGACGCCCACAACCAACCAACCGCCACGCGGCACCCAAGGCCACAGGCTGTTAGGGCCCGCGGCGCTTCGCTCTTGCCCTTCCGCCTCCCTGCACGGCCAAGTCCGGGCGCGCCTTGGGCCCGGGGGCTACTGTCGACGTTCTGGGAATGGGGGTCCCCAGACTTGCCTGCCTGCGGCCTATGGCGTGGCTCAAAGGGGCGGGCCCAGTGCGGCCCATCTTCACCAACACAAACCCAAGACCCTCGCGAGGAGCCAAGCCTCACGGGGCGGACGACGCGGAGCTTCCTCGGGCGCGGCCTCGTCAGGCTGGCTCACGAGGAGGCGGAGAGATCAAGGCGGGGTACCTCACGAGGTGCCCGTGATGCAAGCCATGATGATCGGGGGCGTCAGGCGGGTGCCAGCCCGCGCAGTGTCCTCCCTTCCTCTTTGGTGCAAAGGGGGCAAGCGCAGCCGCGGAGTACCGAGGCATCCAGCAAAGGTTGCCATTTCGGTGCAACGAGACCAAGACCAGGAGGACTACGAGATGGAGGTCACCGTGGAGCCTGAGACGGCGTCATCACCAGAGCTTTGCGCAGGCGAAGACTACTTTTGTCAGGATAGCTGATACTAGCTGTCCCCCTTCAAATTCGCCTGCCATTGTTGGCTCCCTTCCCGCTCGATATTTGGGAAGAGGACCAGGGCCTCTATAAATAGGACCAGCCACCCGCAAAGAGGGGAGGTTGAAAAAAAGGAGAGGGATCGAAGGATAGAGAGGATCAGGTAGAGAGAGAGAGAAGGGTGACTGAGCTCCTCCCAGCAGTTCATCGCCCCAGCCAAGAACAGTCCCTCGTGAGGCTGCTCTTCCTTGTATTGTTCATCATCATCAGCCCAAGAGGCAATCCACCACACCACACACTGGAGTAGGGTATTACACCACAATAGTGGCCCGAACCAGTATAAACCTTGCGTCTCTTGTGATGTTCTCTCCTTAGTTTAGATCCTTGCAATGCGGAGGAGTGCAGGTAGGCAGGAGGCGAAATCTCCGCGCGCGCCCCAGTGTTCGAACCTCAAGGGTCTGTCGGAACCCGAAATCCGACATAGCTGTCCCCCTTCAAATTAGCCCGCCATTGTTGGCTCCCTTCCCGCTCGGTATTTGGGAAGAGGACCAGGGCCTCTATAAATAGGACTATCCACCACCATGGTGAGGGGGGAGAGATCAACTTAGCTCGAGAGAGACCACCCTCGCACACAAGCTCACCGAGCCCAAGAACACCTCAACCTCAGGAGGTCGTTCTTCCCTTGTAATGTTCATCTTCAGCCCAAGAGGCAATCCACCACCACCACACTGGAGTAGGGTATTACACCACAACGGTGGCCCGAACCAGTATAAACCCTGTATCCATTTGTGTCGTGAGTTCGTCGAGTTCATCCGCAAGATCTTAGCAAGCTAGAGCGTGGATCGGTTGAAGGGAAAGACTTCGCGCGCACCCCAGTGTTTGAACCTTAAGGGTTTGTCGGGACCCCATACCCTGACATTTGGCGCGCCAGGTAGGGGTGCGCTGGAGCTTTTCTCCATCAACCAGCGCCCCGTACCACCGCACCACGCTCCCATGACAGGTACCTCGCCACCGACCTCCTCGGTCGGCGCCAGTAGCAGGGAGTCTGGGTACCAAGCCCTGGCCCCCGGTCTATGGGAGGTGCAGTGGCCGGTCAAGTTCAGGCCGAAGATGCCGCGGCGTTACGACGGCGTGGCAGACTCGGGGCTCTTCCTGCTAGCGTATGACGAGGCCGTCCTTGAAGCCAGAGGTGACGACAAGATCATGGCAAACTTGTTCCCCTGGCCCTCGCTGACAAGCCACGCGCCTGGATGCTCAGCCTCCCGGGATCCACGGTGACATCCTGGGGGGAACTCCGCGACCTCTTCACTGCGTGCTACGCAGCACCGGCACACCACGCGGTCGCGGCACTACTGGGCGGCTCCCAAGCACCTCCTTGAGATCGCCACGTCAAGCCTTTCTTCCGCCAGATTAGGGCCGCCTGCAAGCGCCCGAGGGCTCCGCCGCGTTGGGCCGCGCCGGAAGCCGACCTCACCTTTGACTCGGAAGACCACCCCGGCTCCACCGCCGGCTCAGGGATGCTTCCGATGCTCTGCACGCCCACCATCTGCAACGTGGCTGTCACCAAGACCCTCATCGACGGCGGCGCTGGTCTCAACCTGCTCTCTGTGGAAGCTTTCAGCCTTCTTCATGTGCCGCTCGAACGGCTCGGCCTCAGCAAGCCCTTCACTGGGGTGGGCGGTGGAGCTGCTCACCCCTTGGGGCAGATCCGCCTCCTTGTCACCTTTGGCACGCGGGATAACTATCGCACTGAGCTGGTGGACTTCGACATCACCCGCATCGGTCTCCTGTACAATGCCATCCTAGGGTACCCGGCCCTCGCTCAGTTCATGGCGGCAACTCACCCAGCCTACAACCTCATGAAGATGCTAGGGAGCAAGGGTGTCCTCACCATCCAAGGGGACGCTAAGGAGGCCGTGATGGCACTCAGGCTCGCCTTCAAGACCGCGGCAGCGGCGCAGCCAGCCGGCGCCGGTGCGCCGGAGGCCAAGGAGGTCACGCCCACCAAGAAAAAGCAGTTGTTCACCCAAGACAAGGCAGAGACCAAACAGGTGCCGGTCAACGAGGATGGGACTTCAGGAGCCACCTTCACCATAGGAACCAGCCTTAACCCAGGGCAAGAAGAACATTTGGTGAGGTTCTTGCGCGCGAACAAGGAGATATTCGCGTGGGAGCCCGATCAACTGATAGGGGTCCCGGGAGAGGTAATCCAACATCATCTAAAGGTGTGCCCCAACGTACGCCTCGTGAAGCAGCGAGAAAGACGGCAGTCCACTGAGAAGCAGGCCTTCATCGTCCAAGAGACACGCAAGTTGGAGGCGGCAGGTACCATCCGGGAAGTTCGATACCCCGAATGGCTGGCGAACCCCGTTGTAGTGCCGAAGAAAGGCAGGAAGGAACGGATGTGCGTTGACTTCACCAACCTAAACAAAGCCTGCCCCCAAGACCCGTCCCCCCTTCCACACATCGATCAAATCGTCAACTCCACCGCTGAGTGCGACCTGCTATGTTTCTTGGATGCGTTCTCTAGATACCATCAAATCAAGATGGCGGTGGAGGATGTGGAGAAGACGGCCTTCTTGACACCATGTGGGGTGTACTACTACACCTGCATGCCTTTCAGCCTTCACAACGCGGGTGCAACCTTTCTGCGGTGAATGCACATCGCCTTGGGGCGGCAGCTCGGTAGGAACACAGAGGCCTACGTTGATGACATAGTGGTTAAATCTCGCAAGGCGAGGGCGTTGATTCAAGACTTGGAGGAGACCTTCGAGAGCTTGTGCCAAGTGAACTCGAGGCTTAACCCGGAAAAGTGTGTGTTTGGCGTCCCATCCGGCAAGTTGATGGGGTTTCTCATACCCCACAGAGGGATCGAGGCGAACTCGGAAAAGATCAAGGCCATCGAAGACATGAGCCCACCACAGACCCTCAAGGAGGTGCAAAACCTGGTAGGATGGGTGACCGCGTTAGGGCGTTTCATCTCTAAGCTAGGCGAGCGCACCTTGCCCTTCTTTAAGCTCATGAAGAAGAAAGGCCCCTTCGAGTGGACCCCGGAGGCCGACCAGGACTTCCGAGACCTCAAGAAATACCTCACCAGCCCCCCGGTGATGGTGGCACCGTGGCCTCTCGAGCCTCTCTTGCTCTACCTTGCCGCCACCCCGTACTCTGCCAGCATGGCGTTGGTGGCGGTTCGAGAAGAGCCTCAAGATAAGGGTAGAGATGATACAGCACCGGGCCGGAGAGGTGCAGCGAAGCCATCAGCGGCGGAAGACCTAGCTTATCAGAGCAACATCGCGAAGGCTCCCAGGGGTGGTCAGGTCTCAGGAGACCCATCACCTCAGGATATGTCGCAATCTACGCGGGACCTGAGACTCAACGGTGTACCGGCCCTTGTCGAGCACCCAGTGTACTTCATCAGCACTGTACTGTGGGACGCGAGGGCGCGCTACCCCATGCCGCAGAAGCTCCTGCTCGCACTTTTGGTGGCCTCGCACAAGCTGCGGCACTACTTCCAGGGGCACCCCATCAAGGTCGTCTTGTCTTACCCGTTGGAGAGGAAACTCAGGAGCCCAAACTCAGCCGGAAGGGTCGCTGAATGGAACATCAAGCTGCAAGCATTTCAGCTGGAGTTTAGCACCACCAGGGTCATCAAGGGAGCCGCGCTTGCCGATCTTGTGGCAGAATGGACAGATGCCCCAGCTCTTGAGGAAGGAGAAGACCGGTCCACCTTCCCAGGAAGTGAGGCGCTAGATGGCTGGGTCATGTATTTTGATGGCGCCTTTGCGCACCAGGGCGCGGGGGCTGGAGCAGTGCTCATCTCGCCCACTCGGGACAAGCTTTGCTACGCCGTGCAACTCTGCTTTCAGCACGGCGAGAAGGTTTCTAACAATATCGCAGAATACGAGGGCCTCATAGCCGGCCTGAAGGATGCGGCGGCTATGGGGGTGAGACACCTTACCGTCAAGGGCGACTCGCAGCTCCTCGTCAACTTCTCCAACAAAGTGTACGAGCCAAAGGACGAACACATGGAGGCCTACCTTGCTGAGGTGCGCAAAATGGAAAAGCAGTTCGCAGGCTTGGAGCTGCAGCATGTGCCCCGGGGCACCAACAAGGAAGGCGACGACATCGCCAAGAGAGCATCCAAGCGGCAACCGCAGGAGCCCGGTGTCTTCGAAGAGCGGCTCTTCAAGCCATCAGCTACGCCACCTCTTTCAAGCACGACTCGGCCTTGAGAGGAGCTCCCTCAGCCCCCAGCCTCGGGAGCCCCAGATTGCGGCCCAACCTCAGGAGTTCGGCTGCTCTTGGTGCTTGAGCCCCAGGAGGAGTGCTAGACCAAGGAGTTTAGGGAGTAGCTGATGCACGGGACACTGTCGGAGAAAGAAGAGGACGCGGAGCGCGTGTCCCGACAGGCCACGGCATACTGCATTCAAGACGACGAGTTGTACAGGAAACGACCGAACGACGTCACGTTGCGCTGCATCTCTAGTGATCAAGGGAGGGAGCTGCTGACTGACATACACGGCGGGGACTGTGGACATCACTCGTCATCACGGACCCTCATCGGCAAGGCCTTCCGCAGCGGATTCTATTGGCCTACAGCACTTAACGATGCAGTCGAGCTGGTGAAGTCCTGTGAAGCTTGCCAATTCCACGCCAAGCAAATCCATTAGCCTGCTCAGGGCCTCCAAACCATCCCGCTCACGTGGCCGTTTGCAGTCTGGGGCTGGACATCCTAGGACCGTGTCACATCCCTATGTTAGTCATGCATTAGGATTGGTTGAACATGTGCATCATGCTTAAATTCCCCAGAAAACTGAAATGGGAATGAAAGAACCACTAGCACCCCCCTTGGAACAACTAGGGTTTACTAAAAACTTTTTCAATGAACCTGAAATGCCCTTCTAAAAAGCCCACCCTTTTTGTTTTGGGTTAAAACCTTTGACAAAAATGGTGCACATTTTTCTAGGACATCTTAAGGTCATTGGATTAATTCTTATAGTATTTGCATTTGGGCATTTAAATGCTATAAAATATTTTAAATGCTCAAATAATCATAAACTAAAATGTTTGCTGTTGGATATATTCTAAGCAGTAGCCATGATTAATTTTATGATTTTTGGAAATGCCCTGGCATTTTAATAAAGCCCTGAAGTTACAGAAATAATAGAATAAATATAAAAAATAGAAAGAAAGAGAGAGAGAGAGAGAGAGAGAGAGAGAGATGAACTTACCTGGCGCAGCCCACCTAGCCCACCAGCTGGCCCACCTGGCGGCCTAGCACTGTGCTGGCCCGTGCCAGCCAACTGCTTCTTCCCCTCCAGGCAGGCAGGGAGGTGACGCCGGCGTGCCTGAGCTCACCATGACGCCACCTGCTTGCCGCCCGCCCCCCTGGACGTCTGGACACCTCCTCGTCGCGCACTGAAGCCCCTAGACACGCCATTCCCCCCTGTCTCTCTCCCTCGCCGTTCCCCACCATGGCCGATGCCCCTGTCGCCGCACCGTCGTCGTAGCCGCGCCCTCCATTGTCCTCGCGCTGCGCCATCGTGTCCATGAGCTCCGTCGTCGTCGATTACATCGAGTAGGCCGAGCCCCGAGCGCTCGCTCGCCCCCGAGACGTTGTACCGAGCTCGTCTTCAACTCCGGCCACCGGAGATCCCCTTCGTCGTCCCCGCCGCATCAGCTCGTCCCCGACCTCGCCGACTGCCTCGACGTGACCCCCGTGAGCTCAGCCACCTCCCCACCCTCTCCGTTCCCTCTCTCGAGCCCCGTAGCGACCGCACGTAGCTCACCCGCACGCACCGCCACGGAGCTCATCGCCGACGAGGCTCCGGCCACCCAGTGGCCGCGCCACCCTGTCCACTAGCCCTATCGCACCCCCAGGAGCTCAACGCACCAAACCATGCACCTCCCCATGCACCCTAGCGACTAGTTCAACCTTACCCGAGCTCCGGCCGCTGCCAAACTCGTCGCTGGTGACGTTTCCGGCCACCCCAGCTCCACCCACTGCCACCACTCGACGCGGCTCCCTCCCCGCATCACGTAGATGGTCTCCGCTGTCCTTTTGGTCGCCGGAGTGCAAAACCCGCGATGCTCCACCGCGTCTGGCCTCGCCGGTGGCTAAACGCCGGCGAGTTGACCCTGTTTGACATCGTGGGGGGCCAGGTTGACCTCTCCCTGAGCCTATGACAGGTGGGGCTGGCCTGTTATTTAGTTTAGGATTAATACTAACTAATTTTAATTAGTTTAGTCACTAACAAGTGGGCCCAGGCCCCACTGACAGTTGATTAGTGTTAATTTAATCATGTTAGTTAGCTGAGTCACTGACAGACAAGGCCCACCAGTCAGGTTTGACCTGGCCGACCCGGTTGACCGCTGACATCACACCTATGTCATGCTGACGCATTAATTCAGTTACTGGAATTATTCTTATATAGGAAATTCCAGAAAATAGCCAAAACTTCTAAAAATCATAGAAAATCAACCATAGCTCCAAATCAAACAATTTATATATGAAAAATGATCAGAAAAATTCAATCTATCCATCTGTAATGGTTTCATGCATGAAAAAACAAGTTAACCTTGTTGTTTAAGAAAAATAAGATAATGCACTAATAAGGCTATGTTAAATGAGCTAACATTTGAATCTTTGATTCAAATGAGTTCATTCCTTCCTGTTTTAGCTTGCATTAGGTCAACACACATTCATTTTTTCCATGTCATAGCATGCATCATATTGTTGCATATTGTCATGTGTTGATTATGTTTCGATGTGTCTTTCGTGGTAGGTTCTGCCTCCGAGGATAACCCCGAGTATCCGTCTGAAGGGCAGTACCCTACTACCACTACATCAGGCAAGCAACCCATTGATCATTCCGATACAAACCCATGTTCTCGCTTCTGCTCTTGCTTACTGCATTAAGACAACGGGATTCAAAACTGTTGTGTTCTACGGTAGTTGAACCCTTATCCTCTGCATGACCTGTCATTGCCAGAGTAACTAGATGAAACCCACTAGCATGTGTAGGAGTTGATTGAGCCATGTATGTGATTCCTACCTTGATATGCCTGTTATGCTTAGAGTTGTGTCAGGTCTGGTTCATCTGGGTGATGGGCTAGAGTGAAATGATTAAGTCGGTAATGTGAGGGATGTGTTGAACATGTTTTGGTAAAGGTATCGATGAGAGGCCATGTAGGAGTACATGGTGGGTTGTTTCATTGAGGCCGTCCCTAAGAACTGAGATCTGTATGTGTGATTTTAAGAATCAGCTACTACCATGCATTGGTATCCTTAATTGACCCTCTCGGCTTTTTAATCACCCTAGTACTCTGTCCAGGAGTTGCAATTAGTTTCTGGTGTTTCTAGGTTATGTGTTGGCGGCCGTGCGTAGCGCTGACCCTAGGGGTGGGCTATGTTGCAGTAGATACACCATGGCACGTTGTACCGAGTCACCCGTTTAGTGTCTCGGGAACCCTGTTCACATCGTTTGGGGTTGTATGTGGAAACCTACAGTCTCGTAGGGTAGCTTAGCCAAGAGCCAAAGCTGGCTTGCTGCAATAACCCCACCACCTTCTTGAGAATGAGCATGTATAGTAGGTTCTGTTGTAAGACTTGCTGAGTACCCTTGTACTCATGTTTGCTTAATTACTATTTTCAGACGACAACACTGCCCCCTCCGATGGGTTCTACGTAGACCTTGATGTCGACGAGTGACTAGCCACCCAGGTGGTGATCCTGGCCATGGAGGGCCCTATGTAGATAGACAGGCTTCAAGAAGCCTTCTTTCTTTGTAGTGTCTGTACTCAGACTAGTTGCTTCCGCATGTGCTTGTATGATTGTATGACTTGAGTGTCGGGTCGTGTGACCCCTACCTGTATGAATATGTTATGTATGGCTCCTCGGAGCCTTTTTAAATAAAGTACTTGAGTTGTAGAGTTTTGTTGTGATGCCATGTTATATGTACTCATATCGGGCATATTGTGTGTATGATTGAAATGCTTGGTATGAGTGGGATCCGACAATCTAGTTGTTTATCCTTTGCAGCTTTTCTTATGGGGAAATGTAGTCGAGTGTTCCTCGAGCCATAGTAGTCCGCTACAGCCTGGTTCACCGGAGTCCTGCTAGGCCAGCACTACCGCTCAGGACACTTGACTGGCCGGCATGTGTTTCACTTCGTTCCTATGTCTGTCCCTTCGGGGAAATGTCACGCGGTGACATCCGGAGTCCTGCCTAGCCTGCTACAGCCCGGGTTCCCCGGAGTCCTGTTAGCCCAGTGCTACAGCCCGGATTCACTCGCTGATGACCGACATGTTCGATGTGATTCATGTATGCCTATCTCCATAGGTCTGTGCCGCTTTGGGTTCATGACTAGCCATGTCGGCCCGGGTTCTCTGTCATATGGATGCTAGAGACACTATCATATACGTGAGCCAAAAGGCGCAAACGGTCCCGGGCCATGGTAAGGCGACACCCGTGGGATACCGTGCGTGAGGCCGCAATGTGATATGAGGTGTTACCGGCTAGATCGATGTGACTTGGAATCGGGGTCCTGACAGTGTTGGTATCAGAGCCGGACTGCCTGTAGGTTCGTTGAGCCAAACTGGTCGATGTTGAGTCTAGAAATGCTTTAGTTATATGTAGGGGAATTGATTGTGGGAGGGAACGTAAGGATCTTTTACTCCTTTACCTTATGCCCTCTGATCTGAGTCATTCTCTTCTCATTCAACGTGGGTTAAGGACTAGGCTCTCTTCTTCTATCAGGTTCACGTGTTACTAATCCGTAGTAGCTTATAGGATTGTGGTTACAAGCCTCAGTACAATTTCTACTACTTTTAGTATGTTGCCAGTTGAATCAGAACCTTGATATGATGTTGTTGAGTGGTATTGCAAACTGTTGTGGATGTCTCAAATCTTTTTCTGAGCATTTACAGTTGTTATGATGTCCAATTTTCCCTAGAAATTCTAATGTCTTTGCATTGTGGTTGTGCTTTCAGATGGCCACTCGTGCTCAAAACCAAGTGGTTCGCCTGACCCGGTGCCTCGATGTGCCCGGTCATACTACTATGTTAGTTCGGGTAATGATCGAGACGGGTTACCGTTGGTATCCCGAATACACTGTCGAAGAGCAATTCCGAGACTTTAATCAAAGCCAATATTTCTGCACCGTCAAGATATTTCCTTCTTATCCTGGATCTACCGAGCCCCTCCACTGTTCCTATGGACTCGGGGTTACTATAGAGATGGCTGTGCAGGATGCTGCCTATTCCATGATGACCATCATGCGAGTCCGGACTGGCCTGCTTCGGAACACCGACTTCCGTTACATGCCAGCTTCACTTCCGGGAGTGCAAGGGTATCTCCAGGCTATCTATGCTGACTCCACTCAGGAGGACTCACTAACTCGTACCACTGTCGAGATGCTCGAGGATAAGGACCGAGAGAATCGGGCCTTGAGGCTGGAGCTCTTCAACACCCATGCTGATCATTGGGCCACTTTGACTCGGTTTGCACCTACGGTGCAAGCTGGATGTATGGATACAAGGGATCTGTATCCTGTGAGATCTGCTCTGCCAGACATGGTGGATTGGCGTGATGTGGGAGGCATCACCCCACCCCGTGGTCCCCGCAGGCCACCATTTGTTGGTCCAAGACCTCATCCTAGCCCCTTTGGTCCACAAGCTCCTCAGGACCGTCTGTTCCGGGATGATCACGTTGAACTTCCAGGCTATGGAGGTGACTTCTATGAGGACTACTACGGAGCTGTCTGAGTTAGTAGTAGTATCACTAGTATTGTAATAGTTGTATTTCCACTGTCCTGCGTGACTTGTGGAATATGACTTGGTGTGTAATCAATTCCGGAGGTGTAGACAAATAATGTATAGGAGCTTGGAATGCCTCCGATGAGATGTAATGTCTTCCACCGTAGTTGTACTCTAGCCTGGGCTTGTACTAAACTATGTACGGTGTGTATGACCAATGGTATATATATGGCAGTTTCTATATTATCATGTTGTGCAATGAACATCTTAGCATTCCATGTTATCCATTACATTCTGCACTTCCTTGCTAAGTTGTGCCATCCTTATCTAAACCATTGTCTTGTTTTCTCCTAGCATGGTCAACACCCGCAGCAAACCTGCTGCCCCGGAGTAGGGGGAAGCCAGTGCAGTTAGGGGTGAAAATCTGCCTCACCCGCCTTCTCTGGCCGAAGTGATGCTGGAGGCGGAAAGAAACAAGCGTGAGACTAACCGCTTGTTGGAGCGGATTGAGCAGAACACTGCACGCCATCAGCGAAATGACTTGGTGTTAATCAATGACTTTATCAAGTTGTACCCACCAAAGTTTAACCATTCCGTCGAGCCCCTCGACGCGGATGACTGGCTTTGCAGCATCACCCACAAGCTACGTTCTGCCAACGTAGCCGAAGCTAATAAGGTTACTTATGCTGCCTATCACCTCGAAGGCCCTGCTAGCCTTTGGTGGGAAAACTTTTAAGCTATGCGCCCGGTCGGCCAAATCACTACTTGGGCTGAATTCAGTGAGGCTTTCCGTGAGCATCACATTCCGGAAGGTCTCATAGATCGCAAGAGGGAAGAGTTCTACAATTTCACCCAAGGAAGACTGACTGTGGACGCATATAGTTGTGAATTTGGGAATCTGGCACGATATGCTCCCGAAGAAGTATCTACCGATGCTAAGAAGCAGGCAAGGTTCCGCAAGGGACTTAGCCCTGAGCTTCGCCGCGATCTTCGTCTGCATGAGTGCACCTCCTTTCAGAAGTTGGTCAATAAAGCCATCAGTGCTGAGTCAGGCGAGTCTGACTATGACACTTCATGCAAGCACTCACGTGATTTTGGCTCTTCATCCAGCTCTGGATCTTAGAAGCGCCGAGTGTGGATTCCAAGCACGGCACTGCCACCCAGGTTCGTTCCGAGGCCATCCTTTGAGGCGCCTCGTCCCAACCAGCAGTTTGCACCGCCCAAGCCCTATGGTGGGCCCGCTGCTAATGCTACTCCATGCCCCAATGCTGTGACATGTTTCAAGTCTGGACAGCCGGGTCATTATAGCCGAGAGTGTCCTCAGAACAAAAACCCTAATCAGTCTGGAAAGTCCGTTGGCCGTGGTAAGCCAGTGGGAAAGACATTCTACACCAAGCCGGTCACCACTTCACATGGCCATGTCAACTATGTCTCAGCCGAGGAGGCTCATGAGGATCCTAATGTCGTCCTTGGTACGCTCCTTGTTAATTGCCATCCGGCATCTGTTCTTTTTGATACTGGAGAATCTCATTCATTCATATCCGAGAACTATGCTCGATTGCATAACACGACATTCTGTGACATGCCCACTTCCATGGTAATTCAAACTCCGGGTTCCAAATGGTAAACTTCTAGAGTAAGCCATGGGAACGAAATTCTTGTCGATAGAATTGTCTTCCTTGCATCCTTAATAGCTCTCAAGTCCTCGGACATAAACATCATCCTGGGTATGGACTGGATGTCAGCTCATTATGCTAAGATTGATTGTGCCACTAGAACCATTCAACTTACTCATCCATCGGGCAAGACAGTCAATGTCTAAACTCGAGTGGCCAAGTGCCAGCTTTACTCCCTAAATGCCAACCCCCTTCCAGACCTTGAGGATGTTCCGGTAGTCCGAGACTTTCCGGATGTCTTTCTAGAAGAACTGCCAGGTGTTCCACCTGACAGGGATGTCGAGTTTGTGATAGACCTTGTTCCAGGAACCGTTCCAATTTCTAGAAGACCCTATAAGATGGCACCCTTAGAACTAGTCGAGCTTAAGAACCAAATCGATGAGTCCTTGAAAAAGGGTTTCATCTGTCCTAGTTCCTCTCCTTGGGCTTGCCCCGTCCTCTTCGTCAAGAAGAAGGATGGAACGGATCGGATGGTTGTAGATTACCGACCTGTCAACTTGGTCACCATCAAGAACAAGTATCCGCTTCCCAGGATGAACGATCTGTATGATCAGCTCGCTGGACCTCAGTCTTTTCCAAGATGGATTTGAGGTTGGGCTACCATCAAATCGGAATCAGAAACGGGGACATTCCCAAAATGGCCTTTGTTACTCGATATGGCCAATATGAGTACACTGTTATGTCTTTCGGTTTAACCAATGCCCCAGCCACCTTCTCTCAGTTAATGAACTTGGTCTTCATGGAGTATTTGGATAAATTCATCGTAGTTTACCTCGATGACATACTCATCTACTCCAAGAATGAAGAGGAACATGCCGAACATCTAAGGCTGGTATTGACGAAACTTCGAGAGCATCGCCTTTATGCCAAATTCTCCAAGTGTGAATTTTGGTTGCCAGAAGTGACCTATCTAGGCCATGTAATCTCTGGTAAGGGTATTGCTGTCAACCCCGAGCGAGTTCAAGCCGTCCTTGATTGGACTCCACCTGAGACGGTCAAGCAAGTTTGGAGCTTCCTTGGCTTAGCGAGCTATTGCCGCCGCTTCGTCGAGAATTTCTCCAAGGTTGCTAAACCTCTAACTGAACTCCTCAAGAAAGATAAAAAGTTCTAGTGGACCCCACAGTGCGAGTTTAGCTTTCAGGAACTGAAAAGACGCCTGACATCTGCTCCCGTACTGGTACCACCAGATTTCTCCAAGGACTTTATTATCTATTGCGACGCCTTGCGACAAGGACTAGGTTGCATACTCATGCAAGATCGTCAGGTAATTGCCTATGCTTCACTGGCAATTACACCCACATGAGGAAAACTATCCCACACATGATCTAGAGCTTGCAGATGTAGTCCATGCACTCAAAACGTGGCGACATTACCTTCTCGGTAATCGTTGCGAGATCTTCACCGATCACCAAAGTTTGAAGTATATCTTCACCCAACCAGATTTGAATCTCAGGCAACGACATTGGGTCGAGTTGATCTCGGATTACGACTTAGGAATAACTTACACCCCGGGCAAAGCCAATGTCATGGCTGATGCACTAAGTCATAAATCCTATTGTAACAACCTGATGTTACAACAAAGTCAACCACTCCTCCATGAGGAATTTCGTAAGCTTAATCTTCACATTGTTCCTTGAGGATTCCTATCAACCCTGGTAGCAAAGCCTAACCTTATGGATCAGATCATAACCGCCCAGCGGTATGATAAGGGCATATCTCGGATTAAGGAAAACATCGCTAGCGGAGTTGCTAAATGTTTTTCCATGGATGAGCGAGGTGTTGTCTTCTTCGAGAACCGCCTGGTGATTCCCAAAGAAACCACATTTACGCCAGTTGATCCTTAAGGAAGCTCATGAATCCCCTCTCACCATTCATCCCGGTAGTACTAAAATTTATCAAGACCTACGCTAGAGGTTTTGGTGGACTAGGATGAAGAGAGAAATAGCTCAATACATTGCTAATTGCGACGTTTGTCGGCGTGTTAAAGCAGAGCATCAACGGCCTGCTGGCACCCTTCAACCTTTGGCTATTCCTGAGTGGAAATGGGATAAAATCAGTATGGATTTCATTACTAGGTTTCCCAGGACCAAGAGAGGGAATAATGCCATCTTCGTCGTGATCGACCGTCTTTCCAAAGTAGCCCACTTTCTACCTGTTCGTGAGAGTATCACTGCTAGCCAGCTAGCTGATTTATACATCTCCCGAATAGTATCTCTTCATGGTGTCCCATTGGAAATTAACTCAGATTGTGGGAGTCTCTTCACCTCTCGCTTTTGGGAAAGTTTCCAAAATGCTATGGGGACTCGCCTCTCTTTTAGCACCGCCTTCCATCCTCAATCAAGTGGTCAAGTAGAGCGAGTCAATCAAATTCTGGAAGATATGCTCCAAGCTTCTATCATCTCGTTCGGAATGGGTTGGGAGAAATGCCTTCCATTCGTGAAGTTTGCTTATAACAATAGTTATCAAGCTAGCTTGGGCAAAGCTCCTTTCGAAGTTCTCTATGGACGAAAATGTCGAACGCCTCTTAACTGGTCAGAAACCGGGGAAAGATAACTCTTTGGCCCGGATATGATTCAGGAAGCAGAAGAGCAGGTTCGCGTGATTCGTAAGAAATTGAAAACAGCCCAATCTCGTCAAAAGAGTCAATATGATCGTAAACATAAGCTCATGACTTATGAAGTCGGCGAGAAGGCTTACCTTCGGGTTACTCCGTTAAAGGGAACCCATCGTTTCGGTATCAAAGGCAAATTGGCTCCTCATTACATTGGACCCTTTCGCATTCTTGCCAAACAAGGAGAAGTTGCCTACCAATTAGAACTACCTCCGCATCTTTCCAGAGTTCATGATGTCTTCCGCGTTTCCCAACTCAGGCATTGCTTCGCGGATCCTATCCGTGGAGTGGACCACGAAACGCTTGATCTACAAGATAACCTCTCATATCGGGAATATCCCGTTCGTATCCTTGATCAAGCCGAGCGTACCACTCGACGCCACAATATCAAGTTTCTCAAGGTTCAATGGTCACACCATTCCGAGAAAGAAGCCACTTGGGAAAGGGAGGATCGTCTCCGACTCGAGTACCACACCTTCTTCCCGGAGGATCCTAAATCTCGGGACGAGATTCTTTTGAGTGGGGGTGAGTTGTCACATCCCTGTGTTAGTCATGCATTAGGATTGGTTGAACATGTGCATCATGCTTAAATTCCCCAGAAAACTGAAATGGGGATGACAGAACCCCAGCACCCCCCTGGAACAACTAGGGTTTACTAAAAACTTTTTCAATGAACCTGAAATGCCCTTCTAAAAAGCCCACCCTTTTTGTTTTGGGTTAGAACCTTTGACAAAAATGGTGCACATTTTTGTAGGACATCTTAAGGTCATTGGATTAATTCTTATAGTATTTGCATTTGGGCATTTAAATGCTATAAAATATTTTAAATGCTCAAATAATCATAAACTAAAATGTTTGCTGTTGGATATATTCTAAGCAGTAGCCATGATTAATGTTATGATTTTTGGAAATGCCCTGGCATTTTAATAAAGCCCTGAAGTTACAGAAATAATAGAATAAATATAAAAAAACAGAAAGAAAGAGGGAGAGAGAGAGAGAGAGGAACTTACCTGGCGCAGCCCACCTAGCCCACCAGCCGGCCCACCTGGCGGCCTAGCACTGTGCTGGCCCGCGCCAGCCAGCTGCTTCTTCCCTGCCAGGCAGGCAGGGAGGTGATGCCGGCGTGCCTAAGCTCGCCACGACGCCACCTGCTTGCCGCCCGCGCCCCTGGACGTCTGGACGCCTCCACATCGCGCACTGAAGCCCGTAGACATGCCATTCCCCCTTGTCTCTCTCCCTCGCCGTTCCCCCCATGGCCGACGCCCCTGTCATCGCACCGTCGTCGTAGCCACGCCCTCCGTCATCCTCGCGCCGTGCCATCGTGTCCATGAGCTCCGCCGTCGTCGATTACATCGAGTAGGCCGAGCCCCGAGCGCTCACTCGCCCCGGAGACGCTGCACCGAGCTCGTCTTCAACTCCGGCCACCGGAGATCCCCTTCGCCGTCCCTGCCACATCAGCTCGTCCCCGACCTCGCTGAATGCCTCGATGTGACACCCGTGAGCTCAGCCACCTCCCCACCCTCTCTGTTCCCTCTCTCGAGCCCCGTAGCGACTGCACGTAGCTCACTCGCACGCACCGCCGCGGAGCTCGTCGCCGATGAGGCTCCGGCCACCCAGTGGTTGCGCCACCCTGTCCACTAGCCCTACCGCACTCCCAGGAGCTCAACAAACCAAACCACGCGCCTCCCCGTGCACCCAAGCGACTAGTTCAACCTTACCCGAGCTCCGGTCGCCGCCAAAGTCGTCGCCGGTGACGTTTCCGGCCACCCCAGCTCCACCCACTGCCACCACTCGATGCAGCTCCCTCCCTGCATCACGTAGATGGTCTCCGCCATCCTTTTGGTCGCCGGAGTGCAAAACCCACGCTGCTCCGCCGCGTCTGGCCTCGCCGGCGGCTAAACGCCGGCGAGTTGACCCTGTTTGACCCCGTGGGGGCCCAGGTTGACCTCCCCCTGAGCCTATGACAGGTGGGGCCGGCCAGTTATTTAATTTAGGATTAATACTAACTAATTTTAATTAGTTTAGTCACTGACATGTGGGCCCAGGCCCCACTGACAGTTAATTAGTGTTAATTTAATCCTGTTAGTTAACTGAGTCACTGACAGACAGGGCCCACCAGTCAGGTTTGACTTGGCCGACCCAGTTGACCGCTGACGTCACACCTATGTCATGCTGACGCATTAATTCAATTACTGGAATTATTCTTATATAGGAAATTCCAGAAAATCGCCAAAACTTCTAAAAATCATAGAAAATCAACCATAGCTCCAAATCAAACAATTTATATATGAAAAATGATCAGAAAAATTCAATCTATCCATCTGTAATGGTTTCATGCATGACAAAACAAGTTAACCTTGCTATTTAAGCAAAATAAAATACTGCACTATTAAGGCTATGTTAAATGAGCTAACATTTGAATCTTTGATTCAAATGAGTTCATTCCTTCCTGTTTTAGCTTGCATTAGACCAAGACACATTCATTTTTGCCATGTCATAACATGCATCATATTGTTGGATATTGTCATGTGTTGATTATGTTTCGGTGTGTCTTTCGTGGTAGGTTCTGCCTTCGAGGATAACCCCGAGTATTCGTCTGAAGGGCAGTACCCTACTACCACTACATCAGGCAAGAAACCCATTGATCATTCCGATACAAACCCATGTTCTCGCTTCTGCTCTTGCTTACTACATTAAGACAACGTGATTCAAAACTGATGTGTGCTACGGTAGTTGAACCCTTATCCTCTGCATGACCTGTCATTGCCAAAGTAACTAGATGAAACCCACTAGCATGTGTAGGAGTTGATTGAGCCATGTATGTGATTCCTACCTTGCTATGCCTGCTATGCTTAGAGTTGTGTCAGGTCTGGTTCATCTGGGTGATGGGCTAGAGTGAAATGATTAAGTCGGTAATGTGAGGGATGTGTTGAACATGTTTTGGTAAAGGTATCGATGAGAGGCCATGTAGGAGTACATGGTGGGTTGTTTCATTGAGGCCGTCCCTAAGAACTGAGATCTGTATGTGTGATTTTAAGAATCAGCTACTACCATGCATTGGGATCCTTAATTGACCCTCTCGGCTTCTTAATCACCCTAGTACTCTGTCCAGGAGTTGCAATTAGTTTCTGGTGTTTGTAGGTTATGTGTTGGCGGCTGTGTGTAGCGCTGACCCTAGGGGTGGGCTATGTTGCGGTAGATACACCATGGCACGATGTACCGAGTCACCCGTTTGGTGTCTCGGGAACCCTGTTCACATCGTTCGGGGCCGTATGTGGAAACCTCGGCCGGACTCCCTGCGGATGGAACCTGGATAGGTGATAAACCTGGATTAGAGACTTGAGTGTTTAGGTAGGCCGTGGCCGACACCCTCGTTGGGCTTCCGCTTGAAGGTTGCCGAGTACATGTCGTGTAAACGGCTGTAAGTGGTGAAAGCGTGTATGACAAAGTACACCCCTGCAGGGTATAAAACTATTCGAATAGCCGCGTCCGCGGTAAAGGACTACTTGGTTGCCTATACAGTTCATAGACAAGTTAATGATTACTACTAAAAGACTTAAGATAAGTGTGAGTACCGAGGATGGCCCTCTCGTAGTATAACGAGGTAGGATCCCAGGTGGGGTGTTGTGTTGGTGAGTAGTGGACTCGTGTGCGAAAACTATTTTACTAGTGGAGTCTCGTAGGATAGCTTAGCCAAGAGTTAAAGCTGGCTTGCTGCAATAACCCCACCACCTTCTTGAGAATGAGCATGTATAGTAGGTTCTGTTGTAAGACTTGCTGAGTACCCTTGTACTCATGTTTGCTTAATTACTGTTTTCAGACGGCAACACCGCCCCCTCCGATGGGTTCTACGTAGACCTTGATGTCGACGAGTGACTAGCCACCCAGGTGGTGATCCTGGCCATGGAGGGCCCTATGTAGATAGACAGGCTTCGAGAAGCCTTCTTTCTTTCTAGTGTCTGTACTCAGACTAGTTGCTTCCGCATGTGCTTGTATGATTGTATGACTTGAGTGTCAGGTCGTGTGACCCCTACCTGTATGAATATGTCATGTATGGCTCCTCGGAGCCTTTTTAAATAAAGTACTTGAGTTGTAGAGTTTTGTTGTGATGCCATGTTGTATGTACTCATATCGGGCATATTGTGTGTATGATTGAAATGCTTGGTATGAGTGGGATCCGACAATCTAGTTGTTTATCCTTGGCAGCTTTTCTTATGGGGAAATGTAGTCGAGTGTTCCTCGAGCCATAGTAGTCCGCTACAGCCCGGTTCACCGGAGTCCTGCTAGCACAGCACTATTGCTCGGGGCACTTGACTGGCCGGCATGTGTTTCACTTCATTCCTATGTCTGTCCCTTCGGGGAAATGTCACGCGGTGACATTCGGGGTCCTGCCTAGCCTACTATAGCCTGGGTTCCCCGGAGTCCTGTTAGCCCAGTGCTACAGCCCGGATTCACTCGCTGATGACCAACATGTTCGATGTGATTCATGTATGCATGTCTCCATAGGTCTGTGCCGCTTTGGGTTCACGACTAGCCATGTCGGCCCGGGTTCTCTGTCATATGGATGCTAGAGACACTATCATATACGTGAGCCAAAAGGTGCAAACGGTCCTGGGCCATGGTAAGGCGACACCCGTGGGATACCGTGCATGAGGCCGCAATGTGAAATGAGGTGTTACCGGCTAGATCGATGTGACTTGGAATCGGGGTCCTGACAGACCGTTCCCGCGAGCGCCAGGGGGCTACCGCTATCTCTACGTCGCCATCGATAAGTTCACTAAGTGGGCAGAGGTGGAAGCCGTCCGAACCATTCCAGCCGGCTCTGCCGTCAAGTTCATCAAGGGCCTCATGAGCCGCTTCGTGGTTCCCAACCGCATCATCACAGATAACAGCTCGTAGTTCACTAGTAACCTCTTTAAAACCTACTGTGCTAACCTTGGAACGCAGATCTGCTACGCTTCGGTAGCCCACCCCAGGAGCAATGGTCAGGCCGAACGCGCCAACGTTGAGGTCCCGAGGGGCCTCAAGACCAGGACCTTCAAGAAGAAGCTGGAGGCCTGCGGCAGGGGCTGGCACAACGAGCTCCAGTCCGTGTTGTGGTCCATCCGCACCACCGCTACCAAGCCAACGGGCGAGACTCCGTTCTTCCTTGTCTATGGAGCTGAAGCAGTCCTCCCTCACGAGGTCAGGCATCACTCCGCACGGGTCCTGGCGTTTGACGAAATGCAGCAGGACGCCATGCGGGGGATGGATCTCGTGCTGGGGGAGGAACGACATCGCGAAGCTCCATTAAGAGCGGCAAGGTACCAGCAAGCGCTGCGGCGCTACCACTGCCGCAGCATTCGCTCCAGGACGCTCGAGATGGGTGACCTGGTCTTGAGGCAGGTCCTCTCTAGGGAAGGCTTGCACAAGCTCTCACCCATGTGGGAGGGCTCGTTCAGGGTCGTTCACATCGCGAGGCCTAGCGTCGTGTGCTTGGAGATGAAAGAGGGGACACCCATCCAAAACGCCTGGAATATCCAGCACCTCCGGAAGTTCTATCCATGAAGCAAGGCCCAGAGCCTGAGAAGCAAGGCCTAGAGCCTGAGAAGCAAGGCTTAGAGCCTGTGAAGCAAGGCCCAGAGCCTGAGAAGCAAGGCCCGATGCTTGTGAAGAATCGCCGCCCGTGACACTCTCACGTAATAATGAGTTGGGGTTGTACACGCCCCGGAGTCTCAGGAGCGCCGGCCTCAGGCCCTGGGGCTCCCTCCCACGCCTAGTGGATAGCACTTAGCTCCGCGCTGGTGAGAAGACTCGAAGACTAGATTAGGTGTCGGACGCGGCTTTTCATTTGCTTTCCGTAGTTGGCTTGCCTTTCCTTAAATCGAGTTTGCCTTTGGCGTTCCTTGCTGACTTGTTTCCTTCGCCTTTTACCGCATTTTTTGGCTTTGGTTTACCCGTGATCTCTCTCGCGCATACCTCGCGAGGGGGCTAGGCAGGTGCCCTCGCGAGCTTTTCCTTCTCTCTGCCTTCTCGCGAGTCACCCTCGTTCGAGCCTGGAAGCTGTCGCAACTCTCCTAAATCCGTGCCCCTCGGGTACCATGATGCAAAGCGCCAAGTCAAGGTTCGGGTGAACGCAAAAATCCTCTAGCACACCCCCTAACAAATTCTTGCAGTTCCTGAGCAAATGCATATATCTCGTGAAGGAAGGGCATCCCAAACACGCCGGGTTAGGTTATCTCTGTGCAAAACAACAGCATGGCATGGGAATAACTCGCAGGTTGCATTACCCAAGAACCATAGTTTGATACACGCCCCTCTGGGCCTATACTAGTTTTGTTTTCTGGTGCAGGGAAAGAAAGGAAAAAACCAAACAAAGCGGCGTTTCAACAATCTGCGGGGGCAGGCCCTTATCGATGCCCAAGCCTAGCCAGACCCCTCCACGCGCTTCACGGAGGCATGGCGACGAGATGACCTACTGCCTCCTTCGAAGCGAGCGCGGCAGCGTGGTGGCTGATTGTAGCCACTGCTGCTGGAACTGTCGCAGGAGGGAGAGCCGCCGTAGCTGGAGGAGATGTGGTCGCCGCTGAGGGCAGGCTCGCCCTCACCCTCATAACGACCGTCGCCAAGGCCCAGCACCTCCTCGCCGTCGTTCGTCTCGGGGTAGCATCCGTCACGGCGGCCATCTTCCCCGAACACCCTCATGAAGAGGGTCGACCCGCCGTCATACTTGAAGTGGAGCATGCACCGCCTGCCCAGGCCGCGTGCGCGGGCGAACGTCTGCCAGCCGCGGGCCAGGGCTATGTTACCCGTGGCAGAAGTCTCGACCGCGACCCAGGAGGCCTTGCTGCACCAACCATCCGCCTGCAACCAGAGCCCCCTGGACCAGGGGCCGGCAGCTCAGCGACAAAGAAGTGCGGAACCTGGAGCCAGTTGTCGGCCGGGTTTTCTGACCAAACAACGAACTCCGGCGATGCCTTCGCTGAATGGAAGCGCGGGCGGGGAGGCCTCGCCACCATCACGCACCTCCCCCCATCGATTGGACCGCCATGGTTGGGACGACCCCCTCCACGTGCCGTGGGTTCACAGCGTGCTTGCGCGGGCGACCGCGATCGTGCTTGGGCACCGGGGAACCAGGGCCCTCGCAAGGGGCTTTACCCTTCTCGGCGGCAGATAACTTCCTTTGAGGCGCCATCAGAGGCACTGCAAGCAATGGAGCAAGAAGGAGGAAACAAGCAAGGAAGAGATGGGCAACGGGGGCTCTGCCCCCCTCCCCATTTATAGAAAGAGAAGGCCAACCGGCGTCTCTCATGATCGTAGGTAATGATGGTTTCCCTTGCATGTCGCAGGGACTTGTCAAGTCATGCAATTGCCGAAACAACATGGGGAAGCGGAGACGCCCACGTCCAATCAACCGCCACGCGTCAACCGAGGCCGCGGGCTTTTGGGGCCCGCGGCGCTTCGAGCTTGACCCTTGGCTTCACCGCGAAGCCAAGCCCGCATGCACCTTGGGCTCGGGGGCTACTGTCGGCGTCCTGGGAATGGGGATCCCCAGACTTGCCTGCCTGCGGCCTGCGGCGTGGCTGAGCCAGCAGGCCGTACGGCCCACATTCACCAACAAAGCGCCCAAGACCCTCGCGAGGGACCAAGCCTCACGAGGCGGATGATGCAAGACCTCCTCTGGAGTGTCCTAGCTAGGCAGGCTCACAAGGAGCGGAGATATCAAGGCGAGGCGAACCTCATGAGGTTCTCGTGACGTAAGCCGTGATGATCGACACCAGGCGGGTGCCAGCGTGCACAGTGTCCTTGTTTCCTCTTTGGTGCAAAGGGGGCAAGCACAGCCGTGGAGTACCGAGGCCTCAGGCAAAGGTTTCCATTTTGGTCCAACAAGACCAAGACCATGGACTGCAAGACGGAGGTCATCGTGGAGCCCAGAACAGTGTCACCACCAGAACTTTGTGCAGGCGAAGACTACTTTTGTCAGGATAGCTTGTACTAGTTGTCCCCCTTCAAATTAGCCCACCATTGTTGGCTCCCTTCCCGCTCGATATTTGGGAAGAGGACCAGGGCCTCTATAAATAGGACTAGCCACCACCATGGTGAGGGGGGAGAGATCAACTTAGCTCGAGAGAGACCACCCTCACACACAAGCTCACCGAGCCCAAGAACGCCTCAACCTCAGGAGGTCGTTCTTCACTTGTATTGTTCATCTTCAGCCCAAGAGGCAATCCACCACCACCACACTGGAGTAGGGTATTACACCACAACAGTGGCCCGAACCAGTATAAACCCTGTGTCCATTTGTGTCGTGAGTTCATCGAGTTCGTTCGCAAGATCTTAGCAAGCTAAAGCGTGGATCGGTTGAAGGGAAAGACTTCGCGCGCACCCTAGTGTTTGAACCTTAAGGGTTTGCCGGGACCCCATACCCCGACACTTGCTAATTATACTTTTAAGGGTGGAATACCAAAGAAACTTGGAGATCCAGGAGTACCCACTATACCATGCTCAATTAAAAGAAACTATGTTAAAACTGCTTTATGTGATCTTGGAGCCGGTGTTAGTGTTATGCCTCTCTCTTTATATCGTAGACTTGATTTGAATAAGTTGACACCTACTGAAATATTTTTGCAAATGGCTGATAAATCAACTGCTATACTTGTCGGTATTTGTGAGGATGTGCCTGTTGTAGTTGCAAATGTTACTATTTTAACGGACTTTGTTATTCTTGATATTCCCGAGGACGATAGTATTTCTATTATTCTTGGAAGACCCTTTTTTAATACTGCCGATGTCACTTTTCATGTTAATGGTAATGAGCATACGGTACACTTTCCAAGGAAACAACCTCAAGTTCATAGTATCAACTCTATTGGCAAAATTCCATCGATTATATTTGGAGGTTTTGAATTTCCTCTTCCTATTGTCAAGAAGAAATATGATATTCTTATTATTGGGGACGTGCATATCCCTGTTGAGGTAACATAGCGTTATTCGAAATTTCTCCGGTTCCATGTTATTCGGAATGAGTTCGTTAACAAGACTTGATCAACCTTGTTAGTGGATTCCTTTTGATGAGCATGAGATGGATGAAACTAGAAGGCACAACCTTCTGTACCCTCCTTTTACTTTCTGTTATTTATATTAAATAGAATAAAAATAGTATTTTTTTTATCTGTTATCTGAATTATCAGTGTAATATAAAAATACCCTGAAAATAAAAGTTCTCCAAATGCCCTGAAATTTAAATATGATTTTTATGGAATATTTGAGAATATTTGGCACTGAGAACACAGCAGGGGGCATCCACCTGGCCATGAGGGTGGAGGGCGCGCCCTACCCCCCTGGGCGCGCCCCCTGCCTCATGGGCCCACGGTGGCCCTCCTCCACTTATTCCTGCACCCACACACCTCTTCTTCCTCCCACAAACACGAATATCCAGTTCAAACCCAAGTCCAAGCTCATTTTGCTGCCATTTTCGATCTCCTTGCTCAAAGCACCTCTCACAAAACTGCTTGGGGGGATTGTTCCTTGGTATGTGACTCCTCCATTGGTCCAATTAGTTTTTGTTCTAGTGCTTTATTCATTGCAAATTTGTGCTGCTTAGGTCACCCTGTTATTGAGCTTGCATGTCAAATTTATATGGTCAAAAGTAGTTTTGATGCTTGATATAGGCTCTAGGCACTTGTAGGAGTAGTTGCTATCAATTTTGTTGAGTTTGGTTTACTTTTATTTCGAAGTTACTAAAAATTTCAGAATTTTTCAGAAAATAATGAAGAGATTTTTTAGGGGCTCATCGAGCCGAAGCTCGAAGGAAAAGTAAAATGAAAAAGCAGAGAAGCCCAAGTGTAATCTGCCTCGCACCATGGAGGTTCGGCCGTGTGAATGGCCTTCCAATGATTTTTTGAGAGCGGCCGGGATTTATGATGATTTTTATGAATTGGCTGAGAATGCAGGCCTCACTGCCTTCCTCCATGACCAACGCGCACAATATCTCTTACTCACCAATATCTTTGTGCAAAACTTTCATTTCCATGCTAGGAGCTCACCACCTACGGTGGAATTTTATTTATATGATGAGCATAAGGAGATGTCACTTTATGATTTTTGTCGGGTTTGTTTGATCCCTTTCGAGGGCACAATAGAGGAACCACACCACGGTGATGTGGATGGGTTTATTGATACCATCACTGTAGGGGAAACGAGGAAGGTTTACGATGCACGAATCACTAGCATACATTTCCTGTTTTACGCTACTTTGCAATATTTGCTAGTCGTTGCTTAATTGGTCGTGGAAACTGTGGAAATCTTAGTGTTCCTGATATTATTATTTTGTTCCACGGTTTATTCTCTGATAACTCTGTTAGTATGGGCGGTATTATTGCTAAACGGTTAAGTCTGAACCGTACAAAGGGCCCCATCTTTGGAGGCATCTCTGCTTCATGTCTAGCTGCACATTTTAACATACTTATTAGGCATTATGAGAAGGAAGAAAAATTGCTGCCCACTGTTTATTTAGATTATAAGAGTATGGTGGCACACGATTTTATTGTGAAGAATAAGGAAGGGGAGCTTAAATACAAATTGTTCTTTCATAAACATCATCCTAAGACTATTACCCTGCCTGCTCCTTCCTTGTTTGATTTATCTGCAGGCCAGTACCTTGTTCCGTTAGAGGCTATTCACGCCTACCGGAACCCTACATCAGCCACAGAGCCAGATGCGGAACCACAAGTTGATCCTCCACGATAGTCTAATTACCATTGGGATCCGGAAATGATTGCCAACCAGTGGCAGTCAGAGTCTTCTTCTTCTCAGTACGACCCCAACTATTATTATGGATATCCGCCAGGCCAGCCGTGGCCATAGACCAACTTAGGCCAAAATCCTAAGCTTGGGGGAGTATGTATTTCCCACCGACATTATACTCATGTTCACACACTCATTGCTAGATGTTGGTTCTCATACTTTTTCATTGTATCATCCATGCTAGTTTATTTTCCTTTTTTATGCTTTCTTCTTGTGTGTTTAATAAACCTTAAGAAAAACCAAAAAAATTAGTTGTAGCTTTTAGCTAGTTTTAATTTCCATGCTTGTAGTAGTAATTAAAAAGAAAACCCAAAAAGACTTCTTGTTCTTCTTTTGCTTCTTGGGAGCTTTCCCGTGTAAATAGTTTTATTTCTTTTCTTTTCTTTGGGGGTCGACAGGAGAAGACCATAATTAAATTGTTGAAGTGGCTCATATATGCATTATTGTTGATCTGACAAAAGAGCCCATATTGCCTTGTCTTCTCCTGTTTATTGAATGCTTGCAGATTCCAGCTTAGTCCAATGCACGTGCACTATTATTATTATTCACATCATTTGGTCGTGCAAGTGAAAGGCAATCATGACAATATATGATGGACTGACTGAGATGAGAAAAGCTGGTATGAACTCGACCTCTCTTGTTTTTGTAAATATGATTAGTTCATCGTTCCTGATTCAGCCTATTATGAATAAACATGTTTGCAATGAGAACTAGATATCATAGTTTCTTGTGCCATGCTTGATTAGCTAGGAGCTTATAATGGTTTACCTTGCATGCCAACATGCTATTAAAATGGTTGTGATGTGGTATGATAGGGTGGTATCCTCCTCTGAATGATTTAAGTGACTTGACTTGGCGCATGTTCACGCATGTAGTTGAAACAAAATCAACATAGCCTTCACGGTATTTATGTTCATGGTGGATTATATCCTACTCATGCTTGCATTCGATGTTGATTAATTTTAATGCATGTTCATGACTGTTGTCGCTCTCTAGCTGGTCGCTTCCCAGTCTTTTGCTAGCCTTCACCTGTACTAAGCGGGAATACTGCTTGTGCATCCAACTCCATAAACCCCAAAGTTATTCCATATGAGTCCACCATACCTACCTATATATGGTATCTACCTGCCATTCCAAGTAAATTTGTATGTGCCAAACTCTAAACCTTCCAATAAATATCATGTTTTGTATGCTCGAATAGCTCATGTATCAACTAGGGATGTCCGTATCTTCCATGTTAGGCGGGTTATTCTCAAGAGGAGTGGACTCGCTCCTTACTCACGAGAAAATGGCTGGTCACCGGGATGCCCAGTCCCATGCTTTATGCAAACTAAATCAAATTAATTGCAAACAAAACTCCCCCTGGGACTCTTGTTAGTTGGAGGCACTCGTTGTTTCGAGCGAGCCATGGATTGATGCTTGTTGGTGGAGGGGGAGTATAAACTTAGCCATTCTGTTTGGGAACCGCCTATAATGTGTGTAGCATGGAAGATATTGCCATCTCTTGGTTGTTATGTTGACAATGAAAGTATACCGCTCAAAATATTATTCACCTCTATTTCAAAACCGAGCTCTGGCACCTCTACAAGTCCCTGCTTCCCTCTGCGAAGGGCCTATCTACTTACTTTCATGTTGAGTCATCATCCACTTATTAAAAAGCACCAGTTGGAGAGCACCGTTGTCATTTGCATTCATTACTGTTAGTTTACATTGAGTATGACTTGACTGGATCTCTTTTACCATGAATTACAATGTCGGGTCAGTCCTTGATCTTTAAAGGTGCTCTGCATTTATGTTTTGCGGTCTCAGAAAGGGCTAGAGAGATACCATCTTGTTATATCATATTATGATTGTTTTGAGAAAGTGTTGTCATCCGAGATTTATTATTATTGCTCGCTAGTTGATTATGCCATTGATACGAGTAAATATGAGACCTATGCGTTATTGTGAATATGGTTAGTTCGTAATCTTTGCTGAAAACTTGAATGTCGGCTTTACATATTTACAACAACAAGAGCAAACAGAGTTTGTAAAAGTTTTTCTTTATCACTTTTAGTTTGTCAACTGAATTGCTTGAGGACAAGAAAAGGTTTAACCTTGGGGGAGTTGATACGTCTCCGTCGTATCTACTTTTCCAAACACTTTTGCCCTTGTTTTGGACTCTAACTTGCATGATTTGAATGGAACTAACCCGGACTAACGCTGTTTTCAGCAGAATTGCCATGGTGTTATTTATGTGCAGAAACAAAAGTTCTCGGATTGACCTGAAACTTGATAGAACGTCTATTTGAAAATAATAAAAAATCCTTGCAAAAGATGAAGACCAGGGGGCCCACACCCTAGCCACGAGGGTGGGGGCGCGCCCCCTACCTCGTGGGTCCCCTGGAGCTCCTCCGACCTCAACTCCAACTCTATATATTTTCTTTCGGGGAGAAAAAAATCAGAGAGAAGGATTCATCATGTTTTACGATACGGAGCCGCCGCCAAGACCTAAAACCTCTCAGGAGGGCTGATCTGGAGTCCGTTCGGGGCTCCGGAGAGGGGAATCCATTGACATCGTCATCATCAACCTTCCTCCATCACCAATTTTATGATGCTCACTATCGTGTGTGAGTAATTCCATCATAGGCTTGCTGGATGGTGATGGGTTGGATGAGATTTATCATGTAATCGAGTTAGTTTTGTTAGGGTTTGATCCCTAGTATCCACTATGTTCTGAGATTGATGTTGCTATGACTTTGCTATGCTTAATGCTTGTCACTAGGGCCCGAGTGCCATGATTTCAGATCTGAACCTATTATGTTTTCATCAATATATGAGAGTTCTTGATCCTATCTTGCAAGTCTATAGTCACCTATTATGTGTTATAATCCGTTAACCCCGAAGTGACAATAATTAGGATACTTACCAGTGATGATCGTAGTTTGAGGAGTTCATGTATTCACTATGTGTTAATGCTTTGGTCTGGTACTCTATTAAAAGGAGGCCTTAATATCCCTTAGTTTCCGCTAGGACCCCGCTGCCACGGGAGGGTAGGACAAAAGATGTCATGCAAGTTCTTTTCCATAAGCACGTATGACTATATTCGGAATACATGCCTACATTACATTGATGAATTGGAGCTAGTTCTGTGTCACCCTAGGTTATGACTGTTACATGATGAACCGCATCCGGCATAATTCTTTATCACCGATCCATAGTGAGGGAGTCCTGGATTAGGGGGTGTTCGGATAGCCGGACTATACCTTCAGCCGGACTCCTGGACTATGAAGATACAAGATTGAAGACTTCGTCCCGTGTCCAGGAGGGACTTTCCTTGGCGTGGAAGGCAAGCTTGGTGATACGGATATGTAGATCTCCTACCATTGTAACCGACTCTATGTAACCCTAACCCTATCCGGTGTCTATATAAACCGGAGGGTTTTAGTCCGTAGGACAACATACACATCAACAATCAAACCATAGGCTAGCTTCTAGGGTTTACCCTCCTCGATCTCATGGTAGATCTACTCTTGTACTACCCATATCATCAATATTAATCAAGTAGGACGTAGGGTTTTACCTCCATCGAGAGGGCCCGAACCTGGGTAAATGTCGGGACCCCGATTCTAAGTCACACCGATCTAGCATGTAACACCTCATATCACTTTGCGGCCTCACGCACGGTATCCCCACGGGTGTCGCCTTACCATGGCCCGCGACCGTTTGCGCCTTTTGGCTCACGTATATGATAGTGTCGCTAGCATCCATATGACAGAGAACCCGGGCCGACATGGCTAGTCGTGAACCCAAAGTGGTGCTAACCTATGGGGACAGGCATACATGAATCACATCGAGCATGTCGGTCAACAGCATATGAATCCAGGCTGTAGCACTGGGCTAACAGGACTCCGGGGAACCCGGGCTGTAGCAGGCTAGGCAGGACTCCGGAAGTCACCGCATGACATTTCCCCGAAGGGACAGACACAGGAACGAAGTGAAACACATGCCGGCCAGTCAAGTGTCCTGAGCAGTAGTGCTGGGCTAGCAGGACTCCGGTGAACCGGGCTGTAGCGGACTACTATGGCTCAAGGAAGCACTAGACTACATTTCCCCATAAGAGAGGATGCCAAGGATAAACAACCAGATTGTCAGATCCCACGCATAGCAATACACGTTACACGTACGCATAACATGCAAGTATGTGCTGTACAACATGGCATCACAACATAACGCGAACTCATATAGATAAAGGCTCAGAAGAGCCACATAGCATTAAGTACAAGCAAGGGTCACATGACCCATCATTCGGAGCATACAAGCAACAAGCGGAAGCATTACATGTCTGAGTACAGACAACTACAAATGAAAAAGGCTGAGGAGCCCGACTATCTACAACATCTGATCAAGATCGTAGCTGAGGTACAAGCTACTTGTCGAAGTCCACGTAAACTAGTAAGACCGAAGTCTCCGCTGCAAAAACATAAATAAAGCAACATGAGTACAAAGGTACTCAGCAAGACTTACATCAGATCCTATCATACATGCACTTGTATCAAGAAGGTAATGTGGAGTTTAGTTGCAGCAAGCCAGCTTTGACTCAGTGGCTATCCTGTACTACGACTGCTGGTAACTCTTTTGAGGTGGCGCACACGAGTCCACTAATCACCACGTCAATACACTACTATGGATTCATTCCCGTCTTCCTACGAGAAGGCCATCCATAGCACTCACACTTGTCTTGAGCATTTTAGAGTATCTGCTTCAAGTTGTCTATGTACCACATAAGCATCCAAGAAGTCCGCAACCGAGGACACGGCTATTCGAATAGATCATGATAACCCTGCAGGGGTGTACTTCTTCACACACGCTCTCACCACTTATCACCATGTACACGTCATGTATCTCGGCAACCTTCAAGCGGAAGCCTGGCGAGGGTGTCGGCCACGACCTGACTAACCACACAAGACTCTAGTCCAGGTTTATCGCCTATTCGGGTTCCATCCGCAAGGAGATCCGGCCGAGGTGTCGCTCATGGCCCCAAATGATGTGTGCAGGGTTCCCAAGCCCACCTCGCCGGATGGATCTACTCTTGGTACACCATGCCACTTGTGCCTAGTCTGTCCCAAGCCCACCTGGCCGGGTGCCACTTGGTAGACTACTAACACTACCTACAAACACCAGAAACTAATTGCAACTCCTGGACAAAGATCAAGTTGGTTAATAAGTCGAGAGAGCTTGGAGTGCCCGAAGCCCAATGTGTGGTAGTAGCTAGTCATTGGACAACATACACAGAACTCAGTGCTTAAGGACGGTTCTAGTGAGACAACCCACCATGTACTCCTACATGGCCTCTCACCGCTACCTTTACCAAATCGTGTTCACACGCTTAACTCTCAGCACCAGAACATATCGTACCACTCCAATTCATTCCCGATGAATCAGACCTGACACAACTCTAAGCAATAGCATGCATGGCATGGCAAGAACACAACATGGCTCAATCAACTCCTACACATGCTAGTGGGTTTTAACTATTTACTGTGGCAATGACAGGTCATGCAGAGGAATGGGTTCAACTACCGCAGCATAAAGTAGCAGTTGAATCGTTGTTGTCCTAATGCAATAATGAGAGCAGGAGCGAGAGAGTAGGATTGTATCGGAATGAACAAGGGGGTTTGCTTGCCTGGTAGATCAATAGGGGGGCACTGCTCCACTGATAGGTACTCTCGAACACTTCCCGGAGCAGGACCTATCAAGAAGGAACGGTGTCGGAAATCAAACACAAGCATATGCAACATTATGATGCATGAACATGGCATGAGTATGTGATGTTGTTTGAGCTAATGCAACTAGCATTCATTTGGTTAAAGTCCATTTGAACTAAAGATTCAAATGCAACTCCAAAATAAGCTCTTAAATATGCCATAAGTGTGTTTTCATATATACAGCATGTATAGATGGTCTTTCATGCATGAAAATGGTACAGATGGATAGATTGAATTTTTTTGATAATTTTTCATATATAAATTATTTCAATCTGAGCTACGGTTGAATTTCTATGAATTTTTGAAGTTTTGAAGATATTCGGGAATTTCTGAATTATTCTAAATCCAGAAAAGGATTAATTGCGTCAGCACTGCGTCATGCTTGCGTCAGCGAGTCAACGGGTCGGTCCAGGTCAAACCTGACCAGTGGGACCCATATGTCAGTGTCTAAACTAACTAATCTAGTTTAGTTAGTGGCGTCGGGCCCACATGTCAGTATTAGGTTTAGTTAAATGGTGATTAGCCTTAAGCTAATCACCTGACCCATGGGGCCCACCTGACGGGCCCGCGAGGTCAAAGGGGTCAAACCCCACCGGCGGCTTGACGCCGGCGAGCCAGACGCGACGGAGGGCGTCGGAAACGCGTCTCCGGCGACCAAATGGGTCGCGGAGACCATCTCCGAGGAGCTGGTGCTCGCGCGCATCCACCGGTGCCCTCCGTTTCAGCGGAGACGGCCTAAATCGACGGCGGCGTCCTCTTGGGTGGAGGCCGGAGTTTGGTGGCGTGAGGCAGAGGGGCTAGAGGGTGCAGAAGGGCAGGGGAGTAGGGGGAACAACGGCGGGGCTCACAGGGGGGGCGGCGGGCGTCGTCGGGGAGCTCGGGGAAGGCTGGAGTCGGCGGGGCGGTGAGGACGATCTCCGACGGCCGGAGATGAAGACGACGGCGCCGAGGATGAAGCGGAGCTCGCCCGGGTTGCTTTTCTCGGTGAGGAGGGAGAGGAGGTCGCGGCGGAGCTGGGAAGCGTGTCGGGGAGGTGCGGCAGTGGCTGAGGCCACGGTGGCTATGGACGGCGGCGACGGTGATTTCGGCCGCGAGAGAGGGAGCCAGGGGAAGGAGAGAATGGCACGGGAGAGAGCGAGAGAGGCTTGGGGGTGCGTGGCGACACGCGGGCGATCCAGGTGATGAGAGGGAGAAGCAGGAGGTGGCAGGGAATATGGCCACGGCCGGCTGCGTGGCCGCGCGCGCCAGCGCGTGCCCCTGTCCTTCTGTCGTCGCCAGGAGGACGACGATTGGCGGTTGGGCCAGTGGGCCGCACCACTAGGCCAGCTGAGGCGCCAGGTAAGCTTTCTGTTTTTTATTTTTGTTTCTGTTTTCTATTTTTCTGACATTTGTTTGGATTTAATAAAATACTAAATCATTTTATTTACTTATGCCAATTTTTGCAGGAGCTAGTGGTATTATTCCAGAGCTCCTCAACAACTAACATAATTTTTGGTCATATATTATATATATAACAAATATATATCCAAAACAAATAATTATTCATTAAATCCAAATGCCCAAAATAAATATCTATGAGCTCCTAATAATATTGGTTTGATTTTTATCTCTGTCCAATATTTTCAGAGAGCAACATGAACATTTTCTTGGAGACTTTTGGAGCACTTTTTATTTGGGTCATTTCCAGAGATGATTCTGAGGGTTTCACAAATCCTCATTTCAAATTTAAATGGAATTTAAACATGATGCACACATGAAGGGCTAGCCTAGGTCATACCAGAACTAGGGATGTGACAGTAAAACTTCGTGTCCCTTGTCTCCTGTTACAATCCGGCCTAGACGCACAGTTCGGGACCCCCAACCCGAGATCCGTCGGTTTTGACACCGACATTGGTGCTTTCATTGAGAGTTCCTCTATGTCGTCGCCGTCAGGCTCGATGGCTCCTATGATCATCGATAGTGATGCAGTCCAGGGTGAGACCTTCCTCCCCGGACAGATCTTCGTCTTCGGCGGCTTCGCACTGCGGGCCAATTCGCTTGGCCGTCTGGAGCAGATCGAAAGCTACGCCCCTGGCCGTCCGGTCATATTTGGAAGTTTAAACTACACGGCTGACATCCGCGGGGACTTGATCTTCGATGGATTCGAGCCACTGCCGAGCGCGTCGCACTGTCACAACGAGCATGATCTAGCTCTGCCGCCGAACAGTGCCCTGGAGGCCGCATCCGCATCGGTTTCGACCCTTAATTCGGAGCCAACTGCGCCGATCGAGGATGGGCGGTTGGACGCCACCTCGGGGGCTGCGACCCCATCAGCGATTGAGCCAAGCACCAGCCCCGTACTCTATGAGACTCGTGACTCCAAGGAGCCGGACTCCTCTCCGGACTCCGAACCCTCTGCGCCCCTACCGATCGAATCCGATTGAGCGCCGATCATGGGTTCACTGCCGCAGACATCTTTCAGCACTCGCCCTTCGGCGATATCCTGAAGTCACTGAAGTCTCTCTCTTTATCAGGAGAGCCCTGGCCGGACTACGGTCAGCAAGGTTGGGGTACGGACGATGAAGAAATTCAAATCCCACCCACCACCCACTTTGTAGCCACTGTCGACGACTTAATCGACATGCTCGACTTCGACTCCGAAGACATCGACGGTATGGACGCCGATGAAGGAGATGATGAAGAACCAGCGCCTACTAGGCCCTGGAAAGCCACCTCATTGTATGACATATACATGGTGGACACCCCAAAAGAGGGAGATGGCGATGGAACAGCGGAGGATGACCCCTCCAAGAAATAGCCTAAGCGCCGGCGTCAGCGGCGCCGCTCAAAATCCCGCCAAAACAAACACGGTGATTCCAGCACGGGAGATAATAATACTCCGGAAAGCGCCAAAGAAAACCCCCTCCAGCAAGATTTGGCACAGGAGGATGGAGAAACCAGCCCTCATGAGAGAGTGGCAGACAGAGAGGTCAAGGACGATAATTATATGCCTCCCTCCGAAGATCAGGCAAGCCTCGACGACGATGAATTCGCCATGCCAGAGGATCCCGTCGAGCAAGAGTGTTTTCAACGCAAGCTTATGGCCACGGCAAGAAGCCTCAAGAAAAAACAGCAATAGCTTAGAGCTGATCAAGATTTGCTAGTCGACAGATGGACTAAAGTCCTTGCGACCGAAGAGCATATACTCGAACGCCCCTCCAAGAGCTACCCAAAGTGCAGGTTGCTACCCCGATTAGAGGAGGAAGCACTTGATGCGGCCGACCGGCCACCTCGTGGTCGCGACAGAGAGGCCTCTCGGCCCTCCACTCAAGCCGCACCCCGTACCAAGGCACGGGAATATGCGCCGGACTTACGAAACATGTTGGAGGACAAGGCAAGGCAAACAAGATCGATCTACGGATCGCGTGGGTGCCCCACGGCTCAAGACAGTAATTGTCACGCCGGCCACAAATTCGGTGGGGCCGAACACAGTAGACAAGGCTCATTGGAGCTACGTCATGATATAGCCCAGTATAGAGGCGCCGCACACCCACTCTGCTTTACAGACGAAATAATGGATCATCAAATCCCCGAGGGTTTCAAACCCGTAAACATCAAATCATATGATGGCATAACAAATCCTGCAGTATGGATCGAGGATTATCTCCTTCATATCCACATGGCCCACGGCGATGATTTCCACGCCATCAAATACCTCCCACTCAACCTTAAAGGACCAGCTTGGCATTGGCTTAACAGCTTGCCAACAGGATCAATCAGTTGCTGGGAGGACCTGGAAGCTGCATTCCTCGACAATTTCCAGGGCACTTATGTGCGACCCCCAGACGCTGATGACCTAAGTCACATAATTCAGCAGCTAGAGGAATCGTCCAGGCAATTCTAGACACGGTTCTTAACAAAGAAAAATCAAATAGTCGACTGTTCGGACGCTGAGGCCCTAGCAGCCTTCAAACACAATATCCGTGAAGAATGGCTGGGCCGGCACCTTGGACAGGAAAAGCCAAAATCTATGGCAGCACTCACAACACTCATGACCCGCTTTTGCGCGGGAGAAGATAGTTGGCTTGCTCGTAGCAACAATGTGACCAAGAACCCTGGTAATTCGGACACCAGGGACAGTAGTGGCAGGTCGCGTCGCAACAAGTAGAAGCGCCACATTAACGGCGACAATGCTGAGAATACGGCAGTTAATGCCGGATTCAGAGGCTCTAAATCCGGTCAGCGGAAAAAGCCATTCAAAAGGAATCCTAGGGGCCCGTCCGGTTTGAACCGAATACTCGACCGCTCGTGCCAGATACATGGCACCCCCGAAAAGCCAGCCAATCACACCAATAGGGATTGTTGGGTGTTCAAGCAGGCAGGCAAGTTAAACACCGAAAATGAAGACAAGGGGCTGCATAGAGATGACGACGAGGAGCCCCGGCCGCCGAACAACGATGGACAGAAGGGTTTTCCCCCACAAGTACGGACGGTGAACATGATATACGCAACCCACGTCCCCAAAAGGGAGCGGAAGCGCGCGTTAAGAGACGTATATGTGGTAGAGCCAGTCGCCCCAAAGTTCAACCCATGATCCTCATGCCCGATCACCTTTGATCGAAGGGACCATCCCACTGGCATCCGTCATGGAGGATTCGCCGCATTGGTCCTAGACCCAATCATTGACGGATTTCGTCTCACTAGAGTCCTTATGGACGGCGGCAGCAACCTGAACCTGCTTTACCAGGATACAATGCGGAAAATGGGCATAGATCCCTCGAGGATTAAGCCCACCAAAACGACCTTTAAAGGACTAATACCAGGTGTAGAGGCCAACTGTACAGGCTCAGTCACACTTGAAGTGGTCTTCGGATCCCCGGATAATTTCCGAAGCGAGGAGTTAATCTTCGACATAGTCCCGTTTCACAGTGGTTATCACGCACTGCTTGGGCAAACCGCATTCGCTAAGTTCAATGCGGTACCGCATTACGCATACCTTAAGCTCAAGATGCCAGGTCCTCGAGGAGTAATTATGGTCAATGGAAACACCGAAAGCTCCCTCCGAACGGAGGAGCACACGGCGGCCCTCGCAGCGGAAGTACAAAGCAGCCTCTCCAGGCAGTTCTCCAGTCCGGCCATTAAACGACCGGACACCGTCAAGTGCGCCCGGAGTAACCTACAACAAGACCGCCTGGCACGATCCAAGCAGGCGTAGCAATGCGGCCCCAACCCCAACCCTCGCAAAAAGGCGACGCCAATACTTCGCGTACATAACTACGCTCTAGAGATACCATGGGTACAGGGGGAGGGGCACCATCACGGCACGCCCAAAAATACGGCTTAAACCGTACCAGGGGCTGCCGATTTTTTATTATTATTATTATTTTTCTCTTACTTTCAGGACTCCATCCTTCGGAAGGCCTGTTCGGCAGTTCAATTAGCGCACAAAGGATGCAAGAACCAGGGAAGCAGACAAGCCACGCCATAGTACGGAACTCCCAGGTGGTCTCTATCACGAGCAGTATACATGTTCCGCATACTATTCCGCAGCTTGCCCCTGGAACGGTCATGTTAACTAGTCCAACCTTCCACTTATCGCATTATTTGTATCGTTCTGCTTTGATCGCAGCCCTTTTTAATAAACAATGCATAGCTTTCGTCTATTTTTGCATTACCTTTTTTCTTTATTTATGTTCCTTAACGACATGTTGCACCCGTACACGTTGGTACGGCCAAAATATGCTAGGGGCTTTAGTACCCCTCAATATGGTGTGAGAAGTCCGAACACTTCAACAAGTGCGGCACCCCGAACTTATAGCATTATATGCATCGGCTCCGAATCATGTCTTGGGTCAATAGTTGGGTTTGCCCGGCTCCTATGTTTTGGTGCCTTACGTTCCGCTTATCGGCTAAGGTAGCACTAGGAGAACCACTGCGATTGTGCCCCAGTTGAGATGGGTCGAGCACCTCAGTGGAGAAAGCTAAAACTGACTATCATGATGAAGCGAGAGTTGGTCACTATTCGAGAGGTTTTTCGAGTCCCTAAAGACTTATGCTGCTTAGGGCAAGGAGTCGGCTCTGTCCGGCCAAGGCGTGGATAGCGCTCGAACTCGGTTTTCCGAATGCCAGGGGCTTCGCCGAAATTTAAAATTATAGAATTCTATGGCTAAGTGAGAGTGTTCACGCATTATAGTCCGATTGCCTTGTTCGTTGGGCTGAGCGCCTCCCTCGAAGGACCCAAACATGGGAAAAGGAGCGCTCAGGTTTATCCCCGAACACCCCAGCACTAGCGGCATGGGGGCAGAAGCCAACGACTCGCCATCTCTCAGAATTGATAAACAGCCGCACAGAAGGTAATATTTAAATTCCAACAGCATTGCTTAGCGCATATAAATAAGTTTTCAGCGCATGGGATAAAAACAGCAAGTTTCACTCAAAAATTACATCCCTAGAACATTCGTCCGCCACAAGGCGGGCACCCTTCAGAACATCCTTATAGTAATTCTCGGGCTTGCGATGCTCTTTCCCCGGCGATGGCCTGTCCTTCACCAGCTTCTCAGCATCCATCTTGCCCCAGTGCACCTTAGCACGGGCAAGGGCCCTACGGGCACCTTCAATGCAGACGGAGCGCTTGATGACTTTGAGCCTTGGACAGGCCTCCACCAACCGCTGCACCAGCCCGAAATAGCTCCCAGGCAGAGCCCCTCCAGGCCACAGCCGAACAATGAGGCCCTTCATGGCATGTTCGGCCGCCTTGTGGAGCTCGACCAGTTGCTTCAGCTGGTCACTCAGGGGCACGGGATGTCCGGCCTCAGTATACTGAGACCAGAACACTTTCTCTGTTGAGCTACCCTCCTCGGCTCGGTATAATGCGGTGGCATCGGATACACTCCGGGGAAGATCTGCGAACGCTCCTCGAGAGCTCCGGATTCGGGTAAGTAACAAGTAACTCACGTCTATGTGTTTGCTTTGCATAAAGAATGCCTTACCCGCCGCTATCCTCTTCACCTCATCCAACTCCTGGAGGGTCCTCTGGGATTCGGCCTTGGCAGACTTGGCATTTTCAATAGCCACCGCGAGCTCGGACGCTCGCGTCTTTGAGTCAAGCTCCAAACTCTCATGTTTTTCCATGAGATCCTGAAGCTCTTGCCGCACCTTGCCAACCTCGGCCTCATACTTCTCCCGCTCGGTGCGCTCTGAGGCTGCCCTCTTCTCGGCCTCGACCAGCGCCTGCTTAAGGGTCGCCACTTCAGACGTGGCCCCTAAAATAGCCACGATAATCCTGTCATTCTTTGCAATTGCACCTTTTTATATATATTTAAAAACATGGTATTTCTTACCTTCATTGTCCTCGAGCTGCTTCTTGGCACGCCCGAGCTCTTGCTCAGACCGCTCAAGGTTCTGCTTTAGCGTGTCCACTTCCGCAGTCAGTGCGGCGGACGCAAGCAGGGAAGCCTGCATATGCATATTGACTCATTTTTGTTAGACTCCTGTGAATTCTATTTGATCCTCTATTCGGCTTTTCTTCCCGAATGCCAAACAGAGCATCAGGGCCTACTGTCTATGCGGTACTATTATTTACACATTCTTTACTTACCTCAAAGCCTGTCAAAAGGCTAGTACAAGCTTCAGTCAGTCCGCTCTTGGCGGACTGAACCTTCTGGACCACCGCACTCATAATAGCGCGGTGCTCCTCGTCGACGGAGGCGCCTTGGAGCGCCTCCAACATATTGTCCGGCGCCTCCGGTTGGACGGGGGCCGCCAGCACGGTGGACTTGCTCCTCTTGGAAGGAGGTCCCCCGCCGGACTCTAGAACCTTTGAAGGTTCCGGAGCGGTGTCCGGCCTAGAGCCGGACTTGGAGCCCTGAGGAGTTTCATCCCCTTTACTCCTGGAGTCCAGGAGGTCGCCTTGCGACGCCTCCAAGACCACCTCCTCCCGGCTTGGAACCTGTTGGGACAACACTTCGGTGTCGTCCGTAGGGCGGGGGGAGGAAGCCGTCGGAAGCGAGTTCACATCCGACGAGTCCAATGAGCCGCTCGACGACGCGTCGAGCCGGTCTTTGGGTGGGCTGCATAAACATATTCGACGTAAGGGAAAGCTGTGCAATAAACGAATACTATGAATTACTCTGGTATCCGGATACTTAGGATTTTGCCAGGGGCTTGGCCCTCGACTGCCACTCCTCTCCGCCGTCGGCGCCGGTGGAGTAGTCCGAAGGAAGGGTTTTCCCCTTCTTGGACCCTCCGGCCTCCCCAGAGAGGGCGGCCTTCCTTTTCTTCTCTCCTCCCGCTGGAGGGGGAGAGCTCTCCTCTTCTTCCTCCTCGTCTTCATGGGAGGAATGCGCCTCGGAACCATCGGATGATGGATCCGACACCTCCTAGTGCCGGGCACTCTTTTGAGTCCCCACGACCTTTTTCGCGGCCTTCTTCTCCGGTACCACATAGGGTGCCGGAACCAGCAGCTTCGCCAAGCGAGCGTCCGCTGGGCCTTCGGGCAAAGGAGCTGGACAGTTGATCTGTCCGGACGTCACCTGCCAATCCTGTCAAAGGCAAGGGAGCTTAGATCCTGCATGGAGTCAAACTATGAAAAACCGATACCCTGTAAAAGGAAAAAAACAGCTTACCGCGAGAGCGTGACGCTACGCACTGAATCTGCGATCCTCGGTAGCGGATGCGGGAGCCTCGACTCCTTTGAAAAGCACCTTCCAGGCATCTTCGTACGTCGTGTCGAAGAGCCTGTTTAGAGTTTGGTGCCGCGCCGGGTCGAACTCCCATAGGTTGAAAGCCCGTTGTTTACACGGGAGGATCAGGCGGATGAGCATAACCTGGACTACGTTGACAAGTTTGAGCTTCTTGTCCGCCAGGGTTTGGATGCATGTTTGGAGTCCGGTCAGCTCTCCTTTTTTTCCCCAAGACAGGCCCGTCTCCTTCAAGGAGGTGAGCCGTGTAGGGGGTCCGGATCGGAACTCAGGGGGTGCGACCCATTCGGCGTCACGCGGCTCGGTGATGTAAAACCACCCCGATTGCCACCCCTTCGGGGTATCCACAAAGGAGCCCTCGAGCCATAGGACGTTGGCCATCTTGCCCACCATGGCACCTCCACACTCCGCCTGGTTGCCGCGCACCACCTTCGGCTTGACGTTGAAAGTCTTGAGCCATAGGCCGAAATGGGGGCGGATGCGGAGGAAGGCCTCGCACACGATGATAAACGCCGAGATGTTGAGGACGAAGTTCGGGGCCAGATCGTGGAAATCCAGGCCGTAATAGAACATGAGCCCCCGGACAAATGGGTGGAGAGGGAAGCCCAGTCCGCGGAGGAAATGGGGGAGGAACACCACCCTCTCACGGGGCCTAGGGGTGGGGATGAGCTGCCCCTTTTCGGGGAGCCGGTACGCGATGTTGTTAGACAGGTATCCAGCCTTCCTCAGCTTTTTGATATGTCCCTCCGTGACGGAGGAGACCATCCACTTGCCTCCCGCTCCAGACATGGCTGGAGGAGGTTGAGGTGAGGAGTGCGGACTTGGGCGCTGGAGCTCGAGTGCGCAAGAATGGATAGGCAAAGGAGGAAGAAGGCGTAGGTGAAAAGGTGGATCCTTATCCCCTTATATAGGATGCAACTACATGTCCCCACCAGCCTGGTAAGACTCGCTTATCTCCAAGCGCCATAATCAATGGCGCAGTTGGGTTACCCACGCCCGTATTAATGAGAATCCCGGGATAAGGGGACACGATCTCTGCTTTAACAAGACGTGCCAAGGAAACCGCCTCGCATAACGTGCTGAGGTGGGATAATGAAACAACTCGGATAAAGGCTTGGCCGTGGTGTGTCACGCTATGGAATACATCAGTAGATTAGATTGGTGTAAATATTATTCTCTCTATGGCAATATGTGGAAACTTATTTTGCAGAGCGGACACTATCTTTGTGTTCAAAATCTTCTACGAAGTACTTGGAGGAGGAACCCGCCTTGCAATGCCGAAGACAATCTGCGCGCTGGGCTCGTCGTCATTGAAGCCTGGTTCAGGGTCTACTGAGGGAGTCCTGGATTAGGGGGTGTTCGGATAGCCGGACTATACCTTCAGCTGGACTCCTGGACTATGAAGATACAAGATTGAAGACTTCGTCCCGTGTCCGGGAGGGACTTTCCTTGGCGTGGAAGGCAAGCTTGGCGATACAGATATGTAGATCTCCTACCATTGTAACTGACTCTATGTAACCCTAACCCTATCCGGTGTCTATATAAACCGAAGGGTTTTAGTCCGTAGGACAACATACACATCGACAATCATACCATAGGCTATCTTCTAGGGTTTAGCCTCCTCGATCTCGTGGTAGATCCACTCTTGTACTACCCATATCATCAATATTAATCAAGCAGGACGTAGGGTTTTACCTCCATCGAGAGGGCCCGAACCTGGGTAAAACTTCGTGTCCCTTGTCTCCTGTTACCATCCATCCTAGACACACAGTTCGGGACCCCCTACCCGAGATCCGCCGGTTTTGACACCGACACATAGCGTACGAGCTTTCCATATATTGTTCTTCGCTTATTTACTTTTCCGTTGCCATTGCTATCGTCAGTACAAAATACCAAAAACATTACTTTTGCTATCATTACCTTTTGCTACCATTACCACTACTATCATATTACTTTGCTATTAAATACTTTGCTGCAGATATTAAGTTTCCAGGTGTGGTTGAATTGACAACTCAGCTGCTAATACTTGAGAATATTCTTTGGCTCCCCTTGTGTCGAATCAATAAATTTGGGTTGAATACTCTACCCTCGAAAACTGTTGCGATCCCCTATACTTGTGGGTTATCACACCCGAACACTATTTCGAGGACGTCTTAGAGGGTGACCGCTTGATAGAGGATTAGTGCTCGAAAGATATGATATTTGAATGAGATGTATTGAATTGTAAAAGACAATATGATGATAATATTATGATTTTTCTTGAAAGCTTTTGGTTACTCCTGTGCGGCCGTTTTCGCATAATCTAAAAGTTTTCCAGTCGTCGGCTTCAGCCCCCACGTGGAAAATATGGGGTTGGTCGGAAAAGCACATGATCACTCTTAACCCAACGTCTTAGTCCATGAAGGAGGTGTCAATGCGGTGAACGAGGCAATCAGAATATAGGGTGTTAACACTTTCACTTAGCCATAGGAGTTTTATGGTGGGTCTATGATATAAACCCTGGTATGTACGTTGTTATCCCAATGTGGTGTGTTTACATGTATGACCTAAAGAGAGGTCCCTCGTGTAATACGGAGGGAATCGTGAAAGATTCTGATAAGTCATCGAGTGGTTGACCAGCTCTCACCGCATCATGACAGTCAGTTTTCGGCTTTCTCTACTGAGGTGCTTGTCTGGGCAAACCAGGGCACAATCGCAGTAGTTCTCCCTTTACTATTGACCCAAGACATGATTCAGAGCCGGGTAACCCAACTATTGACCCAAGACATGATTCAGAGCTGATACATATAAGGCCAAACTCGCGATGCCGAAGTATGCTATAAATTTGTTCGGACTTATTGGCAATTTAGTTTGTTCCCATATCGAGCCCTTGGCGGGGCGTGTGAAATAACACAAGGAGCAAAATACAGTTTTTTAGAGAAAAGTGAATACGGATATAAATTATATTCACTAGAACTTGAGTGACATGCCAATCATTGTTTTGTATATAATAACGCCACGACCCTGGCTATTTGACATGCCAAGGGTCGACGGCTGAGGTAGAAGGCACTTTATAGGCTTGCAAAATAGAGAGTACGGTCTAAAAAAGTTGTTTTGGACCTCCTGTCGCATGTCTGCGCCGCCTTTCCTCGATGAAGGGTCTCCTTAAAGGGAGTAACTTTTGGATGAATGTACAAACCGGAACTCCGATGGAGTCGGTGAGATGACCAGCTTATGAGTCACCTATGATAAAGGATAATGAAAAACGAAAAAGTGCTCAGAAAAGAATTGAAAAGAAGGGGGTTATAGAAGTACTTGTAGGCCCGTCCGTATTGTGCCTCCGCCGATGCCCATGGTATTTTAAGTGCATACTTATGTATGCGCGGTATAGATTTCACAGGTGTATGAGGCGGACGATGGAGGCCGAACTGCTAGTCCAGCTCTATAATTGGTCGGTCCTGCTGAACGGAGACCGGTGGCTTAATGGACGATAAGATATGCGGTTTAATAAGACCGACTTGTACTCTGGCTGGAGGGGATGTAGTATGATCCTCAGTCCAGAGGGAGTACGTCTCATGCTCCTCCCTAGGGGTGTGCGTCATGTATACCATGTTCACTATTTTTACTTCAGGGGGAAATTGCTTCTGACCCCGGTATTTGGTTGGTGAATCTCTTCGTCATCGCTGTCACTGGGCGGCCTTTTCCCCTTGTGTTCCGCATTGAGCTTGCCGGCCTGCTTGAAGACCCAACAGCTTCTGTTGGTGTGATTAGATGGTTTATAGGGGTTGCCATGAATCTGGCAGGGCCGATCCAATATCTTGTCTAAGGTGGATGGTTCATCTCTGTTTGCCTTGAATGGCTTTTTTTGTTGACCGGGTTTGGGGTCGCTAAATCCGGCGTTAACCGTTGTGTCGCGCGTTCTTTCATTATCATTGCGACATTTGTGTTTGCTGCGTCGAGGTTTGCCGTTGCCGTTTCGAACTTCGGAAGTGCCCGGATCATTGGTGTTGTTGCTTCTACGAGCGAGACAGTTGTCTTCTCCCGCGCAAAAGCGGGTCATCAGAGCGGTAAGGGCTGCCATGGATTTTGGTTTTTCTTGGCCGATGTGGTGGGCGAGCCACTCGTCCCGTACGCTGTGTTTGAAGGCTGCTAGGGCCTCCACGTCTGGACAGTCGACGATTTGGTTCTTTTTAACTAAGAACCTAGTCCAGAGCTTCCTGGCTGATTCTCTGGGCTGTTGAACTATATGACTTAAGTCATCGGCGTCTGGTGGCCGGACATATGTGCCTTGGAAGTTGTCGCGGAAGGCGTCTTCCTAATCCTCCCAGCTGCCAATAGAATTTTCGGGCAGACTGTTTAACCAGTGTCGAGCTGGACCTTTGAGTTTTAACGGGAGGTATTTGATGGCATGAAGGTCATCACCGCGGGCCATATGGATATGGAGAAGGAAATCCTTAATCCATACCACGGGATCAGTTGTTCCATCATATGATTCGATATTTATGGGTTTAAACCCTTCTGGGAGTTCGTGCTCCATTACTTCGTCTGTGAAGCAAAGAGGGTGTGCAGCGCCTCTATGTTGGGCCACATTACGGCGTAGCTCCGATGGAGTCAGTCTACGGTTTTCAGCACGGGAGTGACTAGGCTTATTACGTCCGACTAGAGAGCCGTCGTCGCGTGTCGGGGCACGTCCTCACGATTCGTAGATCAATCTGGTATGTCTTGTTGTGTTGTCCAGGTCTTCTCGAAGGTCATATGTATGACATCGAGTTGTTTTGCCTCTGCCTTTATGATGAGGCGGGGTTGGCTGGTGTTCGGCTTGAGTTGCCGCTTTATCTTGACCACGTGGTGGTCGGTCAGCCACATTGCGTGATGATGGTATATGCTCTAGCGCCTCATCGTTGAACTAAGGCAGTAATTTGTGCTTCGGGTAGCTTTTTGCTGGGCGCTTGAGGTCGTGTTCTTCGGCTTCTAGGACATCAGTCCATCTGTCGTTGAGTAGATCTTGGTCAGCTTGAAGCTGCTACTGCTTCTTTTTCAGGCTCCTTGCAGTGGCTATTAGCCGACGTTTAAAGCTCTCCTACTCCTGAGGTTCCTCACGCACGATGAAATCCTCGCTGCCGAGGCTCGCCTCATCCTCGGAGTGCGGAAGATAATTACTGTCCTCCAAGTCTTCGTGCATGGCCTGTTCATCAGGGCTAACTTGACCGTCTTCCCGTTCGTTTTGTACAGCAGTTGCATCGACAGGGTCTTTGTTGTCTTCGGCACCTTCCGGAGTGTTATTTTCCCCAGTGCCAGTATTGCCATCTATTCTATGACGTGACTTAGAGCGGCGCCGCTGATGCTGGAGTTTTAGTTGTATCACACGAGGTTCGTCCTCAACTGGATCTTCTTTCTCATCATCGTTAGTTCTTTTAGGTGTATCCACCATGTACACGTCGTAGGAAGAGGTGGCCATCCAGCGTTCAGTAAACGGTGGGTCCTAGCCTGGCTCCTCATCGGCATCGTCGTCCATACCGTCGATGTCTTCAGAGCCGTAGTCGAGCGTGTCGGTTAAGTCATCGATAGTGTGTATGAAGTTGGCGGTGGGTGGGAAGCAAAATTCTCCATTATCATTCTCCAGTTCAAACCGGATACAGCTCGGCTGTGAGCCCGCCGCTAAGGATAGTGCTCTTAACGAGTTTAACACGTCGCCCAAGGGAGAGTGTCGGAACATGTCCGTGGAGCTGAATTCGATGATCAATGACCGATCAAGCTCGACGTACGCGGACGCACAAGGTTCGAAACCTGTAGCCTGAGATGAGTCCGTAGCTCCGGTGACATAGATGTCACTTGAAGTTAAGTCTGTGTGCGGCTCCAACTCCACTGAGTCTGCGGCTTACGCAGCAGGGTTGAGCTTCCCATCTTCGGATGGCGCAATCTGCTCCGGATCTATGACCAGAGCAGCTACAGGTACTATCTCCTGTGTATGGGCCGATGATAGATTTACGCCATGTTCATCGTGGTGGAAGGGAGCGACTGTCGTGGTCTCGAATCCGTCGAAGATCAAGTCTCCACGGATATCTGTGACGTAGTTCAAGCTTCCAAATCTAACCTGGTGGCCAGGGGCGTAGCTTTCGATATGCTCCAGATGGCCAAGCGAGTTGGCGCGCAGTGCGAAGCCGCCGAACACGAAGATCTGTCCATGGAGGAAGACTTCCCCTTTGACAGCGTCATTATAAATGATTGAAGGAGCCATCAAGCCTCTTGATGATGGCACAGTGGAACTCTCAATGAAAGCACCAATGTCGGTGTCAAAACCGGCGGATCTCAGGTAGGGGGTCCCGAACTGTGTGTCTAGGATCGATGGTAACAAGAGACAGGGGCATAATGTTTACCCAGGTTCAGGCCCTCTCTATGGAGGTAATACCCTACTTCCTGCTTGATTGATCTTGATGAATATGAGTATTGCAAGAGTTGGTCTACCATGAGATCGTAATGGTTAAACCCTAAAAGTCTAGCCTGTCTGACTATGATTATGAGGATCTATCTACGGACCTAGCCCTCTGGTTTATATAGACACAAGAGGGATCTAGGGTTACACAAGGTCGGTTACAGAGAAAGGAATCTTCATATTTGGTCGCCAAGCTTGCCTTCCACGCCAAGGAGAGTCCCATCCGGACACGGGCAGAGAATTCGGTCTTTGTGTCTTCACGGCCCATCAGTCCAGCCCATATCCAATAGATCGGACACCCGAGGACCCCTTAGTCTAGGACTCCCTCAGTAGCAGCTGTAGGAATTCCATTTTTTATGTTACCTGTTAGGATTATTATTTTTGGCAGCCACAACATAAGTTTTCCTGTATGTACTAAACTACAGCATGTGCATCGCAACTACACAAATGTGGCTAAACTAGAGAAGCATTTTTTACATGTGAAATTCTGAATTTTAGATAATATCAGTCCTAGCAATCGAAGGTGATTCAGCCACATCAGAGCATTTTTACTTTCAGTACAACATTTTCACCTAACAACATCTGACGATTAAAAATATAATAGGGGATGGATGTGTCTTGGCATCCATAAGAAAAATGCTAGTATCTTTTTGTTATATACCCCCTACTATTGTGATGATGCGTTGTGGCCTTGCAAATGCATTGTTGTGTCTGTATTTGCTGAGCAGTTTTAACTTCATTGCTTAACATTATAACACAGTTTATTATTCAAAATCGAATTGCAATGGACAAGTCTTGTTGATAGAACCATTGGTCAATATACACTATGTTTTTGGGGCCATGGCAATTCTACTATTCCGTTCTTCTTATCAGCATTGTCTCTGTATAATTTCTTCATGATATGCTTTATTTTAAAATTGTACATCGTAAAATGGTTTTTAGGGTGGTTGTTCCCTGATAGAGTGGTAGTCATTGGATTATCCTTGGTATGCTACACTGTTTTCTGCTAAGTCAACATGAAGCCTATAATTTTTGTGTTGTTATGTGCAGATGAGTTCTGTAGATCAAAGCTTCATCAACAAGAGGAGCAACTAGCAGCACCCTGACACTCAATTGAGTGAGCTAAATGCACCAAATAGATTAAAAGTAAGCACAAAAATCATATCCCCAAAACTAAATTTACTTCAACTGTTTTTCTGCCCTAAATACAACACTTGAACTATAACATGTTTTGATTTTTCCCAAATATAATTCATTCATTTTGTCCACCAGGTCACTGGAATTATCCATAATAGTTTTCTAATCAAAGTTATATCTATACTAAATGAGGAGCAGAAGCTGATAGTTCGTAAACTTGGGTTCGGTTCTTTGCTACATATCTCATGCGACTGCATATTGGATGACATATTTGAATGATTAGGAATGCAGTTCAACACAACTACATGCGGAATTGAACTAAGGAATGGTTTCAAGTTCCATTTCACCGAATCTGCTGTACACAAAATCCTAGGCATTCCATGTGGGGGTTTTCCAATACAAACAAAGCCTACCAAACAAACTGTTGATTTCATGAATACATTTCTTGAAACAAAAAAACCAACCCCAAAACATTTGCTCTCAATGTTGTCTAAAAACATATCAGAAGAAGCTTTCTCTAGGATTTTCATGACCCTTGTACTTTCCATTCTCATTGCACCCAGTTCAAAAGGAGTTCTGAGCAAAAATACTATAGTGCCTTGGTCAATATTGAGTCAGTTCCAAAATACAATTGGTGCCTCTTCACCCTATCATTCTTGGTTCCTGAGATAAAAAATGCAGTCAAGTCTTGGAAAGAAGAGGTCAAATCTGCCAGGAGGTTGCAAAGTACTGTTAGTGGTAAGAAATTATTATAATTTCAACATCTTTTTCGCTTTAGTTCATGTCAAAGACAAATTCTAACTGGCTTTGGTTTTCTTACAACTTTTTGGCAAACTTTTGCAGATTGCACACTTTGGATTCTTGATCACTTTTGACTATAAGATTTCAACCAATACGTTCCCAAGACTTCCTTTGTGGTCAACAACAATGCTCAGATCATTCATTGCTCTAGATACAAAGCCTGGAGTGAATCTTCAGTTTGGCAGGCTTGAAGTAAGTACAAAAGAGACATCTATCAACATTAATTTTGTTTAATAGTACTCTTTTTCTCATGAAAATTAATTAGCTAAAAAACCACTTCCAAATTTTCCTCCAAATAAAAATAGATGAAGCACATAACAGCAACTCCATTCGCTGATTCTATGGATGAGTCAACTACGCAATTACCTGAATCAATTCTACACTACATCAACAACAAGCTGCCCTCGATTCACAACATACAGGTTTGGAAATCTAATATAGAAGCAAGAACACTTGTCTTTTACTTACAAACTACTAGGTTCTTCTATTTTTCATGGTTGCTTCTTGCTCACTTGATACATTTTCAATTCTCATTTTCTTCAAATCAGGAAAAGATTAAGCTGCAGTGTAGCTGTCAGAAATTTTGGCAAACAGTTTTAACAAACTCTATTCCAACACAGGAATCTTATGTTGATGATGTACTCAGTTTATTACCCTCAAGTACTTCTTCCAAAGATGGACCTAAATATCCAGCTTCTACAGTTCCAGCTCTTTCAGGAGTGCACTTGGGTAATGGTGTAACTAATGCTGATTCAACTAGTTCCATGATACCCATTTTTCGAATGCAGAAACATCCACACTTGGACTCATTCATGTATTCAATAGATTTCTTGGATTTTCCTAGCCCTCATTTATATCCTCCAAGCTTTGATTCAGAAAATACTCGAGCACTAATCCTATATACATAATAAGTTGATCCCCACTATCCTATTTATCTTAACATGCACACATGCCACCTCATCAAAGGTCCACCACTACATGCATGAGAAAAAGTTTTCCATTATTAGTTGATCTCATGCACACCTTTCACCTCACCACACAAGCCACCTCATCAAAGGTCCACTCAAAATGCATGATTTATTTTCATTACGTTTTGCCATTTATATTAAAAAATATGCCTACACAGTAATCAAATACAATATATAGTATTTATTTTTAGTTTTAGTTAATTTTTTTGTGTAATTAGTTATAAATTCAACTATGGAAGTTTCATACAATTAAATCACTAAAATATATTGCAATGGGTTCCCGTAGCAACGCGCGGGGTATACTCTAGTTGATTCAATGATTCAAAATTTCTCTGAATGCCTGCTTACTGATGGGCCAATAAAGTTTACCCCTCCAATATCTCTTGGATCACCAAGTTCCAAAGATTTAGCGGTTCTAGAAGTTTTCAGCAGAGAACAAGTTAATAAAAACTTTGACTATACAGTCACTTCTCCTAAAGAAGGTATATGACTTTTTACACAATAAAACTTTTTTACTGTCCAATTGTATTCACCACTTTTACTATATTTGCACTTCATATTTTTTTGCATATTTAAATTACTTACAATATGTAACGCCAACGATGCGGCTATATCTCCCATGTGTCGAGGCACGACTTAGAGGCATAACCGCCTGGTGGTTTTGTTGCAAGAGGGGTGATACGTCCATTTTGCATCATGCTTTTATATCAATATTTATTGCATTGTGGGTTGTTATTACACATTATGTCACAATATTTATGCATATTCTCTCTTATTTTACAAGGTTTAAATGAAGAGGGGGAATGCCGGCAGCTGGAATTCTGGGCTGGAAAAGGAGCAAATATTAGAGACCTATTCTGCACATCTCCAAAAGTCCTGAAACCTCACAGGAGCATGTTTCAGAATATATAAAAAATATTGGGCGAAAGAAGTACCAGAGGGGGCCACCCACCGTCCACGAGGGTGGGGGGCGCACCCCCTGCCTCGTGGGCCCCCTGGCAGCCCTCTGATGCCCATCTTTGGCTATATGGAGTCTTTCATCGAGGAAAAAATCATAAGCAAGCTCATGGGACGAAACTCGGCCGCCATGAGGCGGAACCTTGGCAGAACCAATCTAGGGCTCCGGCGAAGCTGTTGTGCCGGGGAAACTTCCCTCTGGGAGGGGGAAACCATCACCATCATAATCACCAACGATCCTCTCATCGGGAGGGGGTCAATTTCCATCAACATCTTCACCAGCACCATCTCCTCTCAAACCCAAGTTCATCTCTTTTATCCAATCTTTGTATCAAAACCTCAGATTGGTACCTGTGGGTTGCTAGTAGTGTTGATTACTCTTTGTAGTTGATGCTAGTTGGTTTATTTGGTGGAAGATCATATGTTCAGATCCATTATGCATATTAATACCACTCTGATTATGAACATGAATATGCTTTGTGAGTAGTTACGTTTGTTCCTGGGGACATGGGAGAAGTCTCGCTATAAGTAGTCATGTGAATTTGGTATTCGTTCGATATTTTGATGAGATGTATGTTGTCTTTCCTCTAGTGGTGTCATGTGAACATCGACTAGATGACACTTTACCATTTTTTGGGCCTAGAGGAAAGCATTGGGAAGTAATAAGTAGATGATGGGTTGCTAGAGTGATAGAAGCTTAAACCCTAGTTTATGCGTTGCTTCGTAAGGGGCTGATTTGGATCCATATGTTTCATGCTATGGTTAGGTTTACCTTAATACTTCTATTGTAGTTGCGGATGCTTGCAATAGGGTTTAATCATAAGTGGGATACTTGTCCAAGGAAGGACAGTACCCAAGCACCGGTCCACCCACATATCAAATTATCAAAGTACCGAACGCGAATCATATGAGTGTGATGAAAACTAAGTTGACGATAATTCTCATGTGTCCTCGGGAGCGCTTTCCTTTATATAAGAGTTTGTCCAGGCTTGTCCTTTGCTACAAAAAGGATTGGGCCATATTGCTGCACCTTATTTACTTTTATTATTTGTTACCCGTTACAAATTACCTTATCACAAAACTATCTGTTACCGATAATTTCAGTGCTTGCAGAGAATACCTTACTGAAAACCACTTATCATTTCCTTCTGCTCCTCGTTGGGTTTGACACTCTTACTTATCGAAAAGGCTATGATAGATCCCCTACACTTGTGGGTCATCAAGGGGTAATCTTCACACAATCCCATGTACTGAATAAGAAAGGGATAAAGAGTTGGCTTACAATCGCCACTTCACACAAATAACAAGTTAAACATACATCATCCAGAGTACAATCAAGGTCCGACTACGGAACCAAAATTAAAGAAGACAAGCCCAAATGCTAGATCTCCGGTCGTTCCAACTGGGCTCCACTACTGACCATCCAGAAAAGACACATAACAACGACCAAGATCTTCATCGAGCTCCCACTTGAGCTCGGTTGCGTCACCTGCATTGGTATCATCGGCACCTGCAATTTTTTGGAAGTATCCGTGAGTCACGAGGACTCAGCAACCTCACACCCACGAGATCAAGACTATTTAAGCTTATGGGTAGGATAAGGTAATGAGGTGGAGCTGCAGCAAGCGCTAAGCAAATATGGTGGCTAACATACACAAATAAGAGCGAGAAGAGAAGCAATGCAGCGGTCGAGAAGCTAGAAGTGATCAAGAAGTGATCCTGAAACTACTTACGTTCATACATAACACAAAACCATGTTCACTTCCCGGACTCCGCCGAAAAGAGACCATCACGGCTACACAAGCGGTTGACGCATTTTAATTAGGTCAAGTTCTCTACAATCGGGCATTAACAAATTCCCATCTGCCACATAACCGCGGGCACGACTTCGAAAGTTTAAACCCTGCAGGTGTGTCCCAACTTAGCCCATCACAAGCTCTCACGGTCAACGAAGGATATTCCTTCTCTCAGAAAGATCCGACCAGTCTCGGAATCCCGGTTACAAGACATTTTGACAATGGTAAAACAAGACCAGCAAAGCCGCATGATGTGCTGACAAATCCCGATAGGAGATGCACATATCTCGTTCTCAGGGCACACGGGATGAACACTACGTACGGCAACCGAAGATACTCCAAGTTGACTAGGGGTGGCACTGCAAGTGGCTCTGTTTTGGACCAACACTCAGAGGAGCACTGGCCCGGGGGTGTTAAATAAAGATGACCCTCGAAAGCGCGACTCCTAGGGGAAAAGGTATAGGTGGCAAATGTTAAAACCAAGGTTTGGCCTTACTGGAGGAGTTTTATTCAAAGCGAACTGTCAAGGGGGGCCCATAACCCCAACCACGTTAGGAATGCAAAATCAAGGAACATAACACCGGTATGATGGAAATTAGAGAGGCAAGAGTGGAAAAAAACACCAGGCAAAAGGCCGAGCCTTCCACCCTTTCCCGAGTATATATATAGATGCATTAATTAAAATAAGAGATATTGTGATATCCCAACATATCCATGTTCTAGCATGGAACAAACTTCAACCTCACCTACAACTAACAACGCTATAAGAGGGGCTGAGCAAAAGCGGTAACATAGCCAAACAATGGTTTGCTAGGAAGGTGGGTTAGAGGCTTGACATGGCAATATGGGAGGCATGATATAACAAGTGGTAGGTAGCGCGACATAGCGATAGAGCGAACAGCTAGCAAGCAAAGATAGAAGTGATATCGAGGGCATGGTCATCTTGCCTGAGATCCCACAAGAAAGAAGAACGAGTCCATGAAGAAGTCAAACGGACGTAGTCGAACGAATCCTCACAAACACGATGTTACCGGAACTAACAAGAAGAAGCAACACCAGAAAGTAGCAAACAACATGGTAAACGAACAAGCATAAACATGGCATGATGCACAACCAAGTATGATACATGTCCGGTTTAAATATGCATGGCATGGCAAAGTGCACAAACAAAACTACAAGTTAACTGGAGCTCAATATGCAATGAGATGCATATTGACAAAACACCACATCCTTTTATTTAGTTCGCTCTTGCTTAAGCACCCAACAAGTTTAAATGTTCTTAACATGGCAAGGGGTGAAGCACAATTAAACTACACTATCTAAGCAATTTAAATGGGGCCGGAAACAACAAAAAACAATAATTCCAAAGAATCCCCATATGCATTTAGCAATTTAATGCAAACAGAAATTTTAAACATTTTAGATGTTATTATCATGATGCGGATGACATGTGCAAGTTTTATGCAATTTTTGTTAAAAGTTGACATGAACATGATATGAAGCATTTGGTCGCCATGACGAAATGAAAGGGATGTCATGGCGGCGATAACGAAAATGATGCCAAGGCAACATTCCGGGTTCCGGTAACTCATTGGAGTACCGGTGCAAAAGAGCAAGTGTGCAGAGCAAGTCACACAAGGATGGTGGGGTGATCCCGGATTCCGGGTTTCCCACGGGTTCGCAGCAAGTGGTGCATCTCATACAACACACAACATACGTCCACGGGTCATCGTCTCCGCGGTATACCTTTGAAGTGTGCGTTTTTGAGGCGGTTCAAGTTCGTTGAGGGAAGTAGATGTTCTCGCGATGTAGTGGAAGTAGTGGTTCATGAGTCGAAGAGGAAGTAGTCGTTCATGTCCATAGATGTTCGGGTTCACAACACGGAACTTGACACCCACTGGGTCTTCACGGGTCGATGGTAGGGGTACATGTTTCGTAGTTGTTTGTGTTATCGGTAGAGGAACTTGATGGATTTGAATCCCTTCGGGGTTGTCGTGGTACTTGGAGAAATATCCCGGAGTAGATATTTGACGGACCCGGTATGGGTCTTGCGTCCACGTAGCCGATCTTGTCGGTCTTGACAACTCGAAGGGGAACTTCGCATCTTGCGGTTCCATACCCAGGGTCGTCACGTAGTCATTCTCAGCCATGGAGTCGATCATGGTGATGAATGCCGAGGTACTAGGCAGGTTCCAGTGCAGCAACAGAATGGTACACGGGGCAGGGTTCTTCAAGGGTTCATCGCTGCACTTTGTGTGCCACTCTTTGAAGGTGACCAATGAGGATCTGGCGAAGGTGCTAACCACGGAGATGCCTCGATGGCGCTCGGATGCAGCAGTAGGTGGCAACCAAACGAGCAAGGGCACAAGAGGTGAGGAAGTCAACCTGCTGCTGGGGACAACCTCGTCTATGGTGAGGGGGAGATCAAACGATGGTGGAGCTAGCTGCAAGGCGAGCGCAGAGGAAAGCAGGCGTCGAGGCAGGGTCGACGTGTGGAGGTGCAGGAAGGCGGGGCCGCGGGCATCCATGGCCTCGCGCGAGGGGGTCGAGCGCGAGGCTCCTGTGGCAACCATGGCTGCACGAGCTTGCGGATGGAGCTGCAGGCGCGAGCAGTCGGAGGAGGGCATCGGCGCGGGAGGAGAAACAGGGCGCGATGACGGTGCTCTGCAGTAGAAGAAGCAGAGGGAGATGCGACGGAGGCGTTGGCCGGCAACAGCTCTGGTGGCCGGCACGGTCGAGTGACTTGCAGCGGCGGGCGCGATCTCCGACAGGTTGAGACGAAGGAGGTAGCAGCAGCGAGGAGGTCGGGACGGGAGGCGAGCGGACGTGGATCTAGCGGAGCTGCATGGTGAGACGGCCATGGCTGGCCTCGGGCGCGTGGAAAGGAAGGGAAGGAGGGAAGCTAGGGATGAGTGGGATCGGGCGCGGGGTGGAGGAGGATGGGGATCGAGCTGAGGCTCTCCCGCGCCGCGCTGACGGGAGGAGGGGGGATCAAATGAGCTAGGGTTAAGAGGAGGGGGTGGCTGGGCCTAGCAGATGGGCCTAAATGGCTTGCTGGAGGTCGGCCTGGTTGAGGGCTGGCTGAGCTCTCTCTCTCCCTCCTATTCTTTAACAGTAAAGAACTAGAAAGAAGAAAAAGAAAGAGAGGGTTAGAGAAAGAATTTGAGCATGTGGATAATTTTCCCAGACTCATAAAAATGAGCTTGATCCAAGAAAATTAGGAGTGGCCAAGATTGCAAGATTTAAATTCATACTCATTTGAATTTAAATTCTAATGGTTTGAACTAGGATAATATTTAGAAGAGACCAAAAATGATGAGGATTATTGGAGGAACCTCGAGAAAAGTGATAAGAATTGGGGACAAGATTTGAAGGTCGAACTCGAAGTAGAAAAGGCATGGGGAATATTTGCAAGTGTGTTTATGGTGATTCCAAAAAATGGAATATTTGATAATAGCTCCCTATTATTAGTAGGAGACTTTTATATGTTATAAAGAGAATTTCACCATGTGAATTTCCCTCGATTTAAATGGATTGAAGACCCATACAATTTATTTAGTTGAGTTTTAAAATTAAATAACATGATGGCATGATGACATGATGCAATGCAAAAATAAATAGAGCAAGCACAAATGAAACACACGGAGGTCACGAAAATATGGAAGTCTTCTGGAGCGTCGGTCTTGGGGCGTCACAACACTCCTCCACTTACAAGAGATCTCGTCCCGAGATCTAAGGATGGCACCGGAGAGAAACGGAAGGGGAAGAGGCAAAACAAGTTGCTTCTTTGACAAAATAGTGAAACCAACGAACCTTGAGAGGTTAAACAAATTGAAAGAAGGAATCCAACAAAGATGCAAGAAGTTGAAAACACTCCGCTATAAAAGAGGAACAAGGAACATTGCGAGAACCTTGTAGGTTGAAGGACATGAAACAAGAGCTTAACGGACCAAAAGAATAAGAAAGCACACCGGTAGAAAAGAGAAACAAGGAACACCATGTGAACCTTGGAGTTTGCAAAGCTATGAATGACGAGAACAATGGACAAGAAGTACATGCAAGCGCTCCGGTTGAAACGAGATGTACAAGTAACGATAAAGATCAATTACGACAACACTCCAGTTAAAACAAGATAGAGACGGAATAAGAATGATATAATTTGGACAGCACTCCGACTGTAAATGGAAGGAATTGAACATGAACTTTACAAGATGAGAGGATACTTGATGAAATCAACAACACCCTGCCTCCAGAACTATTGAAAGAAAGGCACAAGGGGTAAGAAAGATTTCAGACAGCACTCTGGTTGAGAAGGGAGGCAAAACTTGATAAGATGAGAGAACTTCAATGGAGGACACGACACTCCGGTTGAATGGATAAGCAAAGGAAAGAACATGATCTTTGACAAAAAAATGGGATGATGGTTCGAAGAGTGCAACATCACAATGCCTCCAGAAGAAATGAAAGAATGGAATTTATTGAACGGAGGAAAACAAGATCTTGAAAGAGCACGCTTACAGGAAATGCTAGAACGGAGTTGTTGGATTATCAACAACAAAAGGATAAGCTTATTGTGGCCTTATGGAAAACATCTCAAAATTATGAGGTGGCAACCTGCCACTCATGGGAAAAAAGATTTGATTGAGAGCACCAAAGAGATGAAAAAAACTTCTTCCACGAAGATGATAAAGAGATAACTTGGATCATTGTTAAGCACCCCAATAACAACATTCCTTAGGGAAGGTTGTAGGTGAAATGTAACCCAAGAAAACTCCAACAAAGAGATTGATTGGTTGAAAAGATGTCTTGAGCGAAGAGAAAATGATGGATTTAAATATGTCACTCTTGAAAACTTGTGAATCATGAAACACGAAGGGAAATTATCAACAATGACATAACACCACCTCAAAAGATGAGATGTGAAATAATTGTACTTCGGAATGCGAGATGAAGAATGCTTGAACTCTTCAAAACAAGACATTTGTTGAACACCATGTTTAATTTAGAGTATAGCTTGGCGGATCATAACTTCGAGAGAAATCTTGAAGAACAAATGAAGAATGAAAGGAAACCTTGACGAATCACCATGTAGAGCCTCCATGAAGAATTTCAGTAAAAAATGATAGAAAGAAAGAGAAGTTGAAAACACAAGGTGAAGCCTTGCGGTGATTTAGATGGAGCTTCGCGACAATATAATCGAGAAAACTTGGAACTCCGGAAAGAAAAGATGAAGCATCTCGAACCGAGAAATGGGACATGATGAACAACTCTAGAAAGAAGAAGCTAGAACACTTGGATGAAACAATAATAAGAATTATGTTATGTGTATCCTTCACCAATTTAAATTGATGACAAGCAACGGATTTGGCATACTACTTATTCTTCTTGAAAAGATTGAAAGATATATCGCCAAACTTGAGAAAAGTCTTCAACGATCCGCCGGTAGGATTGGAAAGAACGAATGAATTGATATGATAGCCAAGGAAGAGAACTCTTGAACGAACCACCATAAGAACTGAAAATGAACGGAAAAAAAGAAACACCGGGAAGAATTATAAAAAGAACGAAGATACTTGAGAGAATATAAATACATGAGACCAAATAGATCACGAGCTGATTAGAGGATATTTGAACGATGCGCCGGTAAGATTTGGAGAACAAGAGCTGAAAGCTGGAATGAATAATCCCGAAATGATGGCCTTTGGAGAATCAAACTGAAAAGACTCCTGAACTGCTCCGTATGGGTGAAAAGAATTCTCACAATCGAAGACAACTATGAGAGGATGGCATCAAGCTTCAACTACGCATCTTCAAGAGAACGAAGCAAGATTTAAGAGAAAATCTTCTTCAGTCTTCAAAATCCGAGAATGACGATGAGAAACACCACCATGAATTATTGAGGCACTCTGGAATACTGAAGAATATAAAGGTTGAATCAACAATGAAAAGAATTTGCAAGATTTTGGAGAAAGACATATGACTGATGATAATTCATTCTTACATCAAACTTTGAAAATGAATTTGAGAATAGCTCCGGAAAAATTAGAAGAGTTAGGTAAGATCCTGGAAAAGACCTGTGGGTTAAGGCCCACTCAAAGATACACCGTTGAACGATTTAAAAGAGAGATTACGCTGGTTGAATTAAATGGCTCAAAAGAGATAACAATCTCGAAATAGGTTGAACAGATTAAGAATTGAATCATGAATCTTCTGAGAAATCATCTACACTCCGAATATGAATAGAGGTGAATAAATAAGAGAGCCTTGGATAACAAATTCCAACATGGAAAACATGTGAACTGGGGAAGGTGAAAATGATGAATACCGAAAGCTTGAATTTAGTCCACCGGAGAAGAAAAGAGGACAAAGAAGGAAAGAATGATGAACTTGAAGCTTCCTTAGCATCTTCCTGAGAATCACCGGATAAGAACATTGATAGAAAAGAATGGAGAGACCTCCCATCAATAAAATGAATAATTGATTAAGATATCTAAGTCCTTGAAGAAAAAGGGTGGGAGGGCGGGAAAACAAATGCATCTTGGGACAGTTGAAACAAACATCGTTGCAAAGAACTGAGAATTTGATCTCGCGAATGTTGAAATGATCGGGTCCACTTGAAGAGAAACACACCGGTTGGAAAAGAATTAACATGAGAACCTCGATGATCAAGAAGGACCGGTATTCACATAGAAGTATGAGAACACTGCTTAGGAAAAGGTATGGAATCAACACTTGACATTGAAGCAACTCGAATACCACAACTGAAAACAAAACAAAGGATTTGGCTTGCAGAATAAGCCGGAACAAATACATATGATAGAGATTTACCCAATCCCATATCATGCATCTGTCGGAAAGATATTCTAGGAGCTACTTGAATTCCCACCTATAAACTCCCGAAACTTCCTGGTTATGCAATCTGGTGTTGGCGATACAGGGGAAGCATAATATCTCACCCAAACTAACAATCCCTACATCCAGCTATATCCACCCGTCAACACATAACCAAGAAACCTTTGGAAATCGTGTACCTCAACCTTCGAAAAGCATCCGTTATACGAGTTATGGCAATACTCCCGAACTCCCGCCCCAGTACTAGGTGGCGTCGAGGTTATCTCACCAACAACTGCATAAAAGAGATTTTCGATGTCGGCGAACTCAGGTATTCTAGAACTGCAACGATAAATTGTGACGACAACACCTCAGAGCTCAACTCCACGGTACACTGCCACAACCCCTAAATGTCAGGAGGCACCAAGAACAATGTTCTCGTCACAATAATATCGGAACGATCCCAAGATGCCTGCGTGATCCTAATTTTTTCGTGAAATGTGAGGAGAGGAAAGTCAAAACTTCTACGTCAGGAGTGTTGGGGAACGTGGTAATTTAAAAAATTTCCTACGCACATGCAAGATCATTGTGATGCATAGCAACGAGAGGGGAGAGTATTGTCTACGTACCCTCGTAGACCATAAGCGGAAGCGTTATGACAATGCGGTTGATGTAGTCGTACATCTTCATGATCGATCGATCCTAGTACGGAAAGTACGGCACCTCCACGATCTGCACATGTTCGGCTCGGTGACGTCCCACGGACTCATAATCCAGCAGAGTGTCGAGGGAGAGCTTCATCAGAACGACGGCATGATGCCAGCGATGATGATGCTACCGCCGCAGGGCTTCGCCTAAGCACTACAATGGTATGACCGAGGTGGATTATGGTCACACGGCTAAGAGATCAATGATCAACTTGTGTGTCTATGGGGTGCCCCTGGACACGTATATAAAAGATGGAGGGAGGAGGAGGCCCGCCCTCATAGGGCACGCCCAAAGTGTGGAGTCCTACTAGGACTCCCTAGTCCTAGTAGGATTCCACCTCCCACGTGGAATAGGAAAAAGGGAAGGGAGAAGGAGAAGGAAGGAAGGGGGCACCCCCTTTCCCTAGTCCATTTCGGACCAGTCCATGGGGAATGGGCGCGGCCACCCTTGAGGCCTTTCTCTCCTTTCCCGTATGGCCCATTAAGGCCCAATACGAATTCCCGTAACTCTCCGGTACTTCGAAAAATACCCGAATCACTCGGAACCTTTTTGATGTCCAAATATAGCCTTCTAAGATATTGATCTTTATGTCTCGACCATTTCGAGACTCCTCGTCATGTCCCCGATCTCATCCGGGACTCCGAACAAACTTCGGTCATCAAATCACATAACTCATAATACAAATCGTCACAGAACGTTAAGCGTGCGGACCCTACGGGTTCGAGAACTATGTAGACATGACTGAGACACATCGCCGGTCAATAACCAATAGCAGAACCTGGATGCTCATATCGGCTCCTACATATTCTACGAAGATCTTTATCGGTCAAACCGCATAACAACATACGTTGTTCCCTTTGTCATCGGTACATTACTTGCCCGAGATTCAATCGTCGGTATGTCAATACCTAGTTCAATCTTGTTACCGGCAAGTCTCTTTAATCATTCTGTAATGCAACATCCCGTAACTAACTCATTAGTCACATTGCTTGCAAGGCTTATAGTGATGTGCATTACCGAGAGGGCCCAGAGATACCTCTCCGATACACGGAGTGACAAATCCTAATCTCGATCTATGCCAACTCAACAAACACCATCAGAGACACCTGCAGAGCACCTTTATAATCACCCAGTTACGTTGTGACGTTTGATAGCACACAAGGTGTTCCTCTGGTATTCGGGAGTTGCATAATCTCATAGTCAGAGGAACATGTATAAGTTATGAAGAAAGCAGTAGCAATAAAACTGAACGATCATTATGCTAACCTAACGGATGGGTCTTGTCCATCACATCATTCTCTAATGATGTGATCCCGTTCATCAAATGACAACACATGTCCATGGCTAGGAAACTTAACCATCTTTGATTGACGAGCGAGTCAAGTAGAGGCATACTAGGGACACTTTGTTTGTCTATGTATTCACACATGTACTAAGTTTCCGGTTAATACAATTCTAGCATGAATAATAAACATTTATCATGATATAAGGAAATATAAATAACAACTTTATTATTGCCTCTAGGGCATATTTCCTTCAAGGAGGCCTCACCAGAGCGACGAAGGGACTGAGGAGTAAAAAGAATCCTACTCTCCGATATATATATAATCCTAAAACTCAAAACATTTTTGTTCTAGACTCAACAACGTCAGCGATTCAAACAAGCAGGGGGCTCCTAAGTCGGGGATGGCTCTGATACCAACTTGTAACACCCACGATGCGGCTATATCTCCCATGTGTTAAGGCATGACTTAGAGGCATAACCGCATGGTGGTTTTGTTGCAAGAGGGGTAATCTTCACACAATCCCATGTACTGAATAAGAAAGGGATAAAGAGTTGGCTTACAATCGCCACTTCACACAAACAACAAGTTAAACATACATCATCCGTAGTACAATCAAGGTCCGACTACGGAACCAAAATAAAAGAAGACAACCCCAAATGCTAGATCCTCGATCGTCCCAACTGGGCTCCACTACTGACCATCCGGAAAAGACACATAACAACGACCAAGATCTTCATCGAGCTCCCACTTGAGCTCGGTTGCGTCACCTGCACTGGTATCATCGGCACCTGCAACTATTTGGAAGTATCCGTGAGTCACGAGGACTCGGCAATCTCACACCCGCGAGATCAAGACTATTTAAGCTTATGGGTAGAATAAGGTAATGAGGTGGAGCTGTAGCAAGCGCTAAGCAAATATGGTGGCTAACACACGCAAATAAGAGAGAGAAGAGAAGCAACGCAATGGTCGAGAAGCTAGAAGTGATCAAGAAGTGATCCTGAAACTACTTACATTTATACATAACACAAAACCATGTTCACTTCCCGGACTCCGCCGAAAAGAGACCATCACGGCTACACACGCGGTTGATGCATTTTAATTAAGTCAAGTGTCAAGTTATCTACAACCAAACATTAACAAATTCCCATCTGCCACATAACCGTGGGCATGGCTTTCGAAAGTTTAAACCCTGCAGGGGTGTCCCAACTTAGCCCATCACAAGCTCTCACGGTCAACGAAGGATATTCCTTCTCCCGAAAAGACCCGATTAGTCTCGGAATCCCGGTTACAAGACATTTCGACAATGGTAAAACAAGACCAGCAAAGCCGCCCGATGTGCCAACAAATCCCGATAGGAGCTGCACATATCTCGTTTTCAGGGCACACCGGATAAACACTACGTACGGCAACCGAAGATACCCCAAGTTGCCTAGGGGCGGCACCGCAAGTGGCTCTGTTTTAGACCAACACTCAGAGGAGCACTAGCCCGGGGGGTTAAATAAAGATGACCCTTGAGAGCGCGACTCTCAAGGGAAAAGGTATAGGTGGCAAATGTTAAAACCAAGGTTGGACCTTGCTAGAGGAGTTTTATTCAAAGCGAACTGTCAAGGGGGCCCCATAACCCCAACCACGTTAGGAACGCAAAATCAAGGAACATAACACCGGTATGACAGAAACTAGGGCGGCAAGAGTGGAACAAAACACCAGGTAAAAGGCCGAGCCTAGCTTCCACCCTTTACCAAGTATATAGATGCATTAATTAAAATAAGAGATATTCTGATATCCCAACATATCCATGTTCCAGCATGGAACAAACTTCAACCTCATCTGCAACTAACAACGCTATAAGAGGGGCTGAGCAAAAGCGGTAACATAGCCAAACAACGGTTTGCTAAGAAGGTGGGTTAGAGGCTTGACATGGCAATATGGGAGGCATGATATAACAAGTGGTAGGTAGCACGACATAGCAATAGAGCGAACAACTAGCAAGCAAAGATAAAAGTGATATCGAGGGTATGGTCATCTTGCCTGAGATCCCGGAAGAAAGAAGAACGAGTCCATGAAGAAGTCAAACGGACGTAGTCGAACGAATCCTCACAAACGCGACGTTACCGGAACTAAGAAGAAGAAGCAACACCGGAAAGGAGCAAACAACATGGGAAACCAACAAGCATAAACATGGCATGATGCACAACCAAGTATGATACATGTCCGGTTTAAATATGCATGTCATGGCAAAGTGCACAAACAAAACTACAAGTTAAGTGGAGCTCAATATGCAACGAGATGCATATTGACAAAACACCACATCCTTTTATTTAGTTCGCTCTTGTTTAAGCACCCAACAAGTTATATGTTCTTAACATGGCAAAAGGTGAAGCACAATTAAACTACACTATCTAAGCAATTTAAATGGGGCCGGAAACAACAAACAACAATAATTCCAGAGAATCCCTGAGGGAGTCCTGGACTAGGGGGTATCCGGACAGCCGGATTATATCCTTTGGCCGGACTATTGGACTATGAAGATGCAAGATTGAAGACTTCGTCCCGTGTCTGGATGGGACTCTCCTTGGCGTGGAAGGCAAGCTTGGCAATACGGATATGTAGATCTCCTTCCTTGTAACCGACTCTGTGTAACCCTAGCCCCCTCCGGTGTCTATATAAACTGGAGGGTTTTAGTCCGTAGGACAACATACAATCATACCATAGGCTAGCTTCTAGGGTTTAGCCTCTCTGATCTCGTGGTAGATCAACTCTTGTACTACTCATATCATCAAGAACAATCAAGCAGGACGTAGGGTTTTACCTCCATCAAGAGGGCCCGAACCTGGGTAAACATCGTGTCCCCTGCCTCATGTTACCATCCGCCTAGACACACAGTTCGGGACCCCCTACCCAAGATCCGCCGGTTTTGACACCGACATTGGTGCTTTCATTGAGAGTTCCTCTGTGTCATCATCGTTAGGCTTGATGGCTCCTTCGCTCATCGATAGCGATGCAGTCCAGGATGAGACTTTTCTCCCCGGACAGATCTTTGTATTCGGCGGCTTCGCACTGCGGGCCAACTCGCTTGGCCATCTGGAGCAGATCGAGAGTTACGCCCCTGGCCACCAGGTCAGGTTTGGAAGCTTAAACTACACGGCCGACATCCGCGGAGACTTGATCCTCGACAGATTCGAGCCCCTGCCGAGTGCGCCGCATGGTCACGATGAGCATGATTTAGCTCTACCATCAGACAGTGTTCAGGAGACCGCACCGACAACCGCTCCGACCCTCAATTCGGAGCCAATTGCGCCATCCATGGACGGGTGGATAGACCCAGCCACGGAGGCCGTATTCTCAGCGGCGATCGAGCCGAGTATCGACCTTACCCTTCACGGGAGCCGTGACGCCGAACTGCCGGATTCTTCCCCGGCCACGGACTCCAAACCGCCTGCGCCCGTGCCTATCGAATCCGACTGGGCGCCGATCATAGAGTTCACCTCCGTGGATATCTTTCAGCACTCGCCCTTCGGCGACATACTGAACTCATTAAGGTCTCTCTCCTTGTCAGGAGAGTCCTGGCCGAACTATGTTCGGCAGGATTGGGACACGGATGACGAAGAAATTCGCCGCCCACCCACCACCCACTTAGTAGCCACTGTCGACGATTTGACCGACATGCTCGACTTCGACTCCGAAGATATCGACGATATGGACGACGATGCGGGAGACGAACAGGAACCACTGCCCATAGGGCACTGGACAACCACCTCATCATATGATATATACATGGTGGACACACCCAAAGAAGGCAATGGCGATGGGACAGCGGAGTATGACCCCTCCAAGAAGCAACCCAAGCGCCGACGTCAGCGGCGCTGCTCTAAGTCTCGCCAAAGCAAAAGTGGTGATACCAGCACAGGAGATAATAGCACTCCGGACAGTGCTGAAGATGACAACAATCCCCTCCATCAAGATTTAGAGCAAGAGGATGAAGAAGCCAGCCCTCCCGAGAGAGCGGCAGATGGAGAGGCGGAGGATGATAATTACATGCCTCCCTCCGAAGACGAGGCAAGCCTTGACGATGATGAATTTGTCGTGCCTGAGGATCCCGTCGAGCAAGAGCGCTTCAAGCGCCGGCTTATAGCCACGGCAAATAGCCTTAAGAAAAAGCAACAACAGCTTCAAGCTGATCGAGATTTGCTAGCTGACAGATGGAATGAAGTTCTTGCGGCCGAGGAATATGAACTCGAACGCCTCTCCAAGAGTTACCTAAAGCGGAGGTTGCTACCTCGACTGGAGGAGGAAGCATTAAAACCTACATCTCCAGCGTATGACGCGGCTGATCGGCCACCTCGTGGCCGCCACAGAGAGGCATTTCAGCCAAAAGCTCAGCCTGCACCCCAACGCCACTCAAATAAAAATGTCAAGGCACGGGGAAACACGCTAGACCTGCGAGACGTACTGGAGGACAAAGCAAAACACGCAAGATCGATCTACGGATCACGAGGGCGCGCCACTACGCGAGATGATAACCGTCACGCCGGATACAGTAAAAGTAAATCCGGCCGGGCCGAACACAGCGGACAAGACTCATTTGAGCTGCATCGTGACATAGCCCGTACAGAGGCGCCGCACACCCCCTATGCTTCACAGACGAAGTAACGGATCACCAAATCCCAGAGGGTTTCAAACCCGTAAATATCGAATCATATGACGGCATAACAGATCCCGCGGTATGGATCGAGGACTTCCTCCTGCACATCCACATGGCCCGCAGTGACGATCTACACACCATCCAATACCTCCCACTTAAACTCAAAGGACCAGCTCGGCATTGGCTCAACAGCTTGCCAGCAGAATCCATTGGCTGTTGGGAAGATCTGGAAGCTGCATTCCTCGACAACTTCCAGGGCACTTATGTGCGACCACCAGATGTCGGTGACTTGAGCCACATAATTCAGCAGCCAGAGGAATCGGCCAGGCAATTCTGGTCCCGGTTCTTGACAAAGAAAAATCAAATCGTCGACTGTCCAAATGTAGAGGCACTAGCAGCTTTTAAGTATAACATCCGCGACGAGTGGCTCGCCCGGCACCTTGGCCAGGAAAAGCCGAAATCTATGGCAGCCCTCATGACACTCATGACCCGCTTTTGCGTGGGAGAGGACAGCTGGCTGGCTCGCAGCAATAATATATCAAAGAACCATGGTACTTCGGATACCAAGGATGGCAATGGCAGGTCACGTCGCAACAAAAACAAGCGCCGCATCAACAGTGACAATACCAAGGATACGGCAGTCAATGCCGGATTCAGAGGCTTTAAACCCGGTCAGCGGAAAAAGCCATTCAAAAGAAGCACCCCGGGCCCATCCAGTTTGGACCATATACTCGATCGCTCGTGTCAAATACACGGCACCCCCGACAAGCCAGCCAACCACACCAATAGGGAATGTTGGGTGTTCAAGCGGGCTGGCAAGTTAAATGCGAAAACAAAGATAAGGGGTCACATAGAGATGACGAGGAGGAGCCCCGGCCACCGAACACCGGAGGACAGAAGAGGTTCCCCCCACAAGTGCGGACGGTGAACATGATATACGCAACCCACATCCCCAAGAGGGAGCGGAAGCGTGCGTTAAGGGACGTATATATGTTGGAGCCAGTCGCCCCAAAGTTCAACCCATGGTCCTCCTGTCCGATCACCTTCGATCGCAGGGACCATCCCACTAGTATCCGTCATGGCGGATTCGCCGCACTGGTCCTAGACCCAATCATCGAAGGATTTCACGTCACTCGAGTCCTTATGGACGACAGCAGCAGCCTGAACCTGCTTTATCAGGACACAGTGCGCAAAATGGGTATAGACCCCTCAAGGATCAAACCCACAAAAACGACCTTTAAAGGCGTCATACCAGGTGTAGAGGCCCGTTGCACAGGCTCAGTCACACTGGAAGTGGTCTTTGGATCCCCGGATAACTTACGAAGCGAGGAGTTAATCTTTGATATAGTCCCGTTCCGCAGTGGCTATCATGCATTGCTCGGGCGAACCGCCTTTGCGAGATTCAATGCGGTACCGCATTATGCTTACCTCAAGCTCAAGATGCCAGGACCTCGGGGGGTCATCACAGTCAATGGAAACACAGAGCGCTCTCTCCGCACGGAGGAGCACACTGCGGCCCTCGCAGCAGAAGCACAAAGCAGCCTCTTCAAGCAATCCACCAGTTTGGTGATTAAACACCCGGATATCGTCAAGCGCGCCCAGAGTAATCTGCAACAAGACCGCCTGGCACGTTCCCAGCTCGCATAGCAATGCGGCCCCCACCCCAGTCCCAGCCAAACGGCAAAATACGTGCCACGCGTACATAATTACACATTAGAAATACCATGGGCATAGGTAGGGGGCACGAGTACGGCACGCCCCAAAACGCGGCTCAACCGCACTAGGGGCTTCCCGCTTTGTTATTCTTTTCTCTCTTTCAGGACTTTACTCTCCGAAAACCTCGCCCGACAGTACGATTGCCGGACACACGATACAACAACCAAGGAGGCAGAAAGCTACGTCGCACCATCGAACTCCCAGGTGGTATCTGATAACGAGTGAAATACTTGCTTTAAATACCATTCCTCAGCTTGCCCTTGGAGGGGACATGTCAAATAGTCCTACTTTTTGCTTATCGCACTACTTGTATCATTCTGCTTCGACGCACCTTTTTGAATAAACAATGCATAGCACTAGACTATTACCGCATTCTCTATTCTTTTTATATATATGTTCATTCATGACATTCAGCACCCATACACTCTGGTATGGCCAATACGCCAGGGGCTTAAGCATACCCCATAATACGGCGTGAGAAGTCCGAACACTTTCGATAGTGCAACACCCCGAACTTATAGCATTATATGCATCAGCTCCGAATCATGTCTTGGGTCAATAGTTGGGTATGCCCGGATCCCATGTTTTGGTACCTTACGTTCCGCTATATCGGCTAAGGTAGCACTGGGAGAACTACTGCGATTGTGCCCCGGTTCATCTGGGAAAGCACCTCAGTAGAGAAAGCTAAAACTGACTGTCATGATAAGGCGAGAGCTGGTCGCTGTTCGAGAGGTCTCAAGTCCTTAAAGACTTATGCCGCTTAGAGCGAGGAATCGGCTTTGTCCGGCTTAAGGCGTGTATAGCGCTCCTAATTCGGCCTTCCGAATACTAGGGGCTTCGCCAAAATTTAAAATTGTAGACTTCTATGGCTAAGTGAGAGTGATAAAGCATTATAGTCCGATTGCCTTGTTCGTTGTGCTGAGCACCTCCCTCGATGGACCCAATAATGGGAAAAAGAGTGCTCAGATTTATCCCGAACACCCCAGCACTTGTGGCATGGGGGCAGAAGCCGACGACTGGCCATCTCTCAGATTTAATAAATAGCAGCACAGAAGGTAATATTTTAAATTCAAACAAGCATTGCATAGCGCATATGAACAAGTTTTCATAATACAGGATCACACGAGCAAGTTCATTCAAAAATTACATCCTTCGCACACTCGTCCGCCACAAGACAGGCACCCTTTAGGACACCCTCATAATACATTTCAGGGTGGCGATGCTCCTTGCCCTGCGGCGGCCCCTCCTTCACCAGCTTCTCCGCGTCCATCTTGGCCCAGTGCACCTTCGCAAGGGCAAAAGCCCGACGTGCACTTCGATGCAGACGGACCGCTTTATGACTTCCAGCCATGGGTAGTCATCCACAAGCCGCCTCACTAGGCCGAAGTAGCTGTTGGGAAGGGAGTCGCTAGGCTACATCCAGACTATAAGACCCCTCATGGCCTGTTCGGCCGCCTTGTGCAGCTCGACCAGTTGCTTCAGCTGGTCGCTCACAGGCATCGGGTGTTCGGTCCCAGTATACTGAGACCAGAACAACTTCTCCGTCGAGCTTCCCTCCTCGGCCTGGTAATACTTCGTGGCATCCGACACGCTGCGGGGCAAATCTGCGAATGCTCCTGGAGAGCTCCGGACTCGGGTAAGTAACAAGTAATTTACTTTCACATGCTTGCTTTGCATATTGAAGGCCTTACCCACTGCTATCTTCCTCAGCACCTCAATTTCCTGGAGGGCCTTTTGGGCTTCGGCCTTGGCATGCTTTGTGCTCTCGAGGGCCGCGGCAAGCTCGGACTCTCGCGTCTTCGAGTCAAGCTCCAAAGCCTCGTGCTTCTTCATGAGAGCTTGGAGCTCTTGCTGCACCTCGCCCACCCGTGCCTCTTATTTTTCCCGCTCGGTGCGCTCCTTGGCCGCTTTGTTTTCGGCCTCGGACAGCGCTTGCTTCAGGGTCGCCACTTCGGTCGTGGCCCCTGGCACATCCATGATGATCCTATCATTTTGCAACCGCATCTTATATATATATATATAAGGCATTACTTACCTTTGTTCTCCTCGAGCTGCCTCTTGGCAAGACCGAGCTCTTTCTCGAACCGCTCGAGGTTCTGCCTCAGTGCAGCGACCTCCGCAGTCAGTGCGGCAGAGGTCAGCAGCGAAGCCTGCATACGCATATAGACATACTTATATTAGACTCCTGCAGATATTATTTGATCCTCTATTCGGCTTTTCTTTGTGAACACCAAAAAAAGCATCAGGGGCTACTGTCTATGTGGTAATATTTTCCTATATTTTAAATACTTACCTCAAAGCCTGTTAGAAGGCTGGCACAGAGCATCAGGGGTTACTGTCTATGCAGTAATATTTTCCTATATTTTAAATATTCTTGATCACCGCACTCATAATAGTGCGGTGCTCTACGTCGATGGAAGCACCGCGAAGCGCTCCCAGCAGGTTGTCTGGTGCCTTTGGATGGACAGAGGTCACCGGCACGGGCGGCTTGCCCCTCTTGGAAGGGGGCCGCCTACCGGAGTCCGGAACCACTGGAGGTTCCGGCGCGGTGTTCGGGTGGGGGCCGAACTTGGAGCCCTTGGGAGTCTTGCTCCCTTCACGCATGGAGTCCGGAAGGTCGCCTTGAGGCGCCTCCGGGACTGTCTCCCCCCGGCTCGGTGCCCCTTGAGACAGTACCTTGACATCGTCCATAGGGCGAGGAGAGGATGCGGCTGGAAGTGTATCACTATCCATATCCGACGAGTCCAAGGAACCGTCCAACGAGGATACGTCGATACGGGCTCGGGGCGGACTGCATAATCATATTCGACGTTAGGAGAAGCAGTACAACAAAAGTATGCTATGAGTTACTCTGGTATCCGAATACTTACGACTTCGCCAGGGGCTTGGCCCTGAGTAGCCACTCGTCTTCGCCGTTGGCGGCGGTGGTGGAACAGTCCGGAAGGAGAGTCCTTCCCTTCTTGGACCCTTCGGCCTCCCCGGTTGGGGCGGGCTTCCTTTTCTTGTCTCCCCCGGCTGGAGGGGGAGAATCTTCATCTTCCTCCTCCTCGTTTTCACGGGAGGAGTGCGTCTCGGAGTTATCGGACGATGTGTCCGATACCACCTGGCGCCGGGAACTCTTTCGGGTTCCCGTGGCCTTCTTCTTGGTCTTCTCCGGCACCTCATAAGGAGCCGGATTCCGCGTCTCCATCAGGAGAGCGTTTGCAGGGTCTTCGGGCAGAGGGGTCGGACAGTTAATCTTCTCCGATGTCTCCACCCAGTCCTGTCAAAGGCATGGGAGCTCAGACCCCGCACATGGTTAAGCTATGGGAAATAAATACCCTACCAGATGTACAGAACTTACCGGATTCGTAGGGCGCTTCGCGCTTAGCCCGCGGTCCTCGGTAAGAGAAGGGGGGACCTCGGCGCCCTTGAACAGCACCTTCCAGACGTCCTTATGAGTCGTGTCGAAGAGCTCGCGTAGAGTCTGGTGCTGGGCCGGGTCGAACTCCCATAAGTTGAAAGCCCGTTCTTGACACGGGAGGATCCGGCGGAAGAGCATGACCTGGACTATATTGACAAGCTTAAGTTTCTTGCTTATCATGTTCTGGATACACTTCTGGAGTCCGTCCAGCTCCACCGATGAGCCCCAAGACAGGCCTTTCTCCTTTCAGGAAGTGAGCTGCGTGGGGATTTCAGATCGAAACTTGGGGGCCGCCACCCAATTGGTGTCGCGCGGCTCGGTGATGTAGAACCACCTCGATTGCCACCCCTTTATGGTCTCCACGAAGGAGCCCTCGAGCCATGTAACGCTGGGCATTTTGCCCACCATGGCTCTGCCGCATTCCGCTTGTTGGCCGCCTACTACCTTCGGCTTGATATTGAAGGTCTTCAGCCACAGGCTGAAGTGGGGCCGAATGTGGAGGAAAGCCTCGCACACGACGATGAACGCCGAGATGTTGAGGATAAAATTCGGGGCCAGATCATGAAAATCCAGCCCATAATAGAACATAAAGCCGCGGACGAAGTGGGGGAGGAAAAACCACCCTTTCGTAAGGTTCCGGGGTAGGGACGATCTGCCCCGCAGCTGGCAGCCGGTGCGCTATATCCGCGGCTAAGTATCCGACCCCACGTAGTTTTTTGATGTGTCCCTCCATGAAGGAGGAGACCATCCACTTGCCTCCCGCTCCGAACATGTTTGGAGAGAGTTGAGGAGAAGGATGTGGACTTGGGCACTGGAGCTCGAGTGCGCGAGAATGGATGAGCAGGGAGGAAGAAGGCGTGGGTAGAAAAAAGGCGAAACCTTATCCCTTTATAAGGGCGGACGAAACTATGCGCCCCCACCAGCCTGGTAAAACTCGCTTATCCCCCAAGCGTCGTAATTGATGGCGCGGTTGGGTTACCCACGTCCATATTGATGGGAATCCCGTAATAAGCGAACACGATCTCTGCTTCGACAAGACGTGCCAAGGAAACCGCCTCGCGAAACACGCTGAGATAGGTTATGAAAAACGATTCGAATAAAGACCTGGCTGTGGTGTGATGCCACACTACGGGGTACGTCAGCAGATTAGATTTGTGGAAATATTATTCTCTCTACGATGGTATGTGGAACTTATTTTGCAGAGCCGGACACGATCCTCGTGTTCAAAATCTTCTATGAAGTATTCGGAGGAGGAACCCGGCTTGCAATGTCAAAGACAATCTACGCGCCGGACTGATCGTCATTGAAGCCTGGTTCAGGGGCTAATGAGGGAGTCCTGGATTAGGGGGTATCTGGACAACCGGATTATATCCTTTGGCCGGATTGTTGGACTATAAAGATGCAAGATTAAAGACTTCGTCCCGTGTCCGGATGGGACTCTCCTTGGCGTGGAAGGCAAGCTTGGCAATATGGATATGTAGATCTTCTTCCTTGTAACCGACTCTGTGTAACCCTAGCCCCCTCCGGTGTCTATATAAACCGGAGGGTTTTAGTCCTTAGGACAACATACAATCATACCATAGGCTAGCCTCTAGGGTTTAGCCTCTCTGATCTCGTCGTAGATCAACTCTTGTACTACTCATATCATCAAGAACAATCAAGCAGGACGTAGGGTTTTACCTCCATCAAAAGGGCCCAAACCTGGGTAAACATCGTGTCCCCTGCCTCCTATTACCATCCGCCTAGACGCACAGTTCGGGACCCCCTATCCGAGATCCGCCGGTTTTGACACCGACAATCCCCATATGCATTTAGCAATTTAATACAAACAACAATTTTAAACATTTTAAATGTTATTATCATGATGCGGATGACATGTGCAAGTTTTATGCAATTTTTGTTAAGAGTTGACATGAATATGATATGAAGCATTTGGTCGCCATGACGAAATGAAAGGGATGCCATGGCGGCGATAACGAAAATGATGCCAAGGCAACATTCCGGGTTTCGATAACTCGTTGGAGTACCGGTGAAAAAGAGCAAGTGTGCGGAGCGAGTCACGCAAGGATGGTGGGGTGATCCTGGATTTCGGGTGTCCCATGGGTTCGCGGCAAGGCTAATGAGGAATGCGCAAGGATCAATTCGGACATGGTGCAAGCAAGTGGTGCATCTCATACAAAACACAACATACGTCCACGGGTCATCGTCTCGACGGTATACCTTTGAAGTGTGCGTTTTCGAGGCGGTTCGAGTTCGTTGAGGGAAGTAGATGTTCTCGCGATGTAGTGGAAGTAGTGGTTCATGAGTCGAAGAGGAAATATTAGTTCATGTCCGTAGATGTCCGGGTTCACGGCACGGAACTTGGCATCCACGGGGTTTTCGCGAGTCGACGGTAGGGGTATACGTTTCGTAGCCGTTCAAGTCATCGCTAGAGAAACTTAACGGATTTGAATCTCTTCGGGGTTGTCGTCGTACTTGGAGAAATATCCCGGACTAGATACTTGACGGACTGGGTATGGGTCTTGTGTCCACGTAGCCGATCTTGTCGGTCTTAGACAACTCGAAGGGGAACTTGGCGTCTTGCGATTCCATACCCAGGGTCATCATGTAGTCGTTCTCGGCCATGGGGTCGATCATGGTGATGAACGTCGGGGTACTAGGCAGGTTCCAGTGCAGCAACAGAATGGTACACGGGGCAGGGTTCTTCAAGGGTTCATCGCTGCACTTTGCGTGCCACTCTCTGAAGGTGACCAGTGAGGATCTGGCGAAGGTGCTAACCACGGAGATGCATCGATGGCGCTCGGATGCAGCAGCAGGTGGCAACCAAACGAGCAAGGGCGCATGAGGTGAGGAAGTCAACCTGCTGCTGGGGACAACCTCGTCTATGGCGAGGGGGAGATCGAACGGTGGTGGAGCTAGGTGCAAGGCGAGCGCAGAGGCAAAGCAGGCGTCTAAGCAGGGGCGACGTGTGGAGGTGCAGGAAGGCGGGGCCACGGGCATCCATGGCCTCGGCGAGGGGGTCGAGCGCGAGGCTCCTGTGGCGGCCATGGCTGCACGAGCTAGCGGACGGAGCTGCAGGCGCGAGCAGCTGGAGGAGGGCATCGGCGCGGGAGGAGAAACAGGGCGTGGTGACGGCGCTCTGCAACAGAAGAAGCAGAGGGAGGCGCGGCGGAGGCGTCGGTCGACAACAGCTCTGGTGGCCGGCACGGTCGAGAGACTTGCAGCGGCGGGCGCGATCTCCGGCAGGTCGAGGCGAAGGAGGTAGCAGCAGCGAGGAGGCCGGGACGGGCGGCGAGCGGACGTGGCTCTGGCAGAGCTTCATGGTGAGACGGCCATGGCTGGCCTCGGGCGCGTGGAAAGGAAGGGAAGGAGGGAAGCTGGGGACGAGCGGGATCGGGCGCGGGGTGGAGGAGGATGGGGATCGAGCTGAGGCTCTCCCTGGCCGCGCTGATGGATGGAGGAGGGGGATTGAACGGGCTAGGGTTAAGAGGAGGGGGTGGCTGGGCCTAGCAGATGGGCCTAAATGGCTTGCTGGAGGTTGGCCTGGTAGAGGGCCTACTGAGCTCTCTCTCCCTCCTATTCTTTAACAGCAAAGAGCTAGAGAGAAGAAAAAGAAAGAGAGGGTTAGGGAAAGAATTTGAGCATGTGGATAATTTTCCCAGACTCATAAAAATGAGCTTGATCCAAGAAAATTAGGAGTGGCCAAGATTGCAAGATTTAAATTCAAACTCATTTGAATTTAAATTCGAATGGTTTGAACTAGGATAATATTTAGAAGAGCCCAAAAATGATGAGGATTATTGGAGGAACCTCGATAAAAGTGATAAGAATTGCGGACAAGATTTAAAGGTCAAACTCGAAGTAGAAAAGGCATGGGGAATATTTGTAAGTGTGTTTATGGTGATTCCGAAAAAATGGAATATTTGATAATAGCTCCCTATTAATAGTAGGAGACTTTTATATGTTATAAAGAGAATTTCACCATGTTAATTTCCCTCGATTTAAATGGATCGAAGACCCATACAATTTATTTAGTTGAGTTTTAAAATTAAATGACATGCTGGCATGATGACATGATGCAATGCAAAAATAAATAAAGCAAGCACAAATGAAACACACGGAGGTCACAAAAATATGAAAGTCTTCTGGAGCGTCGGTCTTGGGGCGTCACACAATATCTCTAGTTCTTTCTTATTATTAATAAATAACTTTTCATTTGTCTGTTTATTCATTGTATAAATACCAGTTATTCTGCATCCGCTAAGAAACAAACCAACATGGGAAGACTTGAATTCAACAATAAATCACAATTAGAGACAAGAGAAATTTAGGTCTACTCACTGGAGATTTATCTCAGCTAACTGATCTGTCACAGGTACTTTCAATTTATTTTTCTTCTTTCATAAATTAAAGTTTGCCTTCCTTTTTATATTTTTATGTTCATACTGACATAAAATTTATTTTCCTTTTTCTCTTCATGCCAGGAAATTCTTTCTACTGTGCACCACATCAAGTCAAACTAGAAGCATTAGAAGACAATTAAATTCTCATTCATTCACATCCCTACCATCAAACACTTGCAAAAAATAATGAAAACCATCTCCCATCTAGTCAAGTGTCTCAACCAGAAGCTCCACCTAATTCTTTCCCAGCAAATTATACTGAAGATGACACACCGAGTTTCAATGCAATAACCGATGCAGTACAAGATACAGTCCCACCCTGTATGACTGCTTATCAAATAAGCACCTACTCTCATCTGGGTTCTTCGTCCCAACTTGTTAAACCTGAGACTCATTCATATCCTAGGTTCTTGAATGCTAATACTTCATTCATGTATAGCAATAGTCCACTTAGGCCTTTCAAGATTAACTCTCCATAGCCAAAAATTACTTTTGGAACTCCACTCAACGATCCAGCGTTGCTCAAACTCATGGAAGAATTTGAAGCTAAATCCAAAAGGAATGAAATAGAGTCAGGAAAGAAGAAGTTTCAACATTTCTCTTCTACAAAAATTGTTCAGCAGCCCAACTATATGCAGTTCCAACAAGTTATCTTCTCAACACCAGTGCAAATTGAATTCTACAAGACAATGACTGCAGCTCTTCCAGTTCTGGACTCAAGGTAATTTTTCCTAAGTGTAATTATGTTAGCTGTGCAAAACAGTCAAAGTGTTCATTCTCCTCTAGCATACATACTATTTCTTCGTTTTCACATTTTTTTTACTAACTTCTAGTTGAAAGTTTCTAACATTAATTTCAAAACAACAGCCAAAGAATATTCCAGGTGAATGAAGTTTGGGTTGACCAGAAGACTTTAACTATTTCCTTAAGACCTGGTTGCTGGATGAATCCACACTCTCTGGATTGTTACTCAAAGATGCTCAATACAGACCAACTAATCCGTGGTAGGCAAGGCCTAATACCAAACACTGATGCTATTAGGCATATTGTCCAAAGAGAAGATATGGTACCACACATTTACTTCTTTTTCTTCTCTTTCTTCCAATGTTCTTGTGTGCTATCATCTGTTAGTTTCACCAAACAAAAATTTCTCTTCTCTGTATTTATTAGGCAATACTCATGAGGCCTATGATTGATCATTCAGACCCAATATGCAGAGACATTTTAAGTGAAGCAAGAGTTGGCTTCAGATTGGAAATAGCAATTTTTGTAAGTACTATTCTATAAGCATATTTTCTCTTACTGAATTCTTCAAATGGAATTTTTTGAACAGAACAAAACTACTTTGATTTTTCACAGGTCCACTTGCCTTGCTTCAATGATAAGCAATGGATTCTAATAACAGCAAACCTAGAGAGTGGACGGTTTTTGATATTATGAATCCTGATGGGTCTGGACATGACAGATTCACAACTATAATAAGCACTGTTTGTTACGATTTCAAGTCACTGTTTGTGCTCACCTACCCTAACTGCAGTGCATTCAGCATCAAAGACTTTGACTACAGATTCCTTGCAGTTCCTAGAACTCATTTCAGGTTACGGAGTTTGACTTCTTATGTCACTTACAGTTTTTGCTCCAATTCGTGCAAATCATGACCAAATTATTTTTTAAGTTACGAATTCTTTGTTTTTTTAACTGGATTTGAATCTAACATGCTAACTAGCCTATTTTCATCATTGCAGGTACAACACAGGTGTTTTCCTACTTCAAATACTTAAAACATATCGTGGAATGGGAGTTCTAGGATTCTCTACTGTAAGAGTTTCTTATTTCTAAACAACATATTCTACTTGTAGATCTTTTATTTCATAGAAGAAAAAAATAATTAAATGACAATCACAAATGTGCAAGCAAGTTGATTTGCAAGCTATGCGTGAAATATTCTTGTATGAGATTGCAACCTACCAAAGTAGCGAGGTGCAACTACGAGTAGTGAGGACATTTCTTCAAAATCACGTAAGTTAGAAACTCCTCCCTCAATTTCATTATGTATTTCACTAACATTGTTAGTAAGGGAACTATAGACCAAAAAAATCAATGAATCTCTTCTGCTTTTATTCTACAGGGTTTCCGGTCATTCAAATAAAAGTACTTTTCGCAACCAAGAGAATGAACTGCTGAAAGGTATACTCTGTAAGAAATCTGTGATTCAAAAGTAGTACACTAGTTTCCATGATTTAGTCAATAAACAATTAAAGAGAAAATATACATACATATTTTTATTTCTATTAACAAACTAAATGTCTTCTGTTTTTTAAATTTTTCAGGACCACTTGAGGGAGTAAAATGGTTCAGTTCTGATTTCGAAGAGCTTTAGATTTTAATGTAGAAACAACAGTCAAAACCAGTCATTCTTAAGTTGTTGTTCATTTCCATATTTTTAAATTCAGTTGTACTACTTATAATAAAATTTCCTTTCAAACAACTAAACTAGTGGAAGCCACTTGCAAATTCTGAAAGATTTCAATAAGCAGGTTTCAGTGATTTATGGAGATTTTCCTTTGTTAAGAAAGTTCGTTCCATATTTGGTTCAAGCATATTTCCTTTCATACATACTCTGAAAGAAATTTCCAGTTCGGATTGTATTGTCGGAACAGTAGAAGAAAAAAACAGTCCAACGAGAAACAGTAGAAACAGTCGAATCGATAGGAAAAACTGTTCAAACAAATTTTTTTTGAGACAATCTGTTCAAACAATTGAAGCAGCGCCCAACTACTTGGGCCGATCGGAAAAACAGCCCAACTAGCGATCGCTACAGGCACCAGTTATCCTAATCCACGCAGAAGGTGCCGATTAGGAGCTCCCGTGAGACTAGGGAGCAACTAGTTAACGAGCGCTCTTTCGGGAGCCCCGCAACGATCAGCGTCACTTGGCGCACTCTCAGTCATTCACCACGTGTCGCACTTTGGACGCTTCCTTCGGCTTTTATTTTTTTATTTTTCCGCACGCGTTTTCGGCTTTTTAAACGGTTTTTTTCTTGATTTTTTTTCGATGTTTTGGTTTTTTTCGGTCTTTCTTAGCTTTCCGATAAAAAAATCGAAAAACAATTTTTTTCCGTGAAAAATACGCGTTTTCTTTTTTTCCCTTTCGGGAAAATCATGGTTTTTCTTCCACGAGAGGCACGGTTGTGCTTTAGCGAGAGTCACGGCCGTGCCTTTCGGAAACGAAAAAAACGTGTTTTCTGTTTTTTTTCGCGAGAGTCATGGTTTTGCTTCCGCGAGAGGCACAGTTGTACTTTCGCGAGAGTCACGCCCGTGCCTCTCGGAAAGGGAAAAAATACGCGTTTTCTGTTTTTTTTCCTTTCGTGGGAGTCACGGTTTTGCTTTCGCAAGAGGCACGGTTGTGCTTCCGCGAGAGTCATGGCCGTGCCTCTCGGAAACGGCAAAAAACGCATTTTCTGTTTTTTTCTTCCACGAGAGTCACGGTTTTGCTTCCACGAGAGGCACGATTGTGATTTCGCGAAAGGCACGGGCGTGCCTCTTTCGGAAAGGGAAAGAAACCGTACTCCCGGTTCAATTTTTTTGCCCAGTTTTTTTCGTCCGGTTTTTTCGTGAAAAAAAAGTTCGTCAAAACCTATCAATATGGAATCTAGTTTTGAAGATCTCGACGCGAGGAATCCAATGGTGAAAATGGTTCAAAATTTGGACGCACGGTTTAAGAGATGAAACGGTTTGAATAAACGAATCTACGAAAAAAGGGAAAACTCTCAGGTTGCGACAAGTAGCGCGCTGCATGTGCACCGCTTGTCGCGACCTGGGAAAGTGGAGTGTTCTTTACAACTAGTACTCCTCAATTAGTGATTTCGGTGAGACTAGGCCCGCGTGCCGCCACGACACGACCCATTTTTCTCTAACTTTTTTATATATAGGCCCCAATAAAAGCTCAAATGGCCTGAAAAGAACCTATAAACCCGAAAAGCACGCAACCCATTAGGTGTAAACATGAGATACTTTTGAAATCAGTTGCACAGGCAATCCCTTCGTATGCTATGTCAGTTTTTAAACTTCCAAAAGGGATCTGCAAATCTATTACTGATGAGATTGCGGGATTTTGGTGGGGTGATAAGGAGGAGAAAAAGAAAATGCATTGGTTTGCATGGTGGAAGATGTGTGTTCCAAAGAAAAAAGGTGGTATGGGCTTCAGGGACCTTCACAGTTTTAACCTTGCTATGTTAGCAAAACAGTGTTGGCGACTGCTCCAGAATCCAGACTCTTTGTGTGCACGTGTTCTTAGTGCAAAATATTATCCCGACGGAAACATCCTGAATGCGGGACCGAAGAAGGGTTCTTCTTACACTTGGCAGAGCATTGTCCCAGGTATCCAAACCTTTAAACGGGGTTGCATTTGGCGTGTTGGCACGGGATCAAAAATCAACATTTGGCAAGATCCCTGGATACCATCAAGTGAAACTCAAAAAGTAATAACACCAAGGGGTGATACACTACTGGGAAAAGTTGAAGAATTAATTGATCCACACACTGGACAGTGGGACGTTGACCTTATTCAATCAATTTTTTCGCCGGTGGATGTTCATCGAATCCTCCAAATACCTCTTCGAGTGGAAGTGTTAGAGGATTTTCTTGCATGGAGTGGTACTCGATCAGGGACGTTCTCTGTTCGGTCGGCCTATCATGTGGAATTTGAACATTAGTTCGATCATCAATGGAATCGGGCGGAGGGTCAAGGCAGTTCCCAACTGAACACTATATGGAAACATATTTGGAGTCTTCATATCCCAGGTAAAGTGAAGCTTTTCGTTTGGAAAGTGCTTAGGGGAGTACTGCCTTGTTTCGGAGTTCTTGCGGGACGTCATATCCCAACAAGTGGAGAGTGCCCAATCAGTCATGTTGGGTTTGAAGACATCCAACATTGTTTATTCACTTGCCCTCGTGCTACTGAAATTTGGTCTGAACTTGGTCTGGTAGATGTTATCACAAAGGCGGTTGCTGAAGACCGGTCTGGATCAGTCACCATGGAGATCATTGGTAGGGCTCAAGTTGCTGCAGGAGAGTTGTCGTTGCCCGAATTAGTTGCAGTTGTAGCCTGGTACATCTGGTGGCAGCGACGACAATTCGTGAAGGGAGAAAATATCCTGGCCCTAACCGCACTGCTACTGCTATTAAGGTTATTTGCACTAACTTTGTTAAAGCGACAACTCCTAAACAACCAGTTCGAAAACATGATCATACGTGGAAAAAACCAGTTAGAGGGGTAGTTAAAATAAATGTTGATGCCTCCTTTTGTGCTGAAAATTTATCTGGAGCTACAGGTGCTGTTGCTCGCGATGACAGAGGTGATTTTATTGCAGCAGCTAATTGGTTCATACCACATGTTAATAATGTTGATGCAGCTGAAATAATTGCAGTTTGAAATGGAATGATTTTCGCAGAAAGGATTGGGTGTAATTCACTGATTATTGAATCTGATAGTACGGTTGCAGTGGAAGCCTTTAATCAACAAGAAACATACTTTGGTCCTGAGGCAGCTATCATCAGGGAGTGTAAGCAAATGGAGTTGGAATTTGCAAAGACTTTCTTCGTGCATTGTTTTCGTGAAGCGAATGAGGTAGCAGATAGCTTAGCTAGAAATTCTCTTACCATTAGATCTTCGGGATTTTGGGATAGTTCTATCCCGGACTTTATTTCTCTTCTTTTTGTAAATGACTTGTCTATTATGTGAGGAATAAAGTCTATCCGCTGTCAAAAAAAAAACATGCCGCGGCCGGTGGTTTATTCCATGCCAGCCCACTTTGCCAGGTTTTCACCAACGGAAAGACAACATCCATCCATTCCATGTACGAAGCCCAACCAGAAGTGTAAACCGACTTGACCCCACCCGATCTCAAAAAACAAAACCCGATCTAAAAAAAAAAGACTTACCCCAGGCCGGAAACAAGTCGCCACGCCGTTCCCCGGCCGACCTCGCTTCGCCCCGACCACCGCAGGGCCATGGAGCCGAACGCCACCGTTGAGGCCGACGCCGAGGACGACTACATGGGGGACCTGTCCCACTTCCTCCCGCCAAGCCCGCCCTCTCCCTCCAGGAGCCTCGGGGTCCGGAAGCAACCCCCCAAGCCGGCTCCGCCGGCGCGAGGGCACGCGAAGCGCGCCAAGAGGCTACCGTGGAAGGAGCGCCGGCGGCAGGAGCGCGAGAGGAGCCAGAGAGAGGAGGACGCCCGCACCTTGGCCGGGATGGCGGAGGCCATCCCGGAGAGCAACGTTGGGTTCAAGATGTTGAAGCAGATGGGATACGACCCGGCAGCCCGCGGCGCCGGCGCCGAGCCGGTTGGAATCGAGATCCGCCGCTCTCGGGCCGGACTCGGGGCGGAGCCAGATGCTTCTGTGGCGCCGCTGCCGCAGCCATCGGAACCCAAGACGCGGGAGGAGGAAGAAAGGGAGAGGAAGCGGGAGGAGGAGATGGTGGTGGAGCTGAGGTCGAGGAAGAGCACGCAATGGAAGGGACGGAGGTTGGTGTGGGACTACCGCAAGGCTGAGGCGGCGCTCGCGCAGCTGGAGAACAGGGAGGTGGAGCCACCGGCCCCCGATGGGGAGGAGAAGGAGAAGGGAGAAGATGAAGAGGAAGAGGTGATCACTGAAGAGGTAGCCGTTTCTCACTGCTCTGATACTCTTACTTCTGCACCGTTCTTTGTTCTGTAATTCTGTTGGTCAAATTTAGGATTGCAAGCTCAGTATCAGGTTCGGACTTACATGTTCAAAGATGTGCTAATTACTGCCAATTTTTCGTACAAAAATGGAATTAAGTGAAGTAGATGAGAAAAACATTCCAATGGTTAGGATTGTGTATGAGATTGTGATTTGGATAGAACACCGTAATTGTTGTCCGTAATTGTTGTAGGTTTAATGGATTTGTCATATACCAGATATAATTCAGTAATATATGCTGGATTCATGATTCAGAATCTAGCCACATCCTACTGCATTTACCACAACACACTGATCATGAGTTCATGACAATTGATAATTGTGACAACGTGCTTATTTGTCCAATATTTGGTTGTTCATACATGTTTCCACAATTATCCCTTGAACTCATGATCATTGTGTTGTTACAAATGCACTAGCAAGTGGCTCGGCTCTGAAAGTAAAAAAAAAAAGGGAGCCCGGTGAACGTAGCTCCCGCTTGCACATGGTCCGGGGAAGGGTCCGACCACTTTGGGTCTATAGTACGCAGCCTTTCCCTACATTTCTGCAAGAGGCTCTGAAAGTAAATCCTACTTATTTTTTTATTTATCATTATTTCGTTGCCATTTGTTCTTTTCTGCATTTCCTTTTGCCCAAGGTATCATTTTGTAAGTGTTGCTGAAGGAACTGGATTGACATGTCGTTTATGTCTGCAGGGTTTACAAACCATATTGGATAAGCTGCGTGTTCAACACCACTATTGCCTTTACTGTGGATGCAAGGTCAGTTTTATTCTGGACACAAGCCAACTATCTGCAGAAGGCAGAGCATTCATACCTGATTCCCCATCTTGTAAATAACATTGCTTCTTTGGAAGATCACAGTAGAAAATCCGTGTTTTATTATATACTCCCTCATTAACTTGAGATAAGACGTTTATTGACACTGTCATAGTGTCAAAAAACATCTTATATTAACTTAGAGAGGGAGTAGATCTCTAGTGTTGCCAGTGCATTTCTCCACCCTTTTACTGCATTACAACCAGATAGATACTGCAATTCTCATATTTTACTCTATCTATTTTCATTAGAAATGTAGGGAAAGGCTGCGTACTATAGACCCAAAGTGGTCGGACCCTTCCCTGGACCCTGCGCAAGCGGGAGCTACATGCACCAGGTTGCCCTTTTATTTTCATTTTCCGAATTATAAATGCATTTAGACATTGTGTGTTTGTTGTGGCATCTTCCATGCTTTTAAAATATGGTTGTCTTGGCTGTTTTCTCAGTTTGAATCAGCAGGAGCACTGGCAAATGAATGCCCTGGGCCTAATGAAGATGATCACTGATCCACTCTGTCAATGGTGACAAGGGCACTGTCCTTCCCACTGCAGGTGATGATTCTATGAGCAATTCAATCTGTATTCAGTAATGATTGGCATTACCGCATTGGATTCTTCACATACTGGATTACAAACTTGCCGTTTTGTTTTGCCTCTATCATGCAGATTATGGTAAATGTGACATTTGGGATATTCTTGATTAGTTGACTGTGTACGGTTAACCTTAGTCCTTAACACAATCACTGGTTCATAGCCAACTGGAGAAACTGAGCTCCAGCATGTTAGTGGAAACAATATATTCTTAACTACTATTATGTGTATTAGTTCTGTATGAAATGTCTCAACATGTGAAATCTTTTTGGGTCAGTTTGAAATTACAGAGATGGAATGGGAAGCTTCAAGGAGTTCGCATATTGTGTGAACTGCTTCATTTAGAGCTCAAGTTATGTCTCTGACATGTCCAGAACTCCGAATGAAGTTACCGCGGCCAAAAGACAGTAGTGTGTTAAGCTGTGAAGAAACGAGTTGAATTCAGCTAGCGGTAATGTAAGAAGAATTGCACTAGACGTTTCCCATTCCTGCTTTCTAATCGAGGGACTATTCATCACTCATCAACTGAACTGTTGAAGTTAGAGTCGTGGGAAGGCTGACACTGTTCATCTCTTTGTTCCAGCCAATGCCGGAATCTGTGTACAGTGCAATTACATTTGTGTCGATCTTTCATGTGGACAAGCGATCCATTTATGATCACTGTTTGTTGATCACGGGCCAACATGTGGCACAAGATTTGTCAGTGTGAGCTCAATTATTATGTCATCATGATGGCTGCATCATCCCACCCTTGCCCTACCTCTGGCAATTATTTGTTCTCCTTTCTAAAGTGGGCTCCCTAATTTTGTTCAGACCTAAAGTCAGTCTTTGGAAACATCAAAGGTTTCAGCTTTACCATCAAACAAAATCAACAAGATCACAAGATCTGGATCAGCATCCCAGCAAATGGTGACTGGAAAAAAGAGGAGATGCTTGGAACACATTCTCCTTGGCAGTCTCTGTCACATGAAAGCAGGTGCTGATGTTTTGGAGAGAATATACCAGAGTTGTCACCAGTCACCACTAATGTGTTCTTTTGGAGTAAAGAAGCTACCGCATTGCTTGATCTCACTTTCTCACCTCGGCCAGCCCATCAACAAGACACCACCGGTGCTGAGAGCATGCTGCAAAGCCACGCTGTGTGCTTGTGGTCTCTTAACTTTGCATGCATAAACAAGAACAGATTCCTGGCAATGCAGGATTAACAAGGGAATAATACGCCGAGTCAAAGTCCTCGGCAAGCATACCGATACTTGAAATTCATGGAGGTTTACATCACATGGGCGCAAATAGTTTGGAGTTTTCATGGACATTATGCATAAGGAAGAAATCAGTCGCCTGCCACTTCGGAGCCCTTCCTTCCCATACCGGTGACCAGAAGGGAAAAATGAACGGCAGACAGGGGCTTCTTCAGTTCCATGCTTCCCTGCGCAGACTTAGGGTAACGTAGTTGGAATGGCCCCTACAGGGACCAGTTGGACGAGCTGCCGGGGTGGTCGAACGCGCCGCCACTGCTGCCGTGATCGCCGCCGCGTGGCCCAGGCGCCGGCCTGTTCCCCTGCAGGGCGAGCTCGAGCTCGCCTGAGAAGTGGCCGTGCTGGCTAGAGCCTGCTGGGTGGTGCACCTCGTGGAGCTGGACGTCATGTGGCAGCTGCTGATGCGGCGCGTTCCGGCCGCCTTCATGGCCCCGGGAGCCACCCCAGGGGCTCGCCGGCGGCGGCATGTAGTTACTCGCCATGATGGAGGGTGACACTCCCACAGGGTGGCCATCGAAGCCCGCGGACCGGTGGTCGTGGCTGGCACCGTGGGGGGTGTTGTCCCATGGCTGAGTTGACAGAAGAGAGAGAGCACAGCTGGAGTCGGCGGCGACCCCTGCGAGACACCCACCTGGAGGGAGCTCTGGGCCGGGGAAGCCGCCGTGGCTGCTGTATGCATGGTGGTGGCCGTATCCCGTGCCTGCACCTGTGTGAGGACGCAGGTCTAGGTTGCCTTGCCACTGGATTTCACCAGGCATCCGGTAGCCTGGTCGAGCCCCCGGCCAGGCATCCCGCACGCTGCTCGGAACTCTTGGGTACGAGAAATCCAGCAGGTAGCTTCTGAACCTGCCGGGTTCTTCTGCACCAAGAACCACAAGAGCAAATCAGCAAATGCAACTGGACCAATAGTGATCGGTGAGAGCAAGTTTGGCAAATCAGCAGCTGCTGCTCACCAAAGGATGCAGCGAGTCGCCCGTAGCGTGTTGCGAGAGGGCCGGGGGGTGCCTTCCTCCGGCGTTCGTTGTGGCCTGCGAGGCGTCTGCGGCAGCTGCGTTTTCCTTGATCGAATTCAGGCAACTGGTGGAACCTGAGAAATTCGAGCAGAGAATTAGTGGTACAACCCTCATTCAGGCAACTGGTGCAACCCTCCTCAACTGAATTTACCTGAGAGGTATGATGAGTGATGACCGAATAAAAGTTATGGGATCCAAATCTCACAGGGTCTCATTGTATATGATCAAACAAAACAAAAATCAAGTTGATGCAATACACGATGGGTACTACTAACGGTACTAAAAATTTCAGTAGAGTTTGGAATACAAATTTATTAACAAAGATATAGCAAAGCTGCTCAAGTACTACATGCTCCCTATATATATTAGCATATCTTGGGAACAAACAAGCATAATGGAAAACAACAGGTCTGGTCAAAAGGGCGTGGTAATGCCAAGAATGTCTCTCTTCTTAATATAGCAGTACTGAGCATCCCATTAAGCAACATTATCTTAACGGCCTTCATAATCACACCCCGTACGTGGAAAAACAAGCCCCGGAAAAGAAACGGAGAAAGGAACCGTACATGTGTAAAGAAGATTGTAATCATTCATACAGATGTGAGATGTCTGGCTTAACACAATCAATAATGCACCTCACCAAGGTGCAAGGGGCAAAGGGATTGTCCATCAAGTGTGGAGGGAGATATCATTTTAGCTTAAGCTTTTCTGATTATGCCTCTCGTCAGAGACACGCTGGACATTAGCACAACTCAGACATTCATAAGTTTCGTAAAAGAACTAGAGCCAGAGAACATAAGTCATTTCGCTTATAAACTACTCCCTCCGTTCCTAAATACTCCATCCTTTCCGAATTACTCGTCGCAGAAATGGATGTATCTAGATGTATTTTAGTTCTAGATACATCAATTTCAGCGACGAGTAATTTGGAACAGAGGGAGTATTTGTCTTTTTAGAGACTTCAAATGGACTACCACATACGGATGTATATAGACATATTTTAGAGTGTAGATTCATTCATTTTGCTCCGTATGTAGTCACTTGTTGAAATCTCTAGAAAGAAAAATATTAGGAACAGAGGGAGTATAGAACTTATTATGAAAACAAGTAGGGCTGAATGTTGTTGATGTAGTTCACTGTAAGCGTGACTGTAACGTTGCTGCACATGTTTTAGCAGCGCATGGTGTTGGCATGGGGAATGGCTGCATAGAGATATGGCTAGGCCATTTTCCTGCATTTGTCTCTGACATTGTAATTGGCGAGATGCCAGGTACAATATTGTAATGCATTACTTGTGTTTTCCTTTCAAAAAAAAACATGGCAATGGGTTGTTAGTGAATGAAAAATTACGGAATGATTGGTAACTGCCCTTTCAACTGGCAAACTGAAATCTAATGTACTGTACATATTTTTTGAATGTGTCTATCTAAACTGAACATTTCTCATCAATATGGGGAAATGTACTTTGGTTCCTGGGTGTATATACAACTCATATGAGAAAAAAATTAATATGTAAATAAAAGTCAAAAAAGTTTTGAAGCTTTTTAGAGTAAACTTGACTTTCTTTTGCACCAGTATGTAAATTTTCATGAATAAAAAACCAGCGTTGACTTCAGGGCATTTTTTTGGCTATTATAGATCACTATTCACACTATTTTGGCTGGAAAATTTGTTTTTTTTTTCAAAAGAAGTCAATGGGGTTTTTCTTTTTATGATTTTTTTACAAGTACAGTGGAAGATTAAGTTTATTTCAAACATATTTTCAGTATCTATATTCAACCAGTTCTTTTCCCCTCCTTCCCGTTGTTCACACCATGAGCGCACCAACATCCCGAGCATACACAGTACTGTGCAATAAGAGGGGGGCAAAAAAATAAATCCAAAATAGTTAATCAATGTGTATGCTTTGTTTTTTCAGTTAAAGTGATGGTAATTAATAACACAATTAAACAATTTGAGCCACAAGCCATTCGCCCATTTACAAAGAAATTTTCAACAAAGGAAATACAAAGAAGTTGAATAGCACATATAAACATCTGTAACCCCTAAAAAAACATATAAACATCTGTAATGCAGTCTTTGGGTTTTCTAACCTAGGTAAAACCGGAAATAGTTTACAGAAAGTTACATGTCGCGTAGAAAGTCAGCTATCTAAAGAGAGAAGTGTCATGGTGCTCGCATTTATTTCAGGATTTCCGACAATGCGCAGTCTCTAGAAGATGCTCATAGGGATTGGGTCTGCGGGTGTATTCATAAGATGGGTGTATGCGCATATATATGAGCGTGGTCTGTACCGTGTTAAAAAAACTAAAGAGAGAAGCTTGCCCCTCACAAAAAGAAAAGGAGCTTGAGTTGAACCGAATATGGACTAACCTACCAACCTATGACGACGCAGAATGCTACTCCCTCCGTCCGGGAATACTTGTCATCAAAATGAATAAAAGGGGATGTATCTAGATGTATTTTAGTTCTAGATACATCATTTTTTGTCCATGTTGATGACAAGTATTTTCGGACGGAGGGAGTACAATGGAAGATCGTTATTTCTCACTGTTCCTGATTTGATTTGACCATTTTTAGAACTAATTATACGAAATGGATAGTTTTTGGACTACCACGAATCGGCTACTAGTAAACAACCAAGTACTAGTATAGTAGATAAGCTAGCTAGAGGAATCTTATGCAAAGCAACCGGAAGGCAGGGATGTCACATCACTGAAAACATATCAATCAGTCTACCAACTTAAGAACTATCATCAGCACACTCAAATATAGAATACAAAGTATAGTAAGCTGCTACAAGCAATGGCCGTAATAATAAGTAAAAAAAGTCGCTAACACCCAACCCAATGAAAGAAGCTTGTGAAACTAATTAGACGCAAAGCAATTGACAGAAGCGGAAGGCCCCACCAAGCTAAGTTTGTCACAATGATACTACTACTGGAGTACTACTATACCTATTAATACTTGGGCTACAGTTGACCTAATGTGGACAGAAGGAAACCTTGAACAAGAAGCCAATAAAAAATGGCTAGGAATAAAACATGTATTACTACTAGAGAATACGTCAAGAAATTGGCGGGGAGAAGACAGAAGAGAAACGCGGCGAGAGAGGAGGCGGAGGTGGGAGGAGAAATGGTGACCTGCTGCACTGCTGGCAGAAGCGCTGCTCGAGGCCGGCGACGACGACGCGGGGCTCCTTGGTGTGCATGGAGCACACCTTGTGGCGGCAGTGGTATTGCTTGGCGCCGCTCAGATCCACGCCGCACCCCTCCACCTGGCACCGCGGCGGCGCGGAGCCGGACGCTCCCCCGGCGGCCACGGCCTTCCCCTTCCTCCCGCCGCCCGCGGGCGGCTTGGACGAGGACGCATTGACGCCGCCACTGCCACCGCCGGGGCCCGTGCTGTCCTCGAAGTAGATCTTCTTGCCGAACTTGAGCCCGTGGCGCTGCTGGTCGTCCCCGCCCCCTCCGCCGCTCCCGTCGCCGCCGCCGCAGCCGCCGCTGCCAATCTCCATTGCGGCGCCTGTCGTCGGCCCTAGCTAGCTCGTGGTGCGCTGGCGATGCTGGTCGTGGAAGTGGAGGTGGAACACTGCTCTTGCCTGCTTGCTGGCCCCCCTCTCCTCTCCTCTCTCGAGGGAGAGAGGGGAAAGAGGGAGAGTGGCGACGACGGGGGGAAACACACGCACACACACGAGTGACCAGGCTTCGCCCTTCAAATTAAAACCCCCGTCTCTCTCTCTCTCTCCCTCCCTCCTGACCCGTTGGTGCGACAGCCTAGTGTGGGTCTCTCCCTCTCTCTCTCAACTTGTCATGGTAGCTATAGTCACCACTCACCAGCACCTTTTGCTTTGCTCCCTCTAGGGCCTCCGCCTCAGGTCCTCGTCAGTCGACGAGTGATGCTCGGGATGCGCCTCTTGCCATGCTGGGTTAAACGGCTGCGCGCGGTGCGTGGGGGTTGGGTTTTGTGGACGCGGATCCTCTGCCGTGCGGCAGGGTGCCATTCGGCGATTGACAGGTGGGCTCGCTGTGAATCAGCCCCACATGCTAGTGTCCCCAACGGCGTGTAACGTACGTTAGGGGAGCTGCTTCCGGGTTTTGTATGCCCGTGCATGCCGGGGAGAAGTACGTATGGTGAAAAGGCTGTGCCCCCCTGCCTATTCATGCCATCTTTGGCATTGGCTGCGTCGCCTGCCTCCACTTATCAAATCACGCAGGGCCGAGAGGAGGTGAGAGAGCAGCGCCCTGCATCTCTGCGTCTGCGTCTGCGGCTGCCACCGCCAACGCAGCGCAGCGCAGCAGTGCCATGAATGAACAGCACGGCCGTGATGGCAGCGCCAGGCCGCCGCAGCTAGCGTCTCCCCACAGTAGATGTTTCCCATGGGGGGCCAGCTCCCTCCCCTCCCCCTCTCTCCCTTCCTTTAACACCGGGTCTGTAGCTGCTGCCTCCTAGTAGACCTGTGAGTGGCAGAATTGGTAGGTATTAATGTCGCTGTTCATCAGTAGTGCTCCATTTTGGGAGTAGAAAGTTTACCCACTCGCCAGCGTGACTAGTTACCTCAGGCCTTGTTCGTTTAAACCTCCTCTCAAGAGGATTGGAGTGGATTGGAGGGGATTTTGACTTGCAGGGGATCTAATCCCCCTCAATCCCTGCCAATCCCCTTCCAAAACCGCCTCAACCGAACAAGGCCTCAGGGTTAAAATCGGGAAACAGGGCTACGGGCTACTACTACTACTTGAGCGAGCGAGCGAGTGAGTGTGGATGGGATGTTTCTTTTTTGCCCTTTTGTGGTAAAAAGAATCACACGGGTTTCCGCCCAGCTTTACCTTTGCATGAGCTCATGTGCACGCGCCTTTTCCATTTCCTACGTGCAAAACTGCTATCCTACTAGTACTGCACAATCTTATTGTGGAGACTGGCGGAGGGGAATTTTTGATCTATGGGGACATATGCACCCTATATGGGGAAAAAATTAGTAATTCAACAAAAAGTCAAAAATTCCTGAAAATATTTTTGAAATAAACTTGACCTTCTATTGTACTCGTGAGAAATAAAATCCACAAAAAAATATATCCTTTTGACTTCTTTTCAAAAAAGATAAATTTTTGGCTAAAATAGTGTGAATAGTGACCTATAATAGCAAATAAATTTTGTCTTTTTTGCTGTGAGGTCAACTTTTTTTTTTCGTCGACATTTATATGTCAGTGCAAAAGTAAGTCAAGTGTTTTGTCAAAATAGTTCTTACCTATTTTGACTTTTTATTAAAATATTAAAAAAAATCCCCATATAGGGTGCATATACAACCAGGAACCAAAGTGTATTTTCCGAAGACTGGCCCTCTACATTCTCTTGGAGAAATACGAGTAGGTTCATGGGAGTGCACCCAAGTCCGCAATGATTGAAAAAAAAATTCAAAAATGTCTGATTTGTTGGGGCAAATTTTGACAAATGTTTTGAGTGCTTGCAAAGTTCATCATGGAATGGCATCCATGGAAGCCGTGTCAAAGAAAAGAAAATCAACGTCATTCCATGATGAACTTTGCAAGCACTCAAAAGTCAAAACATTTGTCAAAGTTTGTAAAGAAAAAACATTTTTTTGGAGTTTACTGTTCATTCCAATTCATTTGAGCTCGAGTTAAGAAACATTGGAGTTTATTGTTCATTTGGGCTCGAGCAAAGAATACCCGGTGAGTTCCTGCATGAATTGGTTGATGAAATTTGGGTTGGTAACATGAGAACCAAAATTAAACATACACATGACTTATTAATTTTGATTATGTATTGTTGTAAAATATTTATTGAATATAATTAGAATAATTGAATGGAAAACATTTTTCCATGCATGGCTAAATGTTGTGGTGGGGTTTTTCCACGTGTGATTGCATGTTGATACAGACGTTATAATTGTATGATGAGGTGGAATACTTGCATGTCGAGATAAATACATTAGTGGTCATGACTCCCTTAGGTATACAGGATTCTGTTGTTTCTTTAGGGCATCTCCAAGACAGGTATCCATTCCGATCTTGTTCAGATTGTCAGGTCCGGACACTTTTTTTTTACAATTCAACGAGCTTTGCCATCTGGGTCCGGACAATTTGGAATCCTACAATCTAAAACCGAGGGGAAGATCAACGGAGCGCATTGTCCTCCACATTGAACCGACAGCTCAACCCTCTCTTTTTCTTGGGATATCCTTCTCGTGTGCATTGTGAAGATAAGGTCAGTTGAAGCCTTTTAGGCATTCCAAAGGTGTGCAAGAGCCCACTACCTATTAGGGTTATGACCTAGGGTCATTTTGAACTTTACTCACGCGAGGAAAGGCGGATGTTAGCCTCTGATCCAGCAGCCACCAAGCAAAGCGACGAATCTGAGTCAAGCCTACATTGGAGGGAGAGAGAGAGAGAGAGAGAGAGAGAGAGAGACGAAGGAAGAAGTTTGATATCAAGTAAAGGGAGCTCCTCCCCAAGGTTTTGAAGTTCAGATCCATCACCTTGTCCCCTTCCACCATCTTTGGTGTGATTGTTTCAATCCCTAATTCTTGCAACCCCAAAATTTATTGTTGCTATCCAAGATGCATAATCTTGATGTACAAGATTATCTAATGCTATCTAAAGAAGAACTTGTTGTATCCAACATTTTATAATAGTGGAAGAAGATTAGGGTGGCTTCGACTCGTGGTTTTTTCCCTCATGTTGAGGAGTTTTCTACGTAAAATATGATGTCTTTGTGTTGATGCTTGTTGTTTTACTTTTGGCTTGAGAGCACATAGGACTATTCCTACCTGCTTGCTTGCTAAAATCAATTAGTACTTGTCCTAACTGGCTGATGTTTGCAACCCAAGACTTGTCCTGTGTTCATGCTAAACATAGTATCTTCATATATGCTTGATACATATGTTTTCTTCCGTAACAGTGATCCTTGAATTAGCACATGATGTGGTGCTGAGATTACTTTGTTTCCACTACACTTTTAGACCACAAGTGTGTGCTAATTCCCAACTATTTTTAATTGCTCCCTTCACTCTCAGTCTCCACTCCGCTCCACACAAACTCTACGTGCCCAATGATGGTAAAAAGATGAACGCCGAGGAGTGTGAGCGTTTCTTGGCAATGTGGCTGCTCATCATCTTTCGGTCTGCTCGGTTGCCGCCCAATGCCATGGTCAAGAAAATGACCGCTGAGGAAAGCGAACTTTGTCGAGCAATGTTGTTGCTCGACTGCTTCTAGTATGCTCAGCTGCTGCCCGTACAGGGCGATGGATCTCGCGAGAGTTCGGGCTCCCATCCACGCCACAGTGGGCGACCCTGTCCGCAACACCTCTTCGCTACATGTCGCCTGGGACGTTGTCCTCCACCACGATGGTGTCTTCCTTCTTCAAGCGGGAGCCAGACTCCGACTGACAATGTCGATTGGTCAAACATTGCGTGGGAGCCATCTCCGCCATAGGAGTCTGAGTTTGAGCGGTAGCTCCGAAGGCGCTCCAGAACCAGCTCATCAAAATGCCCCCTGACAGTGACCTAGACTAAGGGGTACTAACCTATACGACCCACAGTCCATGGGCCGAGCTCACGGCCCATCGATCATTACAAGGAAGGGCTTCGGAAGCTCTGAACCTCGGTGTGATCAAGATGGACACCTCCAAAGACTTGACGTGTACTTCTAGGATAGCTCAATAACCGGCCTGATGGCAACTAACCATATGTGTAACCCAGGTATCCCTGGTGCATATATGATCCGTGGGGTTTAGTGTTTAGAGACACGATTACCAGCCTTATGGTTTAGAACACAATCATATGATCGCGAGGTAGATCATCTTGTACTATGTACTCTATCATATCAATACAATCAAACCAGGACGTAGGGTTTTACCTCTTTGAGAGGGCTCGGACCTGAGTAAACATCCTCTCCCTTCGTACCCTATTATCATTGTGCCTACACCTACAAATCGGGACCCCCTACCCAAGATCTGACAATTTTAGCACGACATTGGTGTCCCATACAGGTCCAGCTATTTGGTCGCTCTAGAATAATGGAGGCATTGATCAACGATCATACCCAAAGCGGCGTATCTCCCATGCCGGACCTTCAAGTCATCGGATCTACCGAGAAGCAAAAATGCATCGGATCACCCCCTCCTCCCTCAAGAATTGAAGGGTGACGATATCGAATCTATAATTGAGCCTCATGCTCTATCCCCTAACCCGACCGAGGATCTCAACATGCAAACGAGCCACGATTCGACACACCAATCGTTAGAGGCCGATGAGATTGGCCAATCAAAAGAAGCTTGGAGCTCGGACCCAAAGGATAGCCCTGTCAATCCAACCTCGGCACAACAAACTCGGATGGAGCACTTCGGAGCGTCAAGCCCACAATGCATAGGGGTCAAAATTTTGATCCCGCCCACCCCCACACCGAATACTGCACGAATAACTTGGGGCACTCGATGTCTGGGATCTAATCTACGTAAAGCAACAATCGAACGAGACAGTCCAACATTTTGGATGCGCTTCCTGTTTGTCAAGAACAAAATTCTAGGTTGTTGTGACTTAGAGATCTTGGTGGCTTTTCGCCACAACTGCCATGATGAGGGCATACTTAACGCCCTCGCTCGCAGATACGTTCAAACTTTTTTCGAGCTATCAAACTTGGTATCAAGATTTTTCGTCATGGAGGATGCCTGGTTGGCTCAAATGGAGCAGAAGGATTCAATTCGCGTTGAAGTAGCAAAACACAATAGGCATATACGTCTAGACGAGCGCTCTCAACGCTCTAAGATAGAAGTGCCATCACGGAAAAGAAAGAAGCCCGCGACATGGCCAAAACTTGCGCTCGATAAACTCCTGGATCAACCATGCCCAATCCACTCCATTTTGTTAAACACAAATCCCACTCATAGTCTTCAGACTTGCTGGGTGATTAAACATGTGGCAAAGGAAGGAGAGGATCTCCTCATAGCAAGTGTGCAACACTATGTTCTGATGAGGATGATATCTTGATGATCTATGAAACCCATCCATCAAGGAACAAGAGAAAGCAAGCCCTTCGCGAGATCAGCCATGTTCAACATGTGGCGACACTAGATAAGTGGTCGGACATGCCTATCACCTTTGGGAAGCTGGACAAGACGAGGACCGGCCCGAGCCGAGGATCGGCAGCCCTAGTCCTGATAGTGGACGGATGTCGTTTACGTAAAGTTTTGATTGATGGCGGCAACAGTCTAAACATAATATACAAAGAGACTCTACAAAAGATGAAGTGCGATAGATCACGCATCGAACCAAGCTATACCACATTCAAAGGGATATCCCAGGGAAAGAGGCGCAGTGCAATGGCAAGATCACCCTAGATGTTGTATTCGGTACTCCCAACAACTACCGCTCCGAAGAGTTAATCTTCCACATTGTGCCCTTCCGATGTGGTTTCCATGCTCTCTTGGGCCATGAGGCATTCACAAGATTCAACGCCGTCCTACATTACGCCTATATGAACCTCAAGATGCCAGGGCCCAATGGCATGATCACTATAGCAAGCAACCCAGACACAGCTCTTCGAGCCAAGAATAAAATGGCATCACTGGCCCTGGAATCCTTGGCCGAGGCCTTCGCGGCCAAGGAGCTAACAACTTTGTGTGCCACTGTTCATAGAGATGATGTCATCCTCGACAAAAGATCTAAACCGACATCATTCAAACTAGCTGAACCTTCGGGACACAGCTGGACCAAGTGGTGGACGAGGCATTGCGCTCCTTCCTCCATGAAAACTAGGACATTTTTGCCTGGCACCCCTCAGATATGCCAGGAATTCGAAGACACCTAGTCGAGCACAACCTGAATATTATAGAGGGCTTTAAACCTATCAAACAGGTGCTTCGCCGATTCTTTGAGTCGAAGAGACATGCTATGGGTGAGGAACTGGCCAAATTATTTGAGGCTGGATTCATCCGAGATACTAAACACCCCGAGTGATTGGCTAACTTGGTCATGGTACCTAAGAAGGATAAATCATGGCGCTTTTGTGTTGATTTCAAGGACCTCAACAAGGCTTTTCTGAAAGACCCTTTCCCATTACCACGTATTTATCAGATCGTAGACGCCACGATAGGGCATGATTCTTTATTTTTCCTGGACGCCTACTTGGGGTGTCATTGATTAAAAATGAAAGAGTCTGATCAAGCTGCAACAACCTTCATAACTCCATACGGGCCATTACGCTCCAACACAATGCCCTTCGGTCTAAAGAACGCACTAGCGTATGATTCAAACATGCCTGGAACATAGATCGGTAGAACTGTGGAAGCCTACTGATGGCAGCTTGAAGCTACGTCGGTATTTCCCCAAAGAGGAAGGGATGATGTAGCACGACAGCGGTAGGTATTTCCCTCAGATATGAAACCAAGCTTATCGAACCAGTAGGAGGACCAAGCAACACAACGTAAATAGTACCTGCACACAAATAACAAATACTCGCAACCCGACGTGTAAAAGGGGTTGTCAATCCCTTTCGGGTAGCGGCACCTCAAGATAGGAAAACCGACGTGAGATAAAATTGTAGTAGATTGATAGATCGAATGCCAAATAAAATAAATAAGAATAAAACACAGAAAGGTATTTTTGTATTTTTGGTTTAATAGGTCTGAAAATAAAAGCAAAGGAAAAGTAGATCGCAAAGGCAAATAATATGAGAAAGAGACCCGGGGCCGTAGATCTCACTAGTGGCTTCTCCCGAGAAAAATAGCAAACGGTGGGTAAACGAATTACTATTGGGCAATTGATAGAACTTCAAATAATCATGACGATATCCACGCAATGATCATTATATAGGCATCACGTCCAAGATTAGTATACCGACTCCTGCCTGCATCTACTACTATTACTCCACACATCGACCGCTATCCAGCATGTATCTAGTGTATTAAGTTCATGGAGAAACGGAGTAATGCAATAAGAACAATAACATGATGTAGACAAGATCTATCTATGTAGAGATATACCCCATCGTTTTATCCTTAGTAGCAACGATACATATGTGTCGGTTCCCCTTCTGTCACTGGGATCAAGCACTGTAAGATCGAACCCACTACAAAGCACCTCTTCCCATTGCAAGATAAAATAGATCAAGTTGGCCAAAAAAAACCAAACATCGGAGAAGAAATACGAGGCTATAAGCAATCATGCATATAAGAGATCAAAGAAACTCAAATAACTTTCATGGATATAAAAAGATATATCTGATCATAAACTCAAAGTTCATCAGATCCCAACAAACACATCGCAGAAGAGTTACATCATATGGATCTCCAAGAGACCATTGTATTGAGAATCAAATGAGAGAGAGGAAGCCATCTAGCTACTAACTACGGACCCGAAGGTCTATAAAGAACTACTCACACATCATGGGAGAGGCACCCATGGAAGTGGTGAACCCCTCCGTGATGGTATCTAGATTGGTTGTGGTGGTTCTGGTCTCTGTGCTGGCTGTAATTGATTTTCGTCGACTCCCCTAGGGTTTTTGGAATATTGGGGTATTTATAGAGCAAAGAGGCGGTCCGGGGGGCACCCGAGGTGGGCACAACCCACATGGGCGTGCCTGGGCCTCCTAGCGCGCCCTGGTGGGTTGTGCTCCCCTCGGAGCACCCCCCAGGCGCTGCCTTAGCCCATTGGGTTTCTTTTGGTCCATAAAAATCTCTGTAAAGTTTCGTTGCATTTGGACTCCATTTGATATTGATTTCCTGTGATGTAAAAAACATGCAGAAAACAACAACTGGCACTTGGCACTATGTCAATAGGTTAGTACCAAAAATGATATAAAATGACTATAAAATTATTATAAAACATCCAAGATTGATAATATAACAACATGTAATAATCAAAAATTATAGATACATTCGAGACGTATCAGCATCCCCAAGCTTAACTCCTACTCATCCTCGAGTAGGTAAGTGATAAAAACAGAATTTTTTATGTGGAATGCTTCCTAACATGTCATATCATATTCTTTTCTTTATAGCATTGACATTTGGACTTTTATATTGTTCAAAGCAATAGTCTAGTTTTGACATGATAACTTAAATACTCAAGTATATCAACAAGCGACCATGTCTTTCAAAATATCAACACTAAAATAAGCTATCCCTAGCCCATCATGCTCAATCATTGATCCATTTATGAAACACACTCGCATATTAACTACACCCAATGCTCAAGTATGATCATAGTGCCTCCTAGTTGGTGCTTTTATAAGAGAAGATGGAGACTCAAATTCAAAATAAAAATTGCATAAAGTAAAATAAAGGCCCTTTGCAGAGGGAAGTAGGCATTTGTGGAGGTGCCAGAGCTCAAAGCGAAAAATTTAGAGATAAAAACATTTTGGGAGGTGTGTCCTTCCCACCAACGAAAACGGCTTGGAGTTCCCAACACTTTCCATGCTAGATATATCATAGGCGGGTCCCAAACAGAAAATAAAGTTTATTCCTTTTTCCATCATACTTTCACTTTCCATGGCTAACCGTATCCACGGGTGCCTTTCATACCAACACTTTCCAAGGAATTTATTATTTGACAACATAAAGTAAAATCATTTTTCATTTCGGGATTGGGCATCCCTAATACCTTTGCCTTACTCTCGTGTAATGGCAAGTGAATAAACACTCATTGTGAGAATAACACATCTAGCATGGAAAATATTAGCCACCCCTCACCGCTCCGCGAGCGGTACGAAGACACAAAAGAGAAGTTTATTTTAAAAATTAGAGATGGCACGTACAAATTTGCTTAGAACGGCAAAAGAATACCGCAAATAGGTAGATATAGTGGACTCATGTGGCAAAACTGGTTTAAAGGTTTTGGATGCACAAGTAGTGATCATACTTAGTGCAAAATGAAGGCTAGCAAAAAGATTGAGAAATGACCAACCAAGAAATGAATAATCTCATAAGCGAGTGTCGGTGTCAAAACAGGCAGATCTCGGGTAGGGGGTCCCGAACTGTGCGTCTAGGCCGGATGGTAACAGGAGGCAAGGGACACGAAGTTTTACCCAGGTTCGGGCCCTCTCGATGGAGGTAAAACCCTACGTCCTGCTTGATTAATATTGATGATATGGGTAGTACAAGAGTAGATCTACCACGAGATCGAAGAGGCTAAACCCTAGAAGCTAGCCTATGGTATGATTGTTGTTCTGTATGTTGTCCTACAGACTAAAACCCTCTGGTTTATATAGACACCGGAGAGGGTTAGGGTTACACAAAGTCGGTTACAATGGTAGGAGATCTAATATCCGTATCGCCAAGCTTGCCTTCCACGCCAAGGAAAGTCCCTTCCGGGCACGGGGCGGAGTCTTCAATCTTGTGTATTCATAGTCCAGGAGTCCGGCTGAAGGTATAGTCCGGCCATCCGGACACCCCCTAATCCAGGACTCCCTCAGTAGCCCCCGAACCAGGCTTCAATGATGATGAGTCCGGCGCGCAGATTGTCTTCGGCATTGCAAGGCGGGTTCTCCTCCAAATTCTGTGTACCTGTTGAATAAAGTCCGGTTTCTTGTAGATGTTGCGCTCCTTGGCTTCTACGCCCAATAATGGCCGCTTCCCACGTGTCAAACGAATATGAAAAGTCTGAGTGTTTTTACATTCACACCCCTAGCCGCGTAAATGAGCTGACCTATTTAAGGGGACGAGGATTTAGATCCAAACCACATCTTCCCCCCTTCGCGAGTGTTCATCAGAGCGCATTCGACAAAGGTCCATTCCACCATGGCCAGCCGTCGCGACTCCTCCTCTCACCCTTCCAGCCCTCAGCCTGGATACTGGGAGAGATGCTCCATCCCGCATAGCGAGCTAGTGACGCTCCAGACCAAGGGATTTCTCCCCCCGGCCTATATGGTCCCGGTTCAAGCCGGCCTTGCCATCTATAATGGCGGAGAGCAAGCGGAGAGCGCCCCTAATCCCTCCAAAGGAGAGCGGGTGTGCCTCGTCCCTTATTTAATAAGGGGGCTCGGATTTCTAATCCATCCATTTCTCCGGGGGCTCCTGGAGTTCTATGGCCTCCAGCTACACAATCTCACGCCTGCCTCCGTATTGCATATTGCGGGCTTCGTAGCCCTCTGCGAGCTGTTTTTGGGTATCGAGGCTCATTTCGGGCTATGGAAAAGGTTATTCTGCCTTGTGCCCCGCTCTAAGGAGGGGTCAATGTATCAAGTGGGCGGAGCCAAAGTGTGGCGCATCACCGGGACCGGATATCTGTCCGGAACCCCAAAGAAGGCGTCTGAAGACTGGCCCTCGGAATGGTTTATATAGAAGACGTCCCGCTGCCGGATCCTGTCCGGATCGGCCTCTCTGAATTCGACAGTGCTCCCTTAAAGAAGCGCCTAAGCTGGCGTCCACGGAGCCCTCAGAGGGAAAGTGACAGGGACATCATTTACCTGATGGGCCGAATAAGACTGTTAGCCCATTCCGGACTAACCATGATCGGGGTTATGGCTGAATGCATTATGCGGGGGGTGCAACCGCTTCAGTATAGAAGCCACCCCATGTGGGACTTCAACGGGGAGGACGACGCCACCCGCTACGGCCATAAGGGGCCAGATTCAGCTGCCGCTCTACTAAAGATCTTGTCCACTTTGTACAAGGGAGAAGAGGAGGAATTTCTCCGCGTCAACCCACAGGGTGGATTCTCTATGCACAATCCCCCAAGCTAGGTAAGCAGTCGTATTTACTTGCCCATCCGTTTTGTATTACCATTGTTAAATATTCAGTCTGACGACTTCAACGCAGGAACTGCGCCAGGCTGTTAAGGAAATAAGCAGCCCTCCTCCACAACCCGAGGACCCAGGACGGTCCCTCGACCCGGCCTCTCAAGAGGATCCGGACATATCTGTGGAGCTGATTGATGGAGTGTTCCATCAATTGAGCAAGGACAACGCCTTGGTGGCCATTACGGCCGATTACCTAGGGCTAATCACGGCCTCCCAGGTAACTGAGATCGAAGTCCCAGTACCCCGAATAGGTGTCCGCCCTCTCGTGTTTTCAGTTTCCTGATTACAACCGAACTTTGCAGGGGAGGTTTTTAAAGCGGAAGGCCGAACCTGCGGCGACAAGCCAACAAGGGGCCGCAGGGCCCCGTGGGCAGAAAAGAAGTGCAGTCCGGACCGAGGCGTCAGCGCAAAGGTATGGCGCGCCCCCTTATCCCAGGTGTTATACCTTCGAGGCACATTGACACTCGTGCTTTCTTCAGGACAAAGAGACCTCGCCGGACTATATCCGGAGAGGCTTCCAATCGCGCCTCCACCAGCCAGGCTCCAAAGCCTGGCCCGGAGGCGGAGGCGAACGCAAGGCGCGTGCCAGACGCTCCTCCGACGGAGGATGTGGATGGGTTGTGTGCCACCAACTCTGAGGTGGAGAGTGCCATGAACCACACGCGTCGCCGGATAATTCTTCGCGACGCTTGTTTCTCTCAAGGGGCATTAGATGCCTTCAACTCGGGAGATGCGTACCTCCGTGCCGCTCAAAATGGTCTAGCTAGAGCCACGGAGCAATATGTAAAAGACATACGGGTAAGAAAATTTTGGTAATTATATATATACCAGTAGCCCCCAAGACTTGAAATAGTTAGAATAAATGATTTAAGGATCATTTGTTATGCAGGTTCTTACAGAAAAGAATTCCCTACTGTCCAAGGAGCTGGAAGAGTGTAAAGCCCAACTTGAGGCCGCACTAGCCACGGCAGGGGAGCCCAAGGAGACCCCCTCTGGTAATATACACTTCGAAAGATAAGTATTTTGCGAAGCACGGCATGGGTGCGAATCTGACAAATGATATTGCAGATGGTGCCGGGTTGAATCTGGAAAGGCAACACCTCCTACGCCAGCTAAAGGCTAGTGAGAAGGTGCTGACAAAGGTGAGGCGGGAGAAGAACGATCTCCAAGATGCCAACACCAAGCTGGGCGTCGAGCTGAAAGATGTTCGTGCCCAGCTGTCAGACTCCGTGAAGGAGAATCAGCGGCTTCAGCACGGCATATTTAGTAAGTGTTTGAACGAACCTTTGAAAGAAAGTTCGGCGGGGAAGTCGACTAACAGAGCAATGTCTGTAGGTGTGCTAACAGGTCGTCCTGCAGAGGAGATGCCCGGTTCTATGGGTGACCTTCTTCCCGAGCTCTCGCAACTGCTCGATCGAGTTCAGCAGGCGATGCAAGGCGTCGCCCAGGCCCTGTGGACATCCGTCTCCATGCCCGAAGGTCTTGGAGAGCTTGCGGAGAAGCTAAAGGGAGCACGACGGCGCTTCCGATTGTGGAAGATATCGGCCTGCCGCCAAGGCGCTAGGGAGGCCTGGGCCATGGTGAAGACGCGGTACGCAAAGGCTGACCCCAACCACATGGCCGAGGTCGGTCCTGTAGGGCCCGATGGGAAGGAGATCCCTGTAAGCTTAGTATACAGCCAAGTAGAGTTGGCTACAAAGTATTCCCAGCAGGACTGTAAATTAGACAGCCTGTTAGATGGTATTGAAGAGGAATACAATCAGTCAAAATGACTATGTAATTTAATTGACATTTATAATGCCTTCTAGCCGGATTGTAGATCATTTGTCATGGCCGACCTTTTCGCTTCAGCCTCGGGACCTGACGGTCCGGAGTGTGTCCGAATTCCCATGCGGTTATATAGGAACCGGGGAATGCATGGAGACCAGGCGTAGGGGTCATTAGTGCGTGAACAGACAAGTGCCCGACTAGTTATGTTATATTACATGGTTAGTAAGAAACATCTTCCAGGGAGAATAGTTCCGTTAGGGGCTCCTTTCCCTGGGAGGCATGCCCTAAGGTGCATGTCCATGCTGCGAAAAGAAACGCAAGAAAAACATCTGGATATTCCCTTAAGAACGCTAGCTTTCGGCTTCACCCAGTCTGAGGTACACGTCCGACTGACCCGGCAGTAACAATCGCAGAGGTGCTCCCTTTACCACCTAGCCGAACAATCAGGAACGTAGGGGTAAGCACAAGAGTCAGGCAACCCAGCTTGGCCAAAACTTAAGTCATATCGATGCATATAATGGTGAATAAAAGGTACATGCGGAAGTGTGACACATGTGTTGGGCATGAAGCCCGTATGAATAAGCTTCTGTTTAAAGAAGCCCCCAGGTTTAATGAGCGCGGATAGCGCGTCACTTTATGAGCCTTTAAAGGCTATAAGAGAGAGAGAGAGAGAGAGAGAGAGAAGAGAAATGTAAGACAGAAAATATATAAAAAATGGACAAAGGAAGGAGACGAACACAGAGTCCGGCGCTAGGCATAGAATCTTCGGAGACGGGCTGCGTTCCATGGGTTCGGCTCGAGTCGGTTATCCAATGCATCCCCTAGGCGGTACGCTCCACAAGTCAGGACTTGGTCAATTATGAAGGGACCTTCTCACTTGGGCTTGAGTTTGTCCTTTTTCTTGTCCGGTAGTCGTAGAACTAATTCGCCAACGTTGTAATTTTTGGCCCGTACTTCTCTTCTTTGGTATCTTCGAGCCTGCTGTTGATAGAATGCGGAACGGGCTTTTTCCATGTCACGCTCCTTCTCCAATGCGTCGAAGCTGTCCTGCCGATCGAGCTCGGCTTCTCTTTCTTCGTACATGCGCACTCGAGGTGAGTCATGAATTATGTCGCAAGGCAAAACTGCCTCTGCGCCGTACACCATAAAGAATGGTGTGTATCCGGTGGTACGATTCAGCGTGGTCCGCAACCCCCAGAGTACGGAGTCAAGCTCCTCTACCCAGTGCGTGTTAGATTCCTTGAGGGACCGCACTAATCTGGGTTTGATGCCTCTCATGATAAGACCATTTGCATGTTCGACCTGGCCGTTAGTTTGTGGGTGATAGACGGAAGCATAATCGAGCTTGATGCCCATGTTTTTGCACCAGAGTTTTACCTCGTCGGCTGTGAAGTTCGTGCCGTTATCAGTGATGATGCTGTGGGGGATGCCGTAACGGTGTACAACCCCGGATATAAAGTCTATCACCGGTCCGGATTCGATCGTCTTAACAGGCTTGGCTTCTATCCATTTGGTGAACTTATCCACCATGACCAGTAAGTATTTTTGCTTGTGGGTTCTGCCTTTAAGGGGTCCAACCATGTCAAGCCCCCAGACCGCGAAGGGCCAAGTAATGGGGATAGTTTGGAGGGCGGTGGGTGGCACATGGCTTTGGTTTGCAAAGAGTTGGCAACTGGTGCATCGTTGGACTAAGTCCTGAGCGTTTGCCCGGGCCGTCGGCCAATAAAAGCCTGTACGGAAAGCCTTGCTTACAAGGGACCGAGCTACAGCGTGATGACCTCCGAGTCCGGCATGAATTTCAGCCAGGAGGTTCCGCCCCTCCTCTTCGAAGATGCACCTTTGAAGGACTCCGGTAGTGCTTTTCTTATAAAGTTCTCCCTCGTGGACTCTGTAGGCTTTGGATCGCCGCACTATGCAGCATGCCTCATTTTGGTCCTCGGGGAGTTCCTGCCTAGTAAGGTAGGCGAGGAATGGTTCTGTCCACGGGGCGACGACGGCCATTATTACGTGGGCTGAAGGTCTTATTTCATTGGCAGAGCCTCCGATTGTGTCAGGATGTTCGGTGTCGGGCAGTGCGGTTGGGTCCGGGCTGTTATTGTTCGGCTCCCCTTCCTATACTACAGATGGCTTGAACAGCCTTTCCAAGAAGATGTTGGGGGGGACTACATCGCGTTTTGCGCCGATGCGTGCCAGGACATCTGCCGCCTGATTATTTTCCCAGGCTATATGGTGAAATTCAAGCCCCTCGAACCGAGCTGACATTTTTAGGACGGCGTTGCAGTAAGCTGCCATTTTTGGATCCTTGGCATCGAAGTCTCCGTTTATTTGGGATATTGCGAGGTTCGAGTCCCCGCGCACCTCTAGACGTTGAATGCCCATGGATACTGCCATCCGGAGACCATGTAAAAGGGCCTCATATTCGGCTGCATTGTTGGAGTCCGTGTACATAATCTGGAGTACGTATTGAACTGTGTCTCCTGTGGGGGACGTCAAAACGACACCGGCCCCCAGTCCGGCCAACATCTTGGAGCCGTCGAAATGCATGATCCAATTTGAATATGTGTCGTACTCTTTAGGGAGTTCGGCCTCCGTCCATTCTGCGACAAAGTCGGCCAAGACTTGCGACTTGATGGCTCGCCGTGGCTTATAAGTTATGTCGAACAGGAAGAGCTCAATGGCCCATTTTGCAATCCGGCCCGTTGCGTCACGGTTGTTTATAATATCGTTAAGTGGTACTTCCGAGGCTACTGTTATTGAACACTCTTGAAAGTAGTGTCGTAGCTTCCGGGATGCCATGAATACCGCGTACGCAATCTTTTGATAATGCGGGTACCGTGATTTGCAGGGAGTGAGGACAGTGGACACATAATAGACCGGCTTTTGAAGGGGGAATTTGTGTCCTTCCGCTTCTCGTTCGACGACGAGCACTGCGCTTACATCCTGATGTGTTGCTGCAATGTATAATAGCATTGGTTCGCCAATGTTTGGTGCGGCCAGGACTGGGGTTGTTGCCAGTATGGCTTTTATTTCGTCGAGTCCGGCCGTGGCTGCATCCGTCCATTTGAAGTGTTCGGTGCGCCGAAGGAGGCGGTAAAGGGGTAGGGCCTTTTCTCCCAAGCGGGAGATAAAGCGGCTTAGAGCCGCCACGCATCCGGTTAACTTTTGTATTTGTTTGAGGTCCTTTGGGATATCCAGTTGCGACAGAGCTCGGATCTTGGCTGGATTTGCTTCAATTCCTCTACCGAATACAATGAAGCCCAAGAGCTTTCCGGCTGGAACGCCAAAAACGCATTTTTCTGGGTTGAGCTTGATGTTGTATGTTTGGAGGTTATCAAATGTGAGCCTCAAGTCGTCTACTAGAGATTCAACATGTCTTGTTTTGACGACCACATCATCTACATATGCCTCCACTGTTTTGCCGATCTAGCTTGCCAGACATGTCTGAATCATGCGCTGATATGTTGCGCCGGCGTTTTTGAGCCCGAAGGGCATCGTGTTGAAGCAGAATGGGCCGTATGGTGTGATAAATGCCGTTGCGGCTTGGTCTGGTTCTGCCATCTTGATTTGATGGTAGCCGGAATATGCGTCGAGGAAACACAACGAATCCTGTCCTGCGGTAGCGTCGATAATTTGATCGATGCGGGGGAGGGGAAAGGGATCCTTTGGGCAAGCCTTGTTAAGGTCTTTAAAATCAACACACAGGCGCCATGATTTGTCCTTCTTTGGTACCATCACCAGGTTTGCTAGCCAGTCCGGATGTTTTATATCTCTAATGAATCTGGCCTCCAATAGCTTTGCTAGCTCCTCTCCCATGGTCTGTCTCTTAGGTTCAGAAAAACGCTGAAGAGCCTGTTTGACAGGTTTGAATCCTGTTTGGATATTTAAGCTGTGCTCGGCCAGCCTGCGTGGGATTCCTGGCATGTCTGAAGGGTGCCAGGCGAAAATGTCCCAGTTCTCTCGTAGGAATTCTCGCAGTGCGGTGTCTACATCAGGGTTTAACTGTGCCCCAATGGAAGCTGTTTTATTGGGGTCCGTTGGATGGACTTGGAATTTGACTATTTCGTCCGTCGGTTTAAAGGAGGTGGACTTGGATCTTTTGTCGAGTACCACATCGTCCCTATTCACCGTGGAGCGCAGCGCAGTTAGTTCCTCAGCCGCTAGGGCTTCGGATAGTGCCTCGAGGGCCAGTGCGGCTGTCTTGTTTTCGGCGTGGAGTGCTATGTCCGGATCACTAGCGAGAGTGATGATCCCGTTAGGCCCGGGCATCTTGAGCTTCATGTACCCGTAATGGGGTATTGCTTGGAAGATTGTAAACGCTTCCCGCCCTAGCAGAGCGTGATAACCGCTGCTGAACGGAGCCACATGGAACGTGACCTCTTCAGACCTGTAATTATCCGGCGTGCCGAACACCACATCTAGTGTGAGTTTTCCTGTACAGCGCGCTTCCCGACTGGGGATTATTCCTCTAAAGGTTGTGCTGCTTCGCTCAATGCGGTTCCAGTCTATTTCCATTTTTTGAAGGGTTTCCTCATAAATGAGGTTCAGTCCGCTGCCGCCGTCCATGAGTACCTTGGTAAGACGAAAGCCATCCACTATTGGACTGAGGACCAATGCGGCTGGTGCTCGGGCTGTTCGGAATTTAGGTTCATCACTGGCGTTAAAGGTAATAGCCGTGTCACTCCATGGGTTTATTGTTGCTACTTGGTAGACTTCGGCAAGGCTGCGGACTGTCCTTTTTCGCATATTATTTGATGCGAAAGTCTCGAAGACTGTTAATACTGTATTGGTGTCTCTGGGGTGGCTTTCTGTGGCCTCCGGAATTAGGAGATTTTCGCCAATTTTGGCCACCTGCCGGAGTATCCAACATGCTCTGAGGCTGTGAGTTGGTGTGGCGTCCTCTGTACTGTGAATTTTACAGGGTCCATTGAGCCATCCTTCCAGTACGGTTCCATGCCCTGTATTGGGTTTTTGCTTTTTAGTGCTTGACCCGGGTGTCTGGTGATGATGCACCCTTTTATTTCGGACTGGGTTTGTATTCAGGGCCGGATTGTCCCAAAATTTGATTTCGGTTTTCCAGGCGCTTTCCATCGCATAGTACTTTTGTACAATGGACGCCAAGTCAGCGAAGTGTGTAATATCACGATGACTTATGGCGTTGAGTATTCCCTTGTCCGTGCAATTATTGCAGAAGATTGAGATTGCGTCTTCCTCGCGGCAGTCCCTTAGCCTGTTCTTAACTAGGAGGAATCTGGCCCAGTAATGATGTACTGTTTCATCGGGCTCTTGCCTGATTTTGGATAGATCTCTTATGTTGGGGTGGGTGGGTGGAATTAAATCTGAAGCCTCACCCCATCTGAGGCTCAGAGGCCAAGGAATTTCCAAACTCGAAAATTTGGATTCCCGGATGTTATCCAATGAATCCAGCCCGTCGCCTGACTCTAAGTTCAGGTCTTGAGTGATATCCTCCCCTCCGCGGGTATCCGGCTTGGAGGGATCGGGAATCCGGACGTAGCGAGTCCTTAAGATAGATGAAGGGTCGCTGCACTGTCCCTCTACCACGGCAATGTGATCGGTGACTTGGGGAGAGTTAATCTCTCTCAGATCGGGTTTAGGCCCAATCTGGTCGTAATCCGTAGCGACTCCCAGGGCGGCGAAGCGATCCAAGAGCTCGTTTATGGAGGAGAGCTCCATTGGATCTAACTGCTCGGTGAGTTCCGAGCTGACATGAAGATTGTTTTCGATGGCTCGAGAAGTCATCGTCGGCGCAGAAGCCGAACAGGCGGTCATAAGAAAACCACCTAGTCGGAGGGTTTGGCCGACAGCCAAAGCTCCCTTAGCAACGGTCCCGTCTTTAAAGATGGGGCGAGGCATCCTTCCTGATGGCGACGACACAGAGGAACTCTCAATGAAAGCACCAATGTCTGTGTCAAAACCGGCGGATCTTGGGTAGGGGGTCCCGAACTGTGCGTCTAGGTCGGATGGTAACAGGAGGCAAGGGACATGAAGTTTTTCCCAGGTTCGGGCCCTCTCGATGGAGGTAAAACCCTACGTCCTGCTTGATTAATATTGATGATATGGGTAGTACAAGAGTAGATCTACCACGAGATCGAAGAGGCTAAACCCTAGAAGCTAGCCTATGGTATGATTGTTGTTCTGTATGTTGTCCTACAGACTAAAACCCTCCGGTTTATAGAGACACCGGAGAGGGTTAGGGTTACACAAAGTCGGTTACAATGGTAGGAGATCTACATATCCGTATCGCCAAGCTTGCCTTCCACGCCAAGGAAAGTCCCTTTCGGACACGGGACAGAGTCTTCAATCTTGTGTCTTCATAGTCCAGGAGTCCGGCTGAAGGTATAGTCTGGCCATCCGGACACCCCCTAATGCAAGACTCCCTCAGCGAGCATTAAGAATAATGTGACGACCCGAAACCGACGCTCCAGATGCCTTCCATGGATTCTAAGTTTCGTCGTGTGTTCTATTTGTTTGTTGGATTGCATCATGTCATCATGCCATCATATCATTAATTTTATAACTCTTTGAAATAAACTGTATGGATCTTCGATCCATTTAAATCAAGGGAAGGGCGACTTCTCTTTATAACTTATCCTCCCAATATTAGGGAGCTATTATAAAATATTTCATTTATGTGGAATTACCTTTGTCACACTTGCAAAATAATTCCCCATGCCTTTGTTATCTCACTTCTTGACCTCAAACTTTGTCCATAAATTCTTTCGTCATTTTCCCGAGCTCCACCGAAATTCTCAAACATTTCTGGACCTACCAAACATCCACTTCTTTCACCCACTCATTTGAATTAAATTCAAATGAGTTTGGATCTAGGTTGCCCAAAACCCTTCCAACCATTTTCGTTAAATCATTCGTATTTTCCTGATCTCAGGAAAATATCTCACTAGTCCATACTCCTTCTCTATCCTCTTCCTTTTCTCTCCTTTCTTTCTTTCTTTTTCTGCAAATGGAAAAGAGAGAAGCCCAATAGGCCACCCGCAGCCAGGCCGACCCACCAAGGCCAAAGCCCAGCCCAGCGCCTATCTAACTCTAACCCTCACCCCGATCGATCCCCACTCATCTCTCCCTCGTCTCCCACCTCAGTGCCGCCCGCACAACTCCATCCCCGCAGCCCTCCTGCGCCCGATCTCTCACCTCTCCCTCTACTACACTGCGCCCTGCCTCTCCTTCCCTTGTAATGTCGCCGCCTCGTCTCCCCTCCGCCATGGCCTCACAGCCCGACCCCTGCGCTGAAGTACCACCGCCGGCGACCAAGCATGCTTTTGTTGCCTGCCAACGCCCTGCGCCTGACCCTCTCCTCCTCCGCGTCGCCGCCTCGCCATGGAGTCCGAGCCTCCTGCCCATCGGTCACCTCTCCGTGGCGCTGCGCCCGACCCCGCGACCTCCGCATGCCCCTCTTCTTCCCTCCTGCTTCGTCTCCACGGCGCCGTCGTAGTCCCGACGCTCCTTCCTTCTCCATGGCGCCCCTCTTCTCCTTACTGAGGCCGCCGCCGGCGCCCCAAGCGCCCCGCGCCCACTACCTGCTCCTCCTTGCCAGACCTGCTGCTGCTGCTCAGCTCCATCGCACCTCCCGATGTTGCCTCACCTCCATCGCCCTTACTGCTGCTTCTAGACCACCATGCCCACCTTCCCATGTTCCTTCTTCGGCCATCAGTGCATCGAACACCCTTGGACGTGGATCGGCAGAGGAGATCTTCGCGTGCACCCTAGTGTTTGAACCTTGAGGGTTTTGCCGGACCCCGTGATCCGACAGTGCCTTCCCCAACGACCCCGACGACGGTACTGGCCCAGACCTAGCTCGCGGCACACCGTACATGACGAGGAAGGATTGGCTCGACCTCTACTTCGACCGAAAGTAGTTTAGCTTAGTTTAAATTTATGTTTTATGTTCGGTTATGCAAAACTATCTATGTTTATGTTTGAATGCATGCTACTTTAGGTTGAACTTGCTTTGAACTTGATCAAATTGAAGTTTACAACCTTAAGTTTAGGGGATCGACTAGAAAAGGCCAAAAATTGCTGGAGTATATATATATATCCACTAAGTGTTTTAGTCCTTTAACTTTTTATGGATCGCCTAGAGATGTCCTTATGACTTGTTTATTTCAGTTCTTCACAATGTGATGCTCTATATGTGCAACTATTTTCTGTGCAGTTCAATTTCATCAATAACAGTTTCAACAATACCACTATGAATTATGATATTTGGTTGCTGTTAAGGATATTGCAGTTAACATGCCTTTTCGTTTTTCAATTGTTGTTTAGCAACATGCATTGTACTGAATGACTAAATATGCAATCCTAGGCTACATAGCAACAAGGAAGAGTGTTACCTTAATGTTCTGATGATGTCTAGATATACATGAAATAAAATCTTATATAATGGGATGGATGGAATGTTGTACTACATCATTTTTCAATTATTGTTTAGCTTCTAATATTAACGTGGTGCTTTTAGGTACATATATCATTGCCAAAGATCCATAGTTCGACCCTTTCTGCGCATGGGGCAATGAGATATTCATGAACCAACATCAAGTGAGGAAACTGATAAAGATTGTTACTAAAATGGGTCAAAAGATGTCACTTTAATCCTAATTCTTTCAAAATGCATCTTTAGGTCCTCATTCTTTAGTAAGTGGTTCATGCGAGGTCCTTTTTCCATGAGCGCTCATTGCCCTGCACGTGTGGCGCGTTGACCCACGCCACGTCGACAGAGGGCCCAACCGCCAGGCGAGAAAATTACACTGGAGGTCCTAAAAGTTTCTAGGTAGTGTCACTTTAGTCCTACTTCTTTCAAAATGCATGTTTAAATCCTAATTCTATAGTAAGTGGTTCACGCGGGGTCCTTTTTTGCACGATCTTTCTCTGACATGCTTGCGTGCATTGACCCATGCCATGTCAACTTAGAGGCCGTTGTGGTTGTTCTTTTTTTTTAGAGAAAGCCCCTTGTACCCTCCCCCTCTTGACATTTCCCACCTCTCTCTCTCTCTCTCATGCCCACACCGTCACCATGGCTGGGGCAGTAAGCTCCTCGGCAAGGAAGCGAGTGACGAAGAGGAGCATTGCAGCAGCGTCGGCAGTGTTGCCTCCTCCACAAGCTATAGAATGATCGTGCGAAAAAGGACCTCACATGAACTACTTACTATAGAATTAGGACATAAACGTGCGTTTTGAAAAAAAATAGGACTAAAGTGACTGCTCAGAAACTTTTAGGATCACCAGTGTATTTTCCTCGCCAGCCAGTTGGGCCCTTTGTCGACGTGGCATGGATCAACGTGCCACGCGGGCAGGTCAACGAGCACTCGTGAAAAAAGGACCTCAAGTGAACCACTTACTAAAGAATTAGGATCTAAAGGTGCATTTTGAAAGAATTAGGACTAAAGTGACACCTTGATGAAACTTTTAGGACCTCCAGTACATTTAACTCATTTGTTTACACTTTATGCAAGACAACAGTGAACCGCAGGATGGTAAGTAAGAACCCTGTAGCCTTCTTTTTACTGCCCGTAATGAGTTGTGTTAGATGACAATATCTGAATCTTTTTTCTTTTGCAGTGCATCCTGAAGCAGTTTACTCAAGATTACCTCAAACTACATGATTGGCGGCCGGCGATCACAAGGGGTTGGACTAGAGTCCTGCATGCCTTCTGCATCCAGGAGAGCACAATAGGGCCATTCCGCTTCACCTTGTTCAGCAACTGGAATGTCTGTCGCCTCTTTCTATACCATCTGTAATAGTACAAGTATTGAACCCTAGTACATCATTCTTTATTTGGTGCTTTTGTAATTCTTAAACATATGTACCTATGAATCGAATAATGCATTGGTTGTCTGAACCTGATGGATATGAATAAAGCTATAGCCTACTTTCAAGTTTAAATTAGGTACAATTTTAAATAGAAGCAATTAAATTAGGGCAAAATTACGTTGTGTAGGTCATTACGGCACACACGGTTGGTAAAACACAAACATTTGCGATATACACCATAATCCGAGATGGTTCACAGAGAGGAAACATGTGCAAGCATGCACACAGTTGCCGTTCACAAAGCGTGTGTGATGTCAGACACTATCACATACGGTGCCGGAAAACTAAATGTGTGTGATTGTCTACCTATCGTACATGGTTTATAATCATGAACTGTTTGTGATGTGCCAGGTATCGTAAATCTCCCGTGCCTAGAATCTGCCTAGAATCTACGTGGAAAGCTCCCGTGCCTAGAATCTGCCTGGTTTTAGGCAGAACCACAAAACTCCGACTGTGATGGCAATGCAAGCACAAACGAGTAGCAAGGATGAAGCATTTGGGATATTCGAGATATCAGAAACGGTTATACAGGGACAACTATATGCATCAAGGCTCCCTATCCCCGATGGTTTCTGGGTCGTGTGGGAAGGACCCCCCTATCGCCCACACTCACTTGGAGACGGTTCCATATGCCATCGTGGAAAGGGGTTAAAAACCGTTTGTTTAGGACCGACGCGCACCAATGACGTATCAGCATCCCCAAGCTTAAGTCCTACTCATCCTCGAGTAGGTAAGTGATAAAAACACAATTTTTGATGTGGAGTGTTGTTCATCAAGTCATATCATATTCTTTTCTTTATAGCATGGACATTTGGACTTTATGTGATTCAAAGCAATAGTCTAGTTTTGACATAATAATTTAGATACTCAAGAATATCAACAAGCAACCATGTATTCCAAAATATCAATGCTAAAACAAGTTATCCCTAGCCCATCATGGTCAAACATTGATCCATTCATGAAACACACTCGAATATTGACTACACCCAATACTTGAGCATGATCATATTGCCTCCTAGTTGGTGCTTTTTATAAGAGAAGATGGAGACTCAAAAAAAGTAAAAATCGCATAAAGTAAAAGAAAGGCCCTTCGTGGAGGGAAGTAGGGATTTGTAGAGGTGCCAGATCTCAAAGCAAAAAATTTGAGATAAAACATTTTGGGAGGTGTATCCATCCCACAAATTAAAATGACTTAAGAGTTCCGAACACTTTCCATGCTAGATATGCCATAGGCAGTTCCCAAACAGAAAAGAAAGTTTATTCCTTTTTCCACCATAACTTTCACTTTCCATGGCTAGCCGTATCCATGGGTGCCCTCCATACCAACACTTTCCAAAGAATTTATTATTTGACAAATTCATTTCTTTTTGCATTTTGGGACTGGGTATCCCTAGTACCTTTGACTTACTCTCATGCAATGACAAGTGAATAAACACTCATCTTGAGAATAACCCTACACCGCTCCGCGAGTGAAACAAACACACAAAAGAGAAGTTTATTTTGAAAATTAGAGATGGCACATGCAAATTTGCTTAGAGCTGCAAAAGAATACCGCATATAGGTAGATATAGTGGACTCATGTGGCAAAACTGGTTTAAAGGATTTTGTATGCACAAGTAGAGGTCATACTTAGTGCAAAATGAAGGCTAGCAAAAGATTGGGAAGCGACCAACCAAGAAATGAATAATCTCATAAGCAAGCATTAAGCATAATTAGCACCAAATAATGCACCACAAGTAGGATATAATTTTAATTGCATGATTATTGACTTTCGTGCATGCATAGGGAATCACAAACCTTAACACCAATATTCTTACTAGACCACAATTACTCATCAACATAACTCACATATCGCATCATCATATCACAAGAGAATCAAGTTTATTTTGTCCAATGATCTTCATGACATTTTCTTTTCTTTATCCTTCTTGGATATCTATCACTTTGGCACTAATTTTCATGAGTTGCTTTTCATAAGCTGAAACAAATAGAAGTGAAGATCATGAGCATAACAAATTTTACTAACTCTCAAACAAATCTAAGTGAAGCAAGAGAGCATTTCTTCAAAAATACTAAGCACACCGTGCTAAAAAAGATATACGTGAAGCACTAGAGCAAGTCCTAGCTCATAAAAGATTTAAGTGAAGCATATAGAGCAATTATAACAAGTCATGACATAATTTTAGCTCTCTCAAATAGGTGTGTCCAGCAAGGATTGATAACTTAAACACAAAATAAAACAAGCAAATACACATATCATACAAGACGCTCCAAGAAAAACACATATCATGTGATGAATAAAAATATAGTTTCAAGTAAATACCGATAGTTGTTGGAAGAAAGCAGGGATGCCACTCGAGGGCATCCCCAAGCTTAGTTGGTTGCTCATTATTGGATAATAGCTTGGGATGCCAGGGCATCCCCAAGATTAGGCTCTTACATCCTTCCTTCATCCATCGTAAGATAACCCAAAACTTGAAAACTTCAATCACACAAAACTCAACAAAGCCTTCGTGAGATCCATTAGTATAAGAATAATAAACCACTACTATAAGTGATGTATCAAACCAATTCATATTTTGTTTTTGTATTATATCTACTATATTCCAACATTTCTATGGCAAAAGCTCATCAAAGAAAACCATAGAGCCATCAAAATAAGCACACAACACAAAGAAAACAGAATCTGTCAAAACAGAACAGTGTGTAGCAATCTGACTATTTCGAATACTTCGGTAACTTCAATTTTTTTGAAAAATTAGGAAGACCTGAGAAATTTGTATATTTATATACTTCAATTGGAATGGGTATTTTATGCTCACTATTAAAAAATGAAAATTAATTTCATGAGCGCAAACTTTTTGTTTTTTCAGCAAGATCAAACAACTATTGCCCAAGAAGACCCTAAAGGATTTTCTTGGTAGAAACACTAATTAAAACATAAAAAACACAATCATAACAGTAGCATGATTGTGCTAACACTCAAGAACAGGAAGCAAAAAGCAAAAATAAATTTATTCATTGGGTTGCCTCCCAACAAGCGCTATAGTTTTATGCCCTTAGCTAGGCATATAGCAAGGATCTAAGTTTTGTCATCTTTGGTTCTTGATCCATAAGATGCCCTCATGATTGATTCATAATGTGGCTTAATTCTAGTTCTAGGAAAGTGTTCCATACCCTTCCTGAAAGGAAATTGGAACTTAATATTGCCTTCTTTCATATCAATCACGGCACCGATAGTGCGTAAAAACGGTCTACCAAGAATAATAGGACAAGACGGATTGCAATCAATATCAAGAACAATGAAATCTATGGGCAAATAATCCCTATTTGCAAGAATAAGAACATCATTAATTCTTCCCATAGGTTTTTTAATAGTGGAATCCGCCAAATGCAAATTCAAGGAACAATCTTCAAGATTGGTAAGACCAAGCACATCACATAAAGATTTCAGAATTGTGGAAACACTAGCACCCAAGACACACAAATAAAAACACTCATAATTTTTAATCTTGACTTTGATAGTAGGTTCCCACTCATCATGCAAATTTCTATGAATTGAAACTTCTAATTCCATTTTTTCTTCCAAAGCTTTCATCATAGCATCAACAATATGTTTAGTAAAAGCTTTATTTTGTTCATAAGCATGGGGTGAATTTATCATGGATTGCAACAAAGAAATACAATCAATCAAAGAGCAACTATCATAATTAAAGTCTTTGTAATCCAAAATAGTGGGTGCATCACTAGCTAAAGTTTTGACCTCTCCAAACCCACTTTCATCAATTTTTTCAACAAGATTTTCGCCCTCTGAAATATTGGGATGCCTTCTACCTAAAGTTGACTCTTCTCCAGTCCCTTTTTCATAATTCTTAACTTTACTAAACAAGGAATCAATAGAAGAGACACCAATCATTTTAATATCTTCATCACTTTTGCAAGAATAATCACTAGAAAAAGTTTTTCCCAAAAATTCTCTTTTAGCTCTAAGCATAGCAGTTCTTTTCTTACTTTCATCCATAGAAACATAAAGGGCTTTAATTGATTCATCTACTTTAGGCACAAAAATTTTCATCTTGAGATTTTCCACATCATGAGCAATTCTATCAACACTTCTAGACAAGTCATCAATCTTATTCAACTTTTCTTTCTACGGAAGTGTTGAAAACCTTTTGTGTGTTGATAAATTCTTTAATATTATTCTCAATATCAGAGGTGTTCCTATTACTATTATAAGATTTATTTCCATAGGAATTACCATAATTATTAGAGGAATTACTAGGAAAAGGCCTAGGATTAAAATTACCTCTATAAGCATTGTTGTTGAAATTATTTCTAGAGATAAAATTCACATCAATAGCATCACTATTTTTCTCAATCAAAGTAGACAAAGGCATATCATTAATATCAATAGGAGCACTTCTAATAGCAACCAATTTCACAAGAGCACCAACTTTATCACTCAAAGAAGAAATTTCTTCAATTGAATTAACTTTTTTACTAGTAGGAGCTCTTTCAGTATGCCATTGAGAATAATTTGCCATAACATTATCAAGCAATTTGGTGGCTTCACCCAATGTAATTTACATAAAAGTACCAACCGCAGCGGAATCTAAAAGATTATGAGAAACAGAATTTAATCCCGCATAAAGATTTTGTATGATCATCCAAAGATTTAGCCCATGAGTTGGGCAATACCTTAGCATCATTTTCATCCTTTCCCAAGATTGCACAACATGCTCAAGTTCAAGTTGCTTGAAATTCATGATCTGGGTTCTAAGGGAAATAATTTTTGAGGGAGGAAAATACTTAGTGATAAAAGCAGCTTTGCACTTATTCCAAGAATAGATACTATTACGAGGCAAAGAAGAGAACCACATTTTTGCAGAATCACGCAAAGAGAACGGAAATGATTTCATCTTGACCACATCATTGTCCACATCTTTTTTCTTTTGCAGGTCGCGTAATTCCACGAAGGTATTAAGATGGGACGTGGCATCCTCATTAGAAGTACCGGAAAATTGCTCTTTCATAACAAGATTCAACAAAGAGGTATTAATATCACAAGTCTCCGCACTAGTGGCGGGAGGAGCAAGCGGAGTGCCAATAAAATCATTGTTGTTGGTATTTGAGAAATCACATAAATTGGTGTTCTCTTGAGTCATGATGACCACACAACAAGATTGCACTCAAAAACAGATCCGTCAAGAGAACGGCGAACGGAAAAGGAGAGGCCAATAAAACGGCAAATTTTTGCGAAGTGGGGGAGAGGAAAACGAGAGGCAAATGACAAATAATGTAAATTGCGAGGAGATGAGATTTATGATTAGGAACCTGGTTATGTTGAAGATCCTCCCCAGCAACGGCGCCAGAAATTCTCCTTGATGGCAGCTGGAACTACGTCGGTATTTCCCCGGAGAGGGAGGGATGATGTAGCACAGCAATGGTAGAGTATTTCCCTCAGTTATGAAACCAAGGTATAAAACCAGTAGGAGAACCAAGCAACACAACGTAAATAGCACCTGCGCACAAATAACAACACGTCGCAACCCGACGAGTTAAAGGGGCTGTCAATCCCTTTTGGGGTACGATGCCTCAAGATAGGCAAGCGGACGTGAGGTAAATTGTAATAGATTGATCGATCGAACACCAAATAAAATGAATTGCAGCAAGGTATTTTTATATTTTTGGTTTAATATATCTGAAAATAAAAGCAAGGAAAAAGAGTAGATCGCAAAGTCAAATATATGAGAAATAAGACCCGGGGGGCGTAGGTTTCACTAGTGGCTTCTCTCAAGAAAATAGCAAACGGTGGGTAAACAAATTACTGTTGGGAAACTGATAGAACTTGAAAAATCATGACAATATCCAGGCAATGATCATTACATAGGCATCACATCCAAGATTAGTAGACCGACACCTGCCTGCATCTACTACTATTACTCCACACATCGACCGCTATCCAGCATGCATCTAGTGTATTAAGTTCATGGAAAACAGAGTAATGCAATAAGAACACTGACATGATGTAGACAAGATCCGTTTATCTATATGGCGGTAGATATAGATCTCGTCTTTTTATCCTTAGTAGCAACGATACATACGTGTCGGTTCCCCTTCTGTCACTGGGATCAAGCACCGTAAGATCGAACCCACTACCGGACACCTCTTCCCACTGCAAGAGAAATAGATCAAGTTGGCCAAACAAAACCCAAATATCGAAGAAGAAATACGATGCTATAAGAGATCATGCATAAATGAGATCAAAGAAACTCAAATACTTTCATGGATATAAAAACATAGATCTGATCATAAACTCAAAGTTCATCGATCCCAACAAACACACCGCAAAAGAGTTACATCATATGGATCTCCAAGAGACCATTGTATTGAGAATCAAGAGAGAGAGAGATGAAGCCATCTAGCTACTAACTACGGACCCAAAGGTCTACAAAGAACTACTCACGCATCATCGAAGAGGCACAATGGAGGTGGTGAACCCCATCGGAGATGGTGTCTAGATTGGATCTGGTGTTTCTGGACTCTATGGCAACTGGATGAATATTTCGTTGACTCCCCTAGGGTTTTGGGAATATTTGGGTATTTACAGAGCAAAGAGGCGGTCCGGGGGGCACCCGAGGTGGGCACAACCCACCGGGCGCGCCAGGGCCTCCTGGTGCGCCCTGGTGGGTTGTTCCCCCCTCGGGGCACCCCTAGGTGCAACCAGGGCCTATCTGCTTCCTTTTGGTCCATAAAAATCATCGTAAAGTTTCGTGCCATTTGGACTCCGTTTGATATTGATTTCCTGCGATGTAAAAAACATGGAAAAAACAGGAACTGGCACTGGGCACTATGTCAATAGGTTAGTACCAAAAAATGATATAAAATGATTATAAAACATCCAAGATTGATAATAAAACAACATGGAACAATAAAAAATTATAGATACATCGGAGACGTATCAGAGGGTCCCGCAATGGAGGATTGTCTCCGTGGATCGTGAGCTTGTCATGGGCTAAGTTGGGACACCCTGTAGGGTTTAAATTTTCGAGAGCCGTGCCCGCGGTTATGTGGCAGATGGGAATTTGTTGATATCCGGTTGTAGAGGATTTGAACTAAACTCAACTAAAATACACCTACAATGTGCGTAACCGTGACTGTGTCTTTTCGAGTGCGTTCGAGAAGAGAATATGGTGGGGTTATGTTTGAACGTAAGTAGTTCAGGATCACTTCTTGATCATTACTAGTTTGCGACCGTTTGCGTAGTTTCTCATCTTACTCTTGTACTCATAAGTTAGACACCATACAATGCTTAATGCCGCTGCAACCTCACCACTTATCCTTTCCATACCCATTAAACTTTGCTAGTCTTGATACCCATGGTAATGGGATTGCTGAGTCCTCGTGGCTCATAGATTACTACAACAAAAGTTGCAGGTACAAGTAATGCGATGATCTGACGTGAGAGCGATGCCGCGATGCTCGATTGCTTTGGAGTTCTTCTGCTTCTTCTTCGATCAAGGGATAGGTTCCGGGTCGGGGAGCCTAGGCTAGCAGGGTGGATGTCGTTCTTCTTTTTCGTTTGATTTCATCCGTAGTCGGATCATGCTCTTCTATATGATGATTGCTATGTATTGATGTACTGTCGTATTCATGATGTAGCTTGTGGCGAGTGTAAGCCTTTATCTTGTATTCTCATCTATTCAGTACATGGTATGTTGTAATGATATCCACCTTGCTATGTGCTCGAAATGCGATTGTGCCCCGATCATGAGTTCATCACGTGATTGGGATAGAATCGCATCTTGGTATGTTGTTCCGGCCTCATTTAAACTTGCCTAGATAGGTAGTTTTATTATGCTTCACCTCTTGCCAGGATTAACAACATTTAATATTGTTGGGTACATAAACAGGAGAGAACTAAATAATTAAATGTGGTGTTTCTTCAATATGCAACTTGTTGCATATTGATATCCACTTAATTTGTAGTATTGTTTGTTACACTTTGCCATGCCATGCCTCATTAAACCAGACATGCATCATACTTGATTGTGCATCATGTAAAGTTCATGTCATGCTTGTTTACCGTGTTGTTTGCTTCTTTCCGATTGTGCTTCTTGTCGATAGTTCCCGTGACATTGCGATTGTGAGGATTCTTTTGACTATGTTGGTTCGTCTACTTCATGGACTCGGTCTTCTTCCTAGCAGGATTTCAGGCAAGATGATCGTCACCTTGGATCTCACTACTATCTTTGCTATGCTAGTTGTCTCGGTGCTATCGCTATGTCGCGCTACCTACCACTTGTTTATCAAGCCTCCCAAATTGCCATGATAGCCTCTAACCTTTTTTCCCACCATTCCAGCAAACCGTTGTTTGGCTATGTTATCGCTTTGCTCAGCCCCTCTTATAGCGTTGCTAGTTGCAGGTGCAGTTGCAGTTTGTTCCATGTTGGGACATGGATATCATGGGATATCACAATATCTCTTATTTAATTAATGCATCTATATACATGGTAAAGGGTGGAAGGCTTGGCCTTTTGCCTAGTGTTTTGTTCCAGTCTTGTTGCCCTAGTTTTCGTCATACCGGTGTTATGTTCCTTGATTTTGCGTCCCTAACACGATGAGGGTTTATGGGCCCCTCTTGACAGTTTGCTTCGAATAAAACAATTCCAGCAAGGCCCAACATTGGTTTTACCATTTTCTCAACATAATAACTTAACATGGTAATAAACTTGACGCATAGGGAGTTAGCGCTACCCAAGGTTCGTTATTCAACCTAATACAGGGGGGCCAGTGCTGTTGGTGTTGGTCCCAAATGGGCAGACTACGGGGCCGCCTCGGGGAAACCTGAGGTATTTGATATATACCTGTAGGCTAACCCATCCGGACGTGGCCTGAGACGAGATACGTGCGGCTACTATCAGGGTGTCGGCATGCCGGGAGGTCTTGCTGGACTTGTTTTACCATTGTCGAAATGTCTTGTGCACCGGGATTCCGAGTCTGATCGGAGGGTCCCGTGATGGAGGATTGTCTCTGCGGATCGTGAGCTTGTCATGGGCCACCCCTGCAGGGTTTAAACTTTTGAGAGCCGTGCCCACGGTTATGTGGCAGATGGGAATTTGTTAATATCAGGTTGTAGAGGATTTGAACTAAACTCAATTAAAATATACCTACCGCGTGCGTAGCCGTGACTGTCTCTTTTCAGGTGCATTCGAGAAGAGAACACGGTGGGGTTATGTTTGAACGTAAGTAGTTCAGGATCACTTCTTGATCGTTACTAGTTTGCGACTGTTTGCGTAGTTTTTCATCTTTCTCTTGTACTCGTAAGTTAGCCACCATACAATGCTTAGTGCTGCTGCAACCTCACCACTTATCCTTTCCATACCCATTAAGCTTTGCTAGTCTTGATACCCATGGTAATGGGATTGCTGAGTCCTCGTGGCTCACAGATTACTACAACAACAGTTGCAGGTACAAGTGATGCGATGATCTGACGTGAGAGCGATGCTCGATTGTTTTGGATTTCTTCTGCTTCTTCTTTGATCAAGGGATAGGTTCCCGGTCGGGGAGCCTGGGCTAGCAGGGTGGGTGTCGTTCTTCTTTTTCGTTTGATTTCATCCGTAGTCGGATCCTGCTCTTCGGTATGATGATTGCTATGTATTGATGTACTGTCATATTCATGCTGTAGCTTATGGCGAGTGTAAGCCTTTATCTTGTATTCTCATCTATTCAGTACATGGTATGTTGTAATGATATCCACCTTGATATGCGCTCGAAATGCGATTGTGCCCCGATCATGAGTTCATCACATGATTGGGATAGAATCGCATCTTGGGCGTGACACATAATTAACACCGAATAATGCACCACAAGTAGGATATAATTTCATTGCATAATTATTGACTTTCGTCCTTGCGTAGGGAATCACAAACCTTAACACCAATATTCTTACTAAAGCATAATTACTCATCAAGATGACTCACATATCACATCATCATATCTCAAAACTATTACTAAGAATCTAGTTTATTTTTTCCAATGATCTTCATGAAAGTTTTTGTTATATCCTTCTTGGATATGTATCAATTTGGGACTAATTTTCATGTGTTGCTTTTGATAAGCTCAAACAAATATAAGTGAAGATCATGAGCATAAAATTTCTTTCTCTCAAATTAATTTAAGTGAAGCAAGAGAGAATTTCTTGAAAATTTTACTAACTCTAAAATAAATCTAAGTGAATAAAGAGGGCATTTCTTCAAAAATACTAAAGCACATCATGCTCAAAAATATATAGGTGAAGCACTAGAGAAAGTCCATAGCTCATAAAAATTGAAGTGAAGCATAGGGAGCAATTCTAACAAGTCATGACATAATTTTGGCTCTCTCAAATAGGTGTGTCCAGAAAGAAATCAAGACTTAAAACACAAAAGAAAAGCAAAGACTCATATCATACAACACGCTCCAAGCAAAACACATAGTATGTGACGAATAAAAATATAGCTTCGAGTAAAATACCGATGGTCGTTAGAAGCAAGAGGGGATGCCACTCGGGGGGCATCCCCAAGCTTAGTTTCTTGCTCTCTTTTGGATAATAACTTGGGATGCCAGGGGATCCCCAAGCTTAGGCTCTTCTTAGTCCTTATTCCTTCATCCATCATAAGATAACCCAAAACTTGAAAACTTCAATCACACAAAACTCAACAGAAGCCTTCATGAGATCTGTTAGTATAAGAAAACAAATCATTACTGTAAGTTTTGTAGTAAACCAATTCATATTTTGTTCTTGCATTATATCTACTGCATTCCAAATTTTCTATGGCAAAAAATCATCAAAGAAAACCATAGAGCCATCAAAACAAGCACACAACGCAAAGAAAACAGAATCTGTCAAAAATAGAACAGTTTGTAGCAATCTGGATAATTCGAATACTTATGTAACCCCCAAAACTCTAAAAAAATCAGAAAACCTGGGTAATTTGTATATTAATCTACTTCAGAAGGAATTGGTATTTTATCACTCTCTGGTTAAAAATTAAAATTATTTTAGCGAGTGCAAAAGTTTCTATTTTTTCAGCAAGATCAAACAACTATCACCCAAGAAGATCCTAAAGGCTTTACTTGGCACAAACACTAATTAAAACACAAAAAACACAATCATAACAGTAGCATAATTGTGCAAACACTCGAGAACAGAAAGCAAAAAGCAAAAATAAGTTTTATTCATTGGGTTGACTCCCAACAAGCGCTATAGTTTTACGCCCTTAGCTAGGCATAAAGCAAGGATCTAAGTTTTGTCATCTTTGTTTTGAGATCCATAAGATGCCCTGATGGTTGATTCATATGGTGGCCTAATTCTTGTTCTAGGGAAGTGTTCCATACCCTTCCTCAAAGGAAATTGGTACTTAATATTGCCTTCTTTCATATCAATCACGGCACCAATAGTGCGTAAAAACGTTCTACCAAGAATAATTGGACAAGACGGATTGCAATCAATATCAAGAACAATAAAATCTATGGGCACATAATTCCTATTGGCAAGAATAAGATGTAACGCACGCGATGCGGCTTTATCTCCCACGCGTCGAGGCACGACTTAGAGGCATAACCACATTGTGGTTTTGTCGCAAGAAGGGTCATCTTCACACAATCCCATGTAATGAACAAGAAAGGGATAAAGAGAGTTGGCTTACAATCGCCACTTCACTCAATACTTAAATAATTCATACATGATCCAAAAATACACACATAGACCGACTACGGTCAAATCCAAATGAAAAACAAGATAACCCCAAATGCTAGATCCCCGATCGTCCCAACTGGGCTCCACTACTGATCATCAGGAAACGAGACATAGTAACGACCAAGGTCCTCGTTGAACTCGCACTTGAGTTCGGTAGCATCACCTGCATCGGTATCATCGGCACCTACAATTGTTTTGGTAGTATCTGTGAGTCACGAGGACTCAGCAATCTCAAAACCCGCGAGATCAAGACTATTTAAGCTTATGGGTAGGACATGGTTATGAGGTGGAGCTGCATCAAGAACTAAGCAAATATGGTGACTAACATGCGCATACAAGAGTAAGATGAGAAGCTACGCAATGATCGAATACTAGAAGCGATCAAGAAGTGATTCTAAACTACTTACATTCAAACATAACCCCAGCGTGTTCACTTCCCGAACCTCATCGGAATGATACCATCACGGTTACACACGTGGTTGGTGTCTTTTACTTAAGTCAAGTGTCAAGTTCTCTACAACCAGATATGAGCAAATTCCCATCTGCCACATAACCGCGGGCACGACTCTCGAAAGTTTATACCCTGCAAGGGTGTCCCAACTTAGCCCATGACAAGCTCACGATCCGCGGAGACAATCCTCCATCGCGGGACCCTCCGGTCAGACTCGGAATCCCGGTGCACAAGATATTTCAACAATGATAAAACTAGTCCAGCAAGACCTCCCGATGCACCGACCTAGCGTGATAGGAGTAGCGTGATCTCGTTCTCAGGGTACACCGGATGAGCTACGTGTACATGTGTATACCAAATACCCCAAGTTGCCAAGGGGCGGCCCCGTAGAGTGCTCTTCTTTGGACCAACACTCATGTGAAGCACTGGCCCGGGGGTTGATTAAGTCCACGAGGTCCGGAAAGTCCCTATGCAAGTTTCAGTTGTGATTAGGCAAATGGTAAAACCAAGATTGGGCCTTGTTGGAGGAGTTTTATTCAAAGCGAACTATCAAGAGGGGCCCATAAACTCTCATCGTGTCAGGGATGCAAAATCAAGGAACATAACACCGATATAACGGAAAATAGGGTGGCAAGAGTGGAACAAAACACCAAGCAAAAGGCCTAGCCTTCCACCCTTTACCAAGTATATAGATGCATTAATTAAATAAGATATATTGTGATATCCCAACATATCTATGTTCCAACATGGAACAACCTGCAAGGCACCTACAACTAGCAATGCTATAAGAGGCACTGAGCAAAAGTGGTAACTTAGCCAAACAACAGTTTGCTAGGTAGGTGGGTTAAGGGATTGACATGGAAATATGGGAGGCATGATAAACAAGTGATAGGTAGCGCGACATAACGATAGAATGATGTAACATCCCAAATTTTCAATTTGGAATGTTATACATTAGGTCATCATTGCATATCATATTTTATTGCATTTTGGCTTGATCCTAGAAATTCTACGCAACTCAAGGACCCACAGAGAGAGTTGAGAATTTCGTTATTTTCATATTTGAGTTTTTCTCGAATTTTGAAAAGAGGATCGTTTGATTTTAGTTATTTTATCTTCGAATATTTTTTTATAAAAATAAAAGAGAGAGGATAAAATGACTTCCTCAAAATAAAGAAATATTGGAGATTTAATATTAAAATCAAATAAGATTTTTATTCGGAGTTTTATTGCTATTTTATTTGAATTAGGAAAATTATGCGTTTTTCAAAATTGCATTAGAGTCCCAAATAAATGTTCACCTTGTCCGGTAGATTTTTAAAGGACGGGGAAAATTTACTTCAGGATTTTTGGAGTCTGTTTAGTATTTCTTTTATTCATTTTTCTGCATGGAATATTTTAAAAAAAAGGGAAACCGACTTTGGGCCGTATCCGCCCGGGACTCCGCCCGGGGGAGGCTTTATAAGCCGCCGAGGCCGAGCCCCGCAGACCACCAGCCCGCCGCCGCCGAAACCCTAGCAGCCGCCCGGGCCAGCCCACCACCGCCGTGCGCCGCCGCCGTCCGCTGCCGCTGCGTCGCACCGCCGCCGACCCGCCGCCATGCCGCACTACCCCGCCGCCGACCCGTCGCTGCGTCGCCGCCTTGCCGTCACCGGAGCTGCTAAAACCCACAAGTATAGAGGATCGCAACAGTTTTCAATAAGTAAGAGTGTCGAACCCAACGAGGAGCTAAAGGCAGAACAAATATTCCCTCAAGTTCTATCGACCACCGATACAACTCTATGCACGCTTGATGTTCGCTTTACCTAGAACAAGTATGAAACTAGAAGTACTTTGTAGGTGTTGTTGGATAGGTTTGCAAGATAATAAAGATTACGTAAATAAAAAGTAGGGGCTGCTTAGATAAAGACACAACTAAGTTAGGTTTAGTAGAGAGCTTGTTTTTACGAGAAAGTTATTTGTCCTAGGCAATCAATAACTAGACAGATAATCATTATTGCAATTTTATTTGAGGGAGAGGCATAAGCTAACAGACTTTCTCTACTTGGATCATATGCACTTATGATTGGAACTCTAGCAAGCATCCGCAACTACTAAAGATCATTAAGGTAAAACCCAACCATAGCATTAAAGTATCAAGTCCTCTTTATCCCATACACAAACAACCTACTTACTCGGGTTTGTGTTTCAGTCACTCATGCAACCCACTATAAGCGAATCATAAACGTATTGCAACACCCTACAGCGGGAATCCCTCATGCTTGCGTGACACGGAGAGCACCATAGGACAGCACCAATAACAAAACATGCAACTCAAACCAATCTTGATCATTAAATAGCCCATAGGAAAAACGGATCTACTCAAACATCATAGGATAGCCATACATCACTGGGAAATAATATATAGCGTTGAACACCATGTTTAAGTAGAGGTTACAGCGGGTAAGAGAGAGGTTACATCGCTGCATAGAGGGGGGAATAGTTGGTGATGATGGCGGTGAAGTTGTTGGTGAAGATTGCGGTGATGATGATGGCCCTCGGTGGCACTCCGGTGCCACCGGAAGTGAGGGGGAGAGTGCCTGCCTCCTTCTTCTTCTTCCTTGACCTCCTCCCTAGATGGGAGAAGGGTTTCCCCTCTGGTCCATGGCCTCCATGGCGTGGGAGGGGCGAGAGCCCCTCTGAGATTGGATCTGTCTCTCTGTCTCTCTTTGTTTCTGCGTTCTCAGATTCTATCCTTTCACCGTTTCTTATATTCCCGGAGATCCGTAACTCCGACTGGGCTGAAATTTTAACACAATCTCTATCCGGATATTAGCTTTCTTGCGGCAAAAGAAGGTCACCAACCGCCTTACAGGGTGGCCATGAGGGTCAGGGGCGCGCCCCCTGCCTCGTGGCCCCCTCGGGCACCGTCTCGCGTGGATTTTTCTTCCCCAAAATCATATATATTCCAAAAAAAATCTCCGTCAGTTTTTATCCCGTTTGGACTCTGCTTGATATGGATATTCTGCGAAACAAAAAACATGCAACAAACAGGAACTGACACTGGACACTATTTCAATATGTTAGTCCCAAAAATAGTATAAAAAGTTGCCAAAAAGTATATGAAAGTTGTAGAATATTGGCATGGAACAATAAAAAATTATATATACGAAGGAGATGTATCAGCCGCCGGAGTCCGCCGCCGCCGCCGGTTTTTTTTCTTTGACCGCTTTGGTTTTTCAGTAAAAACCTAGATGCGTTTTTTTATTAAATCGGTTTTATTTTTTCCGGTTTAGTTATCTAGCGGACGTTCATCCGTATGTTCATTTTAACGAGCGATTTTCGCCCATTAGCCGCATTTAGCGAACGCTCATTCGTTAGTCTGTTCGTCAGTTTTTCTTTTTTTCCAGATTTTTCGCGATTATTTTCGATCGCGATTTCTGATCCGATTTTCGTTTTAGTATAACTTTTCGCTCGTTTATCGGAATCAGGCGATTCAAGCGCCTAGAGTTTCGTCTCGAAGCCCTCTTTCTTTTTAATCAACTTAAACAAGTTTTTGCTACTGTAAAATTTGACTTTAGTCCAGATTAGTAAATGAAGCTTGTTTCTTTCGCAGTTTGAGTTTCGTTGCTTCGTTTAATTTGATTCTTTTTGCAAACCGGAGTTCTTAAGTTGAACTTTCTGGTTAGATCTTCTTATGTGAGTTTTACCCGTGCATATTTGATTGATTTCTTATTGTATGTTTGTTTGATTGTGATAGAGTACTCGGAGTGCGAAGCGTGCTACTGCGAGCCTCTAGGTTTCACGGATCATCAGCAAGGCAAGTAACACTTTGATCATACCTCTTTACTACCCAGTTTTATTGCATTAGGTCAATCCTCAAACAATTGCATGGTTAGGATCTGAATAAATTGTGGGTTGGGAAGTAGTTGAGGTAGTACCTATTCACCTGTTTATTATCAAACCTTTGGGAGTTTCTTCTACGCTGCTTATATTGCTATGCTATGCTCGTAGACGTGGTTTGGGTTTGAGCGTATCCATGACAGATGTGAGTTGTTAATTAATGGTAAACTTAAGGTGGAAACTTTAATACACATCTGGGTTGATTGAGGCACCCGGGGAACCCAGTGATTGCCTGTATTTTTGGAAATCCCGGGGTACCGTGTGATTTTCCTATGGACTGCCACCCAGGCTCAAAGGGATCATAAGATTATTCATGCTAGAAACTTCCGTGTGCAGCCACATTCCATTATGGGCTCTGGCATAGTTGAGTAAGTTGTGGGAAACCTTTCCATGATGGGCTAGCAGATGTAGGGGATTGTAGGTGTACAAGCCTATCTATCGGTTAAGGGGACCTCTTCGGGAAGACTGTGTCTCGGTCATCCGTTTCTCAAACATTATGTAGTGCGAGGAATCCAATGGAGGAGATCGAGTCTTGTGGGGAAAAGTGCACAAACCTCTGCAGAGTGTACAAACTAATCATGGTTAGCCATGTCCCCGGTTATGGACATCTTGAGTATCTAGTTCTTGGATTATCATGTGGATCTCATCACTCTTAATATAATTTGGTCGGGTTATTAATTACTTTTAATTGGGATTGAGATGGGGTTTACCATTCTCAATGTTTTTCAACAAACTTTGTAGTTATATAAAACATATTCCTTTGTAGTAGGGAAAAATTGGCTTTCCGCAAAACATATTAACCATACAGCCTCCACCAGCCATATATGCATGTAGTGGTAGCATTATTCTGTTCATTACTCTATTGTGTTACATTGCCAGCATGTTCCATGTGCTGACCCATTTTGGGCTGCAACGTATCATGTTGCAGACTTTTCAGACGACGAGTAAGGAGCCTTAGGTCATGGTCTTTCACTCAGTGATGCCGTTGGAGTTTATGGACTCACTTTATCTTCTAAGCCTTCCGTTGTTATCGTATTAGATGGCCTTAAGCCATATTTATTGTAATAAGTTCTCTTTTGAGACATTCGATGTAATAAGTGTGTGATTGCTGCTTTGTTATAAATCCTCAAGTATTGTGTGTGTCAGCATTACGATCTAGGGATGACACTGATGCACAAAGATCAGACTGTTTGAGGTCTGGTCGCTACAAATGAACAACTAGCAAGCAAAGATAGAAATGATATTGGGGGTAATGATCATCTTGCCTGCAAAGTTCTCAGAGTTGTCGAAAGCTTGCTCCTCGTGAGCGTACTCAACAGGTTCCTCGTTCACGAACTCGTCTCCCGGCTCTACCCAAAGCAAGAACACAAGCAACGAAACAACAATCAATCACGGTGCAATGCACAAGCAACATGATGCAATATATGGCATGAAATGCAAGGTATGATGTGCAATGCATATGGGTACTCCAAAAGGAAAATGATGATCAAGGCATCAACTTGTCAAAACAAGTATGCCACTGGAAAGATGAGGTGATTTTGGTCGAAATCGATATAAGGATCACGGGAAACGGATGCACGGTCTGCAAATGGCAAGCAAAACAAGAATGATGCAAAACTACGATTAACAGCACCATATCACTTAGAATGCAACAAGAATCTATGCTACAACACTCCAACATAGCAACAAAGCACATGACCATAAATACAGGTGAAGCTCTACAAATCATAAACACTGAGCTCCTATTAGAACTCACTAGAACAAGCTCAAAATAGCATGGCAAAAATGCAAATGATAACAGCTTCACAGACTTACTAAACATGTCAGAACAGCATCATATATCAATGTTTAGAGCTAGCAAACAACATGCTACAGGAACATATTATGGCAAACAAAGGCATGGAATGCTAGTACTAAAGGCATAGAACAAAACTCCCTTACTGATATTTAACCTAAGATGCATGGAAAATAATGTGGCACCCATGCAAACATGGCAAGTTATATGAACAGTTTCAAACTTAGAAGAAAAATAGAGCATGGCAGAAACAGATTCATGATAGCAACTTTGCAAGCTCAATTCACTCCCCACAAGGCATTTCCTAGCATAACAATGTAACCACTAGTAAGTAGACATGTTCAAGAAACTAAGCATGGCAATAGAAAGTTCATAAGGTACATGTATCACTAACAACAAACATGGCAAAGTTGAATCTTATGTTAACAATCTGCCAGGAACAATATTTAGCAAAAGTAGAGCATGGAAATGACATGCCAGAGTACTCCATAATTACAACCAGTGGCAAGAATGGATAGAGCAATACCACATCTTCAAAACACTCTTACTGAACTATCTCAAAATTTGCATGGATATATTGGTAGCAACATGCCATCAAAATGTAACAGGAAATGACTTAGCAAAATCATTGTCTGAAATCAGCAACATCACATAGCCTACTTTGCATGCTTGTGCTAGTCACCACATAGATCACAAAAATACAAGGCTTGCACCTATGTAAATATGGCGTGATGGAGCTCATAAAACATGTAGACATCAAGCTCAAAGGATGCACACAAAAATGCAACAAAAATGACAAATCATCAAGTTCTGTTAAAATCCAACAGACAACATCATATAGCTCTTTTGCAACGATGATTTGGGCATCAATACGGATAGTAACATGCATGAAAATGACACTAACATAAAGAGAATCATGAGACGAACATTTTGATATACTATATGCACAAAATGGAGTCACGGAAATGGAGATATAGCATGATGAACAGGGCATCACAATGTAAGAATTTCAGGACTTAGTGGAATTCGGGGTCAACCTTCTCAGATCTAGGGTTTCCGAGCGCGGTTCCCGATGTTCGCCGGACGAACTCGCCGGAGAGCAAGTAGACGGCGGCCGAAGCTCGGGGTTCGCCGGAGATGGCTCGGGGTGGTTGGATCCGGGCGACGTCGGCGGCGAAGGGGCGGAGGAGGCGACGCGGCGTCGGGCGCTCCAGGCAGCGCAGGCGCGGGCGACGAAGGCGCGCGACACCAATGAAGGGGAAGGCAGCGGCGAAGGTCGACGACGGCGAGGCACGCGGCAGGGTGCGGCGACCGGGCGGTGGCGCAGGCACGACAACCAGAGCGGGAGATGCGGGCGGCGCGCGGGCTCGGAGGGCCCCGCCTGGGCCGAGCGGGCCGACGGCGGAGCGCGGTGCCCGGGGCCACATGGCGCGTTGTGATAGGCTACAGGCGGCGGCGGGATTTCGTCTGGTCTGGGCCGGACGTGTCCAGCGGCGGAGGAGGGGTGGAACTAGGGTTTGTACCGCGAATTTGGAGGGGGAGTGGCATATTTATAGGTAGAGGGAGCTAGGAGTGTCCAAATGAGGTGCATTTTTCGCCTACACGATCGTGATCCAACGACGGAGAGCATGGAGGGGGTTTAGATGGGCTAGTGGGCTGTTTTGGAGGTGTGTTGGGCTGCAACAAAGGAGGGGCTTTTGCGGTTACCGGTTTAACCGTTGGGGCATCAAACGACTTCCAAATGGAACGAAATTTGACAAGCAGCCTACCGGTGATATACCAAGACCACTCGACAAATCTCGGCCCATTCCGAGGAAGTTTTCCTCCTGCTCACGGAACGAGGTTTGAAGGGTGCAACGGGTGCATGTAGGAGTGTCGAATTGCGAAACGGACAACGGGGAAAATGACCGGATGCATGAAACGAACATGAATGCAAATGAGATGCACATGATGGCATGAGATGAAGTGCATGACATGAACAAAATGCAAAACAAAAGACAAAAACCCAACCACGAAGGAAATATCATATCACATAGCTGGATACGGCAAGAGTTGGAGTTACAAATACGGAAAGTTACATCCGAGGTGTTACATAATAACATCATTAATTCTTCCCTTAGGCTTTTTAATAGTAGAATCCGCCAAGTGCAAATTTAAAGAATGTTCTTCAATATCGATAAGACCAAGCACATCACACAAAGATTTCAGAATTGTAGAAACACTAGCACCCAACTCACACAAAGCAAAACACTCATAATTTGTAATCTTGACTTTGATAGTAGGTTCCCACTCATCATGCAATTTTCTAGGAATTGAAATTTCTAATTCCAACTTTTCTTCCAAAGCTTTCATCATAGCATCAACAATATGTTTAGTAAAAGCTTTATTTTGTTCATAAGCATGGGGTGAATTTATCATGGATTGCAACAAAGAAATACAATCAATCAAATAGCAACTACCGTAATTAAAGTCTTTGTAATCCAAAAGAGTGGGCACATCACTAGTTAAAGTTTTGACCTCTTCAAACCCACTTTTATCAATTTTCTCAATAAGATTTTCACCCTCTGAATTATTGGGACGCCCTCTAACTAAAGTTGACTCTTCTCCAATATCTTTTTCATCAGTCTTAACTTTACTAAACAAGAAATCAATAGAAGAAACACCAATCATTTTAAGATCTTCATCACTTTTACAAAAGTAATCACTAGAAAACGCTTTTTCTAAAAATTCTCTTTTAGCTCTAAGCATAGAGGTTCTTTTCTAACTTTCATCCATAGAAATATAAAGAGCTTTAATTGATTCCTCAACTTTAGGCACAAAAATTTTCATCTTGATATTTTCTACATCATGAGAAATTCTATCAACACTTCTAGACAAATCATCAATCTTATTCAAATTTTCTTCTATGGTGGTGTTGAAAACTTTTTGCGTGTTGATAAATTCTTAATATTATTCTCAAGATCGGAGGTGTTCCTATTATTATTATAAGAAGGATTTACATATGAATTACCATAGTTATTAGAGGAATTACTAGGAAAAGGCCTAGGATTAAAGTTACCTCTATAAGCATTGTTATTGAACTTATTCCGAGAGATAAAATTCACATCTATGACATCACTATTTTGCTCAATCAAAGTAGACAAAAGCATATCATTGAAATCAATAGGGGCACTTTTACTAGCAACCAATTTCATAAGAGCATCAAAATTTTCATTCAAAGAAGAAATTTCTTCAAGCGAATTAACTTTTTTACTAGTAGAAGCTCTTTCGGTATGCCATTGTGAATAATTTTCCATAATACTATCAAGCAATTTAGTGGCTTCACCCGAAGTAATTTCCATAAAAGTACCACCTGCGGCGGAATCTAAAAGATTACAAGAAACAAAAATCAATCCCACATAAAAAAATTGTATGATCATCCAAAGAATTAACCCTTGAGTTGGGCAATTCCTTAGCTTCATTTTCATCCTTTCCCAAGATTGTGCAACATGCTAATGTTCAAGTTGCTTGAAATTCATGACCTGGGTTCGAAGGGAAATAATTTTTATGGGCGGAAAATACTTAGTGATAAAAGCATCTTTGCACTTATTCCAAGAATCGATACTATCGCGAGGCAAAGAAGAGAACCAAATTTTTGCAGAATCACGCAAAGAAAACAGAAATAATTTCATCTTCACAACATCATTGTCGACATATTTTTTCTTCTGCATAACCCATAATTCCACGAAGGTATTAAGATGGGGCTCAAAATCCTCATTAGGAGTGCCGGAAAATTAACAAGATTCCGCAAAGCAGTATTAATATCACAAGACTCCGCACTAGTGGTGGGAGGAGCAAGCGGAGTGCCAATAAAATCATTGTTGTTGGCATTTGAGAAATCACATAATTTGGTGTTCTCTTGAGTCATGATGACTACTCAATAAGATTGCACTCAAAAACAGATCCGACAATAACGGCGAACGAAAAAGAGGGCCGAATAAAACGGAATTTTTTTGTGAAGTGGGGGATAGGAAAACGAGAGGCAAAAGGAAAATAATGTAAATTGCGAGGAGATGAGATTTGTGATTAGGAACCTAGTATATGTTGAAGATCCTCCCCGGCAACAGCGCCAGAAATTCCTTTTGATGGCGGCTTGAAGCTACGTCGATATTTTCCCAAAGAGGAAGGGATGATGCAGCACAGCAACAGCAGGTATTTCCCTCAGATATGAAACCAAGGTTATCGAACTAGTAGGAGGACCAAGCAAGACAACATAAACAGCACCTGCACACAAATAACAAATACTCGCAACCCGACATGTAAACGGGGTTGTCAATCCCTTTCGGGTAGCGGTGCCTCAAGATAGGCAAACGGGCATGAGATAAAATTGTAGTAGATTGATAGATCAAACACCAAAGAAAATAAATAAGAATAAAACACAACAAGGTATTTTTTTACTTTTGGTTTAATAGATCTGAAAATAAAAGCAAAGGAAAAGTAGATCGCAAAGGCAAATAATATGAGAAAGAGACCCGGGGGCTGTAGATTTTGTCGGATTTTGGGTTCTGGCAAGACCCTTGAGGTTCGAACACTGGGGTGCGCATGAAGATATCTCCTCCCCCTCATACTCTCCCTCACCCCGATCTCAAGGCTCAGGGCGTCGAACTCGCAGAGCAAAGGGACACAAGATTTATACTGGTTCGGGCCACCGATGTGGTGTAATACCCTACTCCAGTGTGATGTGGTGGATTGCCTCTTGGGCTGAGGATGAATAGTTACAAGGGAAGAACAACCTCCTGGGGAGAGGTGCTCTTGTGCTTGGTGAGTTTGTGTGGTGGCCTTGGTGGAATGGATCCAGTCTAAGATCAGATGCCTCCCTACGGTGGTGGCTAGTCCTATTTATAGAGGCCCTGGTCCTCTCCCCGAATGTTAGGCGGGAAGGGATCCCACAACGGCCATCTTGAAGGGAGACAACTAGTACAAGTTATCCTAACAAAAGGCGGTCTTCGCCTGCCAAAGCCTGTGGTGGTGACGCCGTCCTGGGCTCCATGGTGACCTCTGTCCTGCCGTCCTGCTGGTCTAGGTCTCGTTGCACCGATATGGAAGCCTTTGCCTGATGCCTCGGGACTCCTGGTCTGCGCTTGTCTCTTTAGCACCAAAGAGGAAACGAGGACATTGTGCGCACTGGCATCTTCACCAACATCTCCATCACCTTCCCCCCTCTATCTATAGCGGTCTACTCTTCCTCAACCCGTTGTACCCTCTACTTGAACATGGTGATTTATGCTTCATATTATTATCCAATGATGTGTTGCCATCCTATGATGTCTGAGTAGATTTTCATTCTCCTATCGGTGGTTGATGAATTGCTATTATTGATTTAATTTGCTTGTGGTTATGTTGCTGTCCTTTTGTGCCCATCATATGATTGCGCGCGTGGATCACGCCATAGGGTTAGTTGTATGTTGATAGGACTATGTATTGGAGGGCAAGAGTGACAGAAGCTTCAACCTAGCATAGAAATTGATGCATACGGGATGAAGGGGGACCAATATATCTTAATGCTATGGTTGGATTTTACCTTAATGAACATTAGTAGTTGTGGATGCTTGCTAATAGTTCCAATCATAAGTGCATAGAATTCCAAGTAAGGGATGACATGCTAGCAGTGGCCTCTCCCACATAATACTTGCTATCGGTCTAGTAAAGTAGTCAATTGCTTAGGGGCAATTTCGCAACTCCTACCACCACTTTTCCACACTTGCTATATTTACTTTATTGTTTCTTTATCTAAACAGCCCCTACTTTTTATTTACGTACTCTTTATTATCTTGCAAACCTATCCAACAACACCTACAAAGTACTTCTAGTTTCATACTTGTTCTAGGTAAAGCGAACGTCAAGCGTACGTAGAGTTGTATCGGTGGTCGATAGAACTTGAGGGAATATTTGTTCTACCTTTAGCTCCTCGTTGGGTTCGACACTCTTACTTATCGAAAACTGTTGCGATCCCCTATACTTGTGGGTTATCAAGACCTTTTTCTAGCGTCGTTGCCGGGGAGCAATAGCGTGGGGTGAATATTCTCGTGTGTGCTTGTTTGCTTTATCACTAAGTAATTTTTATTTCCTGTTCTTAGTTGTTTTCTATCTTTAGTTATGGGTAGGAAACGCAAAATACCAAAAAATTTAGTTGTACCTACTGAACCAATGGTTGAAGAACCACTCAAAATCTATCACACTCCTGAAGCTTTTTACTTGGATCATCTTCGATCCCTTTGTGCTCGTGCTGAAACCCCAACTAGCTTGGTTGAGGGCAAATCTTTAGATGATCATGCTTGTTATGTGCGACACCGAATATCTGAAAAAGGGAAAACTCTATTGGGTCAAATTCATCGTCTACAATGCTATGCTTGTAATTTATGTGAAATATATGATTTTACTTGTTGTTCTGAAAACCCTAAGAAACACCTTCCCTATCAATGTGAGTTTAGTGATAATGGAATCTTATCTTCGTATGCTAAGCGTGTTTACAACTACTATGATGTTCAACAAATTGTAGAATTTGTTGCATTTAAGGGTGCTTATGAAATTGCTTCTTTGATTGAAAAGTATGATGCTACTTCTCACAAATCTGAAAATTTTGCCATACTTAAATATTGCTATGATAATTATGCTTCTAATGCCTATGTTAAACTATATATTGAGGAATACTCCGCTGTCCAAGAAGAAACTAATATTTTGCAGGAGTCTATGGAAGAAGAAATTGATGAAACTATGAGCTCATTGGATGAAAAAGATGAGGAGGAGAGCGAAGAACAAAAGGTGGAAGAGCGGATTAGCTACCCGTGCCCACCTTCTAATGAGAGTAACTCTTCAACTCATACATTGTTTAATTCCCCTTCATGCTTACCGAAGGATGATTGCTATGATGAGTATTATGATCCCATTGATTATCTTGAAATATCCCTTTTTGATGATGCTTGCTATGCTTGTGGCCAAGATGCCAATATGAATGATGCTTATGGAGATGAACTTGCTATAGTTCCTTATGTTAAACATGAAATTGTTGCTATTGCACCCACGCATGATAGTCCTATTATCTTCTTGAATTCTCCCGATTATACTATATCGGAGAAGTTTGCTCTTATTAAGGATTATATTGATGGGTTGCATTTTACCGTTACACATGATGATTTTGATAGATATAATATGCATGTGCTTGATGCTCCTACTTGCAATTATTATGAGAGAGGAACTATATCTCCACCTCTCTATGTTTCCAATACGATAAAATTGCAAGAAATTGTTTATACTATGCATTGGCCTTTACTATGTGTGCATGAATTGTTCTTTTGTGACATGCCGATGCAATAGAAGAGAGTTAGACTTCGTCATTACATGATATATGTTGCTTTGTGCTCACTACTAAATTACAAATCATTGCTAATTAAAATTGGCTTTGATATACCTTGGGATCCGGGTGGATCCATTACTTGAGCATTATATGCCTAGCTTAATGGCTTTAAAGAAAGCGCTGCCAGGGAGACATCCTAGAAGTTTTAGAGAGTCATTTATTTCTGTTGAGTGCTTTAATATAGTTTAAAAACAACAAAAATAAAGAGGGGAACCCAAAACTTTTTCAAAAAGGAAAGCGAAAGTGAGAAAGACAAGCATTGTTGAAGTGGGAGAGCTCCTTGAACTTTGTTCATGCTCACGGCAACTTTGTGAATCTTGATTACAGAAACTTTTCAATAAAAATAATTATCCCCTTGTACAATTCCATTGTATTATAAAAATAATGTGCCAAGGTTTGCCTTTAGGATGTTTACATTTGCTTGATGGGTTGTACGGTGCAGGACAGAAACTTTGGCTGTAGTGCGCGATTTTACATTTTTAGCTGGAATGTCAAATGGTTCTGATTCTTTTTTCACTGTATTCCTATAATTTTTTTTATTTTTCCTAATTTTGGTAGAATTTTTCAAGTATCAGAAGTATGGTGAATGTTCAAATTATTACAGACTGTTCTGTTTTAGACAGATTCTGTTTTTGATGCATAGTTTGCTTGTTTTGATGAAACTATCGATTCATATTAGTGGATTAAGCCATGAAAAATTTATATTACAGTAGACACAATGCAAAAACAAAATATGAATTGGTTTGCAACAGTACTTAGAGTAGTGATTTGCTTCATTATACTAACGGATCTTACCGAGTTTTCTGTTGAAGTTTTGTGTGGATGAAGTGTTCGATGATTGAGAAGGTTTCGATGTGAGAAGAAGGAAGAGAGGCAAGAGCTCAAGCTTGGGGATGCCCGAGGCACCCCAAGTAAATATTCAAGGAGACTCAAGCGTCTAAGCTTGGGGATGCTGGGGAGGCATCCCCTCTTTCTTCAACAAGTATCTGTATGTTTTCGGATTCGTTTCGTTCATGTGATATGTGCAATCTTGGAGCGTCTTTTGCATTTACTTTTCATTTTTATTTTATGCACCATGCTGGTATGAGATAGTCCTTGGTTGATTTATAGAATGCTCTTTGCACTTCACTTATATCTTTTGAGTATGGCTTTATAGAATGCTTCATGTGCTTCACTTATATCATTTGAACTTTGGATTGCATGTTTCTCTTTACATAGACAACCGCCATTTGTAGAATGCTCTTTTGCTTCACTTACATTTGTTAGAGCGTGGGCATACCTTTTGTAGAAAGAATTAAACTCTCTTGCTTCACTTATATCTATTTAGAGAGATGATAGGAACTGGTCACTCACATGGTTAGTCATAAAATCCTACATAAAACTTGTAGATCACTGAATATGATATGTTTGATTCCTTGCAATAGTTTTGTGATATAAAGATGGTGATATTAGATTCATGATAGTGGGTAGTTGTGGATTAGTAGAAATACTTGTGTTGAGGTTTGTGATTCCCGTAGCATGCACGTATGGTGAACCGTTATGTGATGAAGTCGGAGCATGATTTATTTGTTGATTGTCCTCCTTATGAGTGGCGGTCGGGGATGAGCGATGGTCTTTTCCTACCAATCTATCCCCCTAGGAGCATGCACGTAGTACTTTGTTTCGATGACTAATAGATTTTTGCAATAATTATGTGAGTTCTTTATGACTAATATTGAGTCCATGGATTATACGCACTCTCACACTTCCACCGTTGCTAGCCTCTCTAGTACCGCGCAACTTTCGCCGGTACCATAAACCCACCATATACCTTCCTCAAAACAGCCACCATACCTACCTATCATGGCATTTCCAATGACCATTGCGAGATATATTGCCATGCAACTTCCATCATCATCATATACATGACTTGAGCATTCATTGTCATATTGCTTGCATGATCGTAAGATAGCTAGCATGATGTTTTCATGGCTTGTCCGTTTTCTGATGTCATTGCTACGCTAGATCATTGCACATCCCGGTACACCGCTGGAGGCATTCATATAGAGTCATATCTTTGTTCTAGTATCGAGTTGTAATATTGAGTTGTAAATAAATAAAAGTGTGATGATCATCATTATTAGAGCATTGCCCCAGTGAGGAAAGGATGATGGAGACTATGATTCCCCCATAAGTCGGGATGAGACTCCGGACTTTACAAAAAAATAAAAGAGGCCAAAGAAGCCCAAATAAAAAAGAGGCCAAAGAAGCCCACCAAAAAATAAAAAAATAAAAAAATAAAAAAATGAGAGAAAAAGAGAGAAGGGGCAGTGCTACTATCCTTTTCCACACTTGTGCTTCAAAGTAGCACCATGTTCTTCATATAGACAGTCTCTTGAGTTATCACTTTCATATACTAGTGGGAATATTCATTATAGAACTTGGCTTGTATATTCCGATGATGGGCTTCCTGAAATGCCCGAGGTCTTCATGAGCAAGCAAGTTGGATGTACACCCACTTAGTTTCAGTTAGAGCTTTCATATACTTATAGCTCTAGTGCATCCATTGCATGGCAATCCCTACTCACTCACATTGATATCTATTGATGGGCATCTCCATAGCCCATTGATACGCCGAGTTGATGTGAGACTATCTTCTCCTTTTTGTCTTCTCCGCCATCATATTCTATTCCACCTATAGTGCTATGTCCATGGCTCACGCTTATGTATTGCATGAAAGTTGAAAAGGTTTGAGAATGTCAAAAGTATGAAACAATTGCTTGGCTTGTCATCGGGGTTGTGCATGATGTGAATATTTTGTGTGGTGAAGATGGAGCATAGCCAGACTATATGATTTTGTAGGGATAACTTTCTTTGGCCTTGTTATTTTGAAAAGACATGATTGCTTTATTAGTGGGCTTGAAGTCTTAATGTTTTTATGTCAGATGATAGACTATTGCTTTGAATCACTCGTATCTTAATATTCATGCCATGATTAGACATATGATCAAGATTATGCTAGGTAGCATTCCACATCAAAAATTATCTTTTTTATCATTTACCTACTCGAGGAAGAGCAGGAATTAAGCTTGGGGATGCTGATACGTCTCCGTCATATCTATAATTTTTTATTGTTCCATGCCAATATTCTATAACTTTCATATACTTTTTGGCAACTTTTTATACTATTTCTGGGACTAACATATTGATCCAGTGCCCAGTGCCAGTTCCTCTTTGTTGCATGTTTTTTGTTTCGCAGAAAACCCATACCAAACGGAGTCCAAACGGAATAAAAACTGACGGAGATTTATTTTGGAATATTTATGAATTTTGGGAAGTGGAATCATCGCGAGACGGTGCCCGAGGGGGGCACGAGGTAGGGGGCGCGCCCCAGGGTGTCAGGCGCGCCCCTGACACTCGTGGCCACCCCCTAAGGCAGTTGGAGCCCTTCTTTCGCCGCAAGAAAGCTAATTTCCGGATAGAGATCGTGTTAAAATTTCAGCCCAATTGGAGTTACGGATCTCCGGAAATATAAGAAACGGTGAAAGGGAAGAATCTGAGAACACAGAACCATAGAGAAACAGGGAGATAGATCCAATCTCGAAGGGGCTCTCGCCCCTCCCATGCCATGGAGGCCAAGGACCAGAGGGGAAACCCTTCTCCCATCTAGGGAGGAGGTCAAGGAAGAAGAAGAAGGAGGGGGGCTCTCTCCCCCTCGCTTCCGGTGGCACCGGAGTGCCTCCGGGGGCCATCATCATCACCGCGATCTACACCAACACCTCTGCCATCTTCACCAACATCTCCATCACCTTCCCCCCTCTATCTACAGTGGTCCACTCTCCCGCAACCCGCTGTACCCTCTACTTGAACATGGTGCTTTATGCTTCATATTATTATCCAATGATGTGTTGCCATCCTATGATGTCTGAGTAGATTTTCGTTGTCCTATCGGTGGTTGATGAATTGCTATGATTGATTTAATTTGCTTGTGGTTATGTTGCTGTCCTTTTGTGCCCATCATATGATTGCGCGCATGGATCACACCATAGGGTTAGTTGTATGTTGATAGGACTATGTATTGGAGGGCAAGAGTGACAGAAGCTTCAACCTAGCATAGAAATTGATGCATACGGGATTGAAGGGGGACCAATATATCTTAATGCTATGGTTGCGTTTTACCTTAATGAACATTAGTAGTTGCGGATGCTTGCTAATAGTTCCAATCATAAGTGCATAGAATTCCAAGTAAGGGATGACATGCTAGCAGTGGCCTCTCCCACATAATACTTGCTATCGGTCTAGTAAAGTAGTCGATTGCTTAGGGGCAATTTCGCAACTCCTACCACCACTTTTCCACACTCGCTATATTTACTTTATTGTTTCTTTATCTAAACAGCCGCTACTTTTTATTTATGTACTCTTTATTTATCTTGCAAACCTATCCAACAACACCTACAAAGTACTTCTAGTTTCATACTTGTTCTAGGTAAAGCGAACATCAAGCATACGTAGAGTTGTATCGGTGGTCGATAGAACTTGAGGGAATATTTGTTCTACCTTTAGCTCCTCGTTGGGTTCGACACTCTTACTTATCGAAAACTGTTGTGATCCCCTATACTTGTGGGTTATCAGTAGCAACGATACATACGTGTCGGTTCCCCTTCTGTGACTCGGATCAAGCACTGTAAGATCGAACCCACTATAAGGCACCTCTTCCCGTTGCAAGATAAATAGATGAAGTTGGGCAAAAACACCCAAATATCGAAGAAGAAATAAGAGGCTATAAGAAATTATTCATATAAGAGATCAAAGAAACTCAAATAACTTTCATGGATATTAAGAGATAGATCTGATCATAAACTCAAAGTTCATCGGATCCCAACAAACACATCGTAAAAGAGTCACATCATATGGATCTCCAGGAGACCATTGTATTGAGAATCATACGAGAGAGAGGAAGCCATCTAGCTACTAACTACGGCCCCGAAGGTCTACAAAGAACTACTCACGCATTAGTGGAGAGGCACCAATGGAAGTGGTGAACCCCTCCATGCTGGTGTCTAGATTGGATCTGGTGGTTCTGGACTCTGCGGCATCTGGAATTGATTTTCGTCGAATCCCCTGGGGTTTCTACAATATTGGGGTATTTATAGAGCAAAGAGGCAGTCCGGGGGCACCCGGGGTGGGCACAACCCACCAGGGCGCGCCTGGGCCTCATGGCACGCCCTGGTGGCTTGTGCTCGCCTCGGAGCCCCCCCAGGCGCTGCCTTGGCCCATTGGGTGTCTTCTGGTCCACAAAAAATTTCCGTAAAGTTTCGTTGCATTTGGACTCCTTTTGGTATTGATTTCATGCTATGTAAAAAACATGCAGAAAACAGCAACTGACACTTGGCACTATGTTAATAGGTTAGTACCAAAAAATGATATAAAATGATTATAAAACATCCAAGATTGATAATATAATAGCATGGAAGAAACAAAAATTATAGATACATTGGAGACGTATCACCTAAGTGGACGATGTGGTTGTTAAAACCAAAAATATCAATAATTTGGTAGATGACCCCCAGGATACGTTCACTAACCTCTGAGCGTACAATATAAAGCTCAATCCTGAGAAGTGTGTCTTTCGCGTACCAGCGGGCAAGTTGCTCGGCTTCATCATTTCAAATCAAGGAATAGAGGCCAATCCGGCCAAAATTCAAGCCTCACCTGATTAGAGATCCCTACGGACCTCAAGCATGTTCAAAGGTTAGTAGTTGCGTAACCGCTCTGAGCTATTTCATCTCACGACTTGGGGAAAAAGCATTACCTCTCTACAAGCTACTAAATCAAACCAAGAATTTTAAATGGACTAGTGAGTTTGGTACCGCATTGGAGGAAATCAAAACGCTCCTTGCCACCAACCCTATACTAGCAGCACTTGGAGCAGGGGAGCCGATGTTATACATCTCGTCCACAAACCAAGTCGTCAGTGCAATACTTGTCGTTGAGCGCGACGTTGAAAGATACAAGCTCCAGGTTCAGAGACCTGTTTATTATGTTTCCGAGGTACTTACCCCGTCTAAAACCAGGTATCCTCATTACTAGAAGATAGCCTATGTAGTCTTTATGGCATCCCGGAAACTACAACACTACTTTCAAGAGTGCCCGATCACGGTAGCATCAGATGTACCCCTCAATGATATAGTCAATAACAGGGATGCCCCTGGACAGGTTGCCAAATAGGCAATCAAGCTCCTACCCTTTGAAATTGCATACCATCAACGTCGAGCCACTAAATCCTAGGTGTTGGCAGATTTTGTGGCAGAATGGACAGAAGCTGAACTCCCTAGAGAGTACAATACTTATTCCCACTGGAGGATGTACTCCGATGGCTCTAAAATCCTGGCCATCCTGGGTGTTGGAATAGTCCTTACCTCACCAACTGGGTATAACATATGGTACGTGTTGCAAATTATGTACACCAACTCTAACAATGAAACCGAATACGAGGCTTTATTACACGGTCTTTGGATAGCTATCTCTATGGGAATCCGATGTCTGGAGATCCGAGGAGATTCTAATCTTGCTCTCTCTCAAGTTAACGACAAATTCGATGTGAATGATCCAAACATCACAACATACCAAAATGTTGTCTTGACAATTCCAGCCCGATTCGAGGGGCTAGAATTTCACCATATCCCACAAGACAACAATCAAGCTGCCAATATCCTCACCAGGATAGGTGCCAAACGTGACAAAGTTATGGAAAAACCTTTCTTGAACGACTCTTCAAACCATATGTATCTTGATAAGAAGGGGATAAAATAGTCAAATCAAATGACAAAGCAGAAGTCACACCTCCAACCATCAAACTAGGCAAGGAAATAATCGGGGGCTCGACCATTGAGGAAACATCCTCGGCTCACGAAATCATGGCAGCAATCGCGCCATGGACCGAACCATCCTCGCATATTTTCTCTGAAAATAGCTGCCCGAGGACCAGACTGAGGCACATCAGATCTTTCGAAAATCAAGGCTTATCAGGTCTACAAAGGCGAACTATACAAGAAAAGCGTCATGGGAGTACTCCAACGATGCATATCCGAGGAGGAAGGCGAGTAGCTCCTTTCAGGAGTTTACTTCAGCATGGGCGACCATCACGTCGCACCTTGGACCTTGGTAAGCAAGGCTTTCCGAGCTAGATTTTTCTGGCCAACAGTTAGAGCAGATGCAAAGACACTTGTTCAAAGGTGCGCTGGGTGTCAGGTCTTTGCAAATCAAAGGCACATGACCACCATGACTCTTTGGACCATTCTGATCACTTGGCCATTTGAGGTCTAGAGGCTCGATATTGTCGGACCACTTAGAGGGGGGGGCATAAGATGAAATTTTTGCTCGTCCATGGTGGCTAATTTCACAAAATGGATCGAGGCAAAACCCATGACCTTGGCCAAAGTGAGGCCAGTACAGGATTTTATATCTGGTGAGGTCCACCATTACGGTGTACCACTTAGTATAATTACGGACAATGGGTCCAATTTCACTACCAAGGAAGTAAAGCATGGTGTGCGAAACTGGGCATTAAGCTTGATTACACTTTGGTGTATCACTCCAGTCCAATGGATAGGTTTGAACTTATAATGAGCGGAATTAAGCCAAGGCTAGTTCACTCTTTAACTCAAGTAGACTATAAAAGTGTAGAGGAACTTGATTCTGTATTCCGGGGCCTGTGCACCATGCCCAATCGATCTAGAGGCTATACGCCATTCTTTATGGTCTATGGTGTCGAGGCCATCATCCCAAGTGATCTCATTCATGATGCACCTCGAGTGCGCATGTATGAGGATCGGGGGTCGAGCTAGACAGGCAAGATGACCTAGATGCCCTTGAGGAAGAACGCGATGTAGCTCGGACATGTTCTACTTTTTACTAGGAGCATGCAAGGTGGTATCAAAGTCGGGAGGTCCAGGCGAAGGCATTCAATGTTGGACACCTAGTATTACAACACCACCCAGAGAAGCAGACGCACAAACTGTGAGTCAAATCGGAGGGGCCATTTGTTATCGATCAGGTGCTCACTGGAGGGACATATCATCTCCGAGATCCCGAGGACAACCGTCTGGAGCCGGACACATGGAATGTTGCGTGACTTCTATGGTTAAATCCGAAGTGTTTACTCTTTTTTCCCTAGTTATAAATAGTGTAGTTTTTGCACTATTATTTTACTTAAGTTATAAACTTTATTTTCATTAGCAATGCTCGATCAAGTTGAAGTACCACTACTTCGGATACCTTTCAAAATGTTCAGCATGCTGGTGTGGGGGTTTCAAGCCCAGATCTTTTACGCGTACATTTTTATGTATATGCGGCCTTCCATAATAATCATTATAAAGCCATAATGTGCATCAATTTAACCTAAGATTTTGGCCAAGATGGGTTGCCTGGCTCTTGTGCTAACCCCTTATGTTCTTGATTGTTCGGCTAGCGGGTAAAGGGAGCACCTATATGATTGTTACTACTAGGTCATCCAGATTCGTACCTCAGATGGGTGAAGCTGAAAGCTAGCTGTCTTAAGAATATAATTGGCCGGCAACGATGGAAGTGAAAATATGGGTTTCTCAAAACCAACAATTTCGGGGCTCCCCCCAACCTAACCTTCACTATTTTCTCCCACATAGATCGGAGGTGAGGTTATATCATTATGGTTAACATAATAGCCTAAGAAAAGGGACTTATGAAAGAACTATTTTTCTTGAAAGATTTTTCTTGCGTTAAATGGCAGTATAACATAACTCTCTGCTTATTGTTGTTCTTCGAACCATATGTACAAATTGCCTTATTCTCCATAAAACTTTCCCCTCATACTGGCATTATAAAGTAGGAGAGCACTCCTAGGCTAGTGGCCGAGGAGGTGGAAGCCGATGGACGGTTAACAAAGTAGTACATAGCAGATCCGAGCACTCAATGATGTTGTCGGTTTTCTAAGAACCTACGTATGAGTTGTGAGCAACAACTGTTTGAGAGTTCGACCAGGGACTGAACACGTCCAACAATCCTAAGTCATGGATGAATGCGGTGGATGAACTACAGATGAACACAAGGAACTACCCAGGTTCGGGCCACCTTCTTGGTGTAATACCATACCCCTGCTTATTTTATTGCAATGCTATGGAGCTACAATGTGTTTCTTACAAAGTGAAAAGATGGACTTGTGTTCCTTCAGAGGCCCCCAAAATATCCCTCTTTAGTGAGGCTTTGGCCTCCCCTATTTATAGTGTCCAGGGAGGCCTTGCTGGAGGCACAGATTGGTTGAATACTCATTGGAGTAGACTTGCGTAGCCTGTACCACAGGGCATGGTTGCCCATGGTACACTTGTACGACTGATGATGACATCCTTCCAGGGCAGTGTGTTACCCCCTGGACACTTACCTGCCTCCTTTGGTATTTGTCGGGCGATGGTGAAGTATCGCCACTGTAGCGGCGTAGATAGTAGGTGAATCTCACTATAGACATTGTGGATAGCTTGAGCCACAAGGGTCCTTCCGGAGACTTCACATATGATGACTAGTCATTCAGCTTCAGTCTTCTTCCTCACGCCAGCAACAGTGTAGCCTGGTACAAGTCCACGCGTGGCCTTGAGAGTGATGATCCACCTGTTCAGGACGGTCGAGGGCTTGTCAACCATGCCCTCTCGAAAAGGCCCCATGAAGATTCTCCCGTAGGTACTTCGAACCTGCCACTCATAGAGTCTCCTGACAACCTAGGCCATAGCCCGACTGATACATCAGGGTCTTTGTATGCATCCCCTAGATGGAGAAATATCTTTGCCTTTATCGTCAAGGCTCCTCTTACCGGGTTTGTAATACCCCAGTTTTACTTACACCGACAGATGTAAAGCACCTCGGTACATAGAATCGTTACAAAACAAAATTTTGAAGAGTTAAGGGTGAACTCCCGTTGAGCCAGCCGAGCAGCTAGCATCATGTTTTCATATACTAAGCTATCGGGTATTTCCTTCCCGTCCGTCTCGCAAGGGCCCACTTGGGCAAGGTGCTCCGCATCTAGGTCGGTAGAGCGTCCCTTAATAATTGCCCATGCTTCTCCGGCACCTTCTTGGTAGGCCGATACCTTCCACACCTATAAATGACGCCGAGCTCCTTTCAAACGATCGGCGAGCTTGGCCATCCCTTCAGGAATGGTCTCGCTACGCCATAAAGCCTTGAAGGCGCTCTTCATGGATATCCAGGACATCTCATGCAGCTTGACAATCTTCTTTATGGCATACTTTGGATAGGAGTCAACGGCTTCTTGGGGCCGGCCTATCAAGGTAGCTGCAAGATGGATGTGTTAGTTTACAAATAGGTGTATGAACGACTTATAACAATCTAGATAAAGCATACTTACCAGATATAGATCCACTTATCTCCTTGTTTGCTCCTTGGATGCGAAAAGTTGCACTTTTAGCCTTTCAATCTCGAGCATTTGTTGCTCATTCAGGGTTTTGAGTTGGTTGATTTCCTCATCTTTTCGCTTTAGCACGCGATGACCCGCTTGCTCCTATGATTCGGCATAACAAAGAGCCTTTCGGGCATCTTTTAGGTCCTTTTCTAGCTGGCCAATGGTCTCCGCTTCTAACGAGCGTATACCCCGTTAAGATATAATTCATTGGATTCACAGTAAAAAGGTGTATCAATTACACTTACCATGTGCCTCATGGGTAATTTTTTTTGACATCTGCCAACTCTGACCGAGCGGCGTCAAGCTTCGTCTTAGTTAGCTTCAGATTTTTAAATAATTGTTTTCCCGCCCAATTTGTTTCAATAGACATGCATATTGTTCAAATATTAACATAAATTGGCCACCCCATGTCCAATTTAAGGCTCGAGGGCTACTGGGCTTCACGCTTATCTCTGGCTATATTAATATAAGGATCCACTCGCCAGATGGCGCACCGACCAGTGTCTCGGGGCTACTAGCATGCATAGTGTTTTTTCGCACCCATAAGTCCTCAGAAATACGAAAATATTTCTATTTCTTTGAGATCGGATAACATGCTTTCACCTAGAGGAATGCACATTTGTTCGTGTGGAGGGATACCGGGATCATTAAGAGATTTACTGTTAAAGTAATTAGAAAAAGGTTTTACCTGCAAGCTCATGGACATTACGACCACCGCATCTTCAAAAGCCACTCGAGCAGCACCAAGATAGGCGTCCACTGAGTTGAGGGTGTTAAATTCTTTGCTGGTGAAGGAATGATTCCTTAAAGAAGTTTTTCTCCGCTGATGATTCATGGCATTGTTGATTTCAGAGTTGGTGGCGGAATAAGCTCCTGAAGTTTCTGACTAAGGCACTTCAGGAATAAACCCTGGAGTAGGCACTTGCATGTCATCTGTCCTCGGCTCAGAGGCGCCCCTAGCGCCTACATCCTTGGATGGTGGCATGTGGACGGGTCACCTATATAGTGTTGAAACTCGACTGTTAAAAACATACAACACGATGATTGTTTAAGTCGCTGTTTCAAAAAAGCTTACCTATTTGGTGTAGGGCGACGCGTGTTGCCTCTACGGTAGCTTGTTTCTTAGTTGCATATTGGGTGCCCATTGTCCGGTACCCTTGAGGGATCAGATTGGTTTTTTTGCGTTTAGAATGTCGACCCTTGGGGAGAGAAGTCAGAGAGCTCGGGGCCATGCGGACAGTTGATCTATTTCGAGGAGAGGCTGCATGAGAGCTTACTGTAGAGGACGACATGAGGTAGGTCGGGAGGAATAGCCACTTTAGAGCCATCAATGCTCTCTTGATAAAAAAAGCCCATCCTCAAAGATGATGGAAAGGAGCAATGTTGGCATCCCGGATGGGCAGGAGCCACTGGAGGAGTGGTGGCTTAGGCTAGGAGAGGATTCAATGGGAAGGAGAAGAGATGATTCGACTCGTTGGTTATTGGAGCATTGTGGGCTATTTGGAAGCAAATAAATGCCCGTGTATTCAACCGGCCAGAGCAGGTGGTTGGCCATAGAAAGCTAGCTTTGGCGATACTTGGGGACATCTATGATTGGTCGCGTGTAGGTTTTGGTGTGGGTGGTTTAGATATATTTGTGAGGAGTTAGCTTTGTCTGTATTCCGGTGTGGGTGTACCGACGATTGATGTTCGCATTGATCATCGGATTCTTGTAAATATTTGCTCCCTTCTATAAAAATATGGTATGCTATTGGCGTACTCTCGAAAAATAGATGATGGAAAGCTCGACATATTCATGAAAACTAGGGTCGTCATCGCGATCATATAACTCTGGCTCTAGAGCTGGGCAGTTTACTGTTTCAACCCAATATTTCCACCACTGCTCGGATATGTTGAACATCTTTTGAGAATATAAATACACCGGTTGGATAGATGAGGTGTTCTAAAAGAGACTCACCACTTCGACGGGCCGATAATAAGAAAAGCCGTCTATAAACTTTCATTGGGTGAAGTCCTCATTCTCCCCCTTGTATTTGCCAGCTAAAGTGGCTACCATGGCCGCTTGATCCTTAAAACCTCCCCTCCCAGACCGGGTGGCATCGTATGTCCCATTGTACCTCCACAAGGGATGTATGCATTGCTGAAGAGGTTGGACTCCTCGGAAAATAGACATCACCAGCACATCAATGATGATTAGCCTATTGTGTGCCAGTCATCTCACTTGGGTGGCTAGACGAGCCACCTTGGTGTCATCCTTTTGTGAGAAGCTCCTCGGCTGCCAGTTGTAGTGCTTCTTGGAGTAATTGGGGAGAAGACCAAAATCTTGAGACGGACAGGGTCGTAAAGCGGGACGTCGTTTATATAGAACCATTCAGTGGCCCACGTCTTGACATCCTCCCTAGGAGTGCGTGGAAGGTAGCTGGTCCCCGCAATGCGGAATACCTCGGCTCTACCAACTTCATGAATTTTTCCATCTCGGGAACAGGGCATCAAGTAGAAATATTTCCTCCATAGCCTGAAGTGCACCTTGCATCAGAGATATATATTTCGTATAGGGTGACGAATCCCACAATATGCGGGATTGAGTTGGGATTTAGATGGTGGAGTTGGATCCCATAGAACTCTAGCAGACCCCTGAGGCATGGATCGATAGGGAATCCAAGACCCCGTAGATGGAAAGGGATGAAGCAAACTCGTTCCTCCTATGTAGAATGGGGTGATTATCCACATGCGCTCGCCCATCTAGGGATATCAAGCCCGGGCGAGTGGAAGTAAGATCTGCATCTGGTAGATAGCTTTGGGTGGCAAGCCATTCTAGTTGCAGACGGGTGACGAAACGACTTCCCTAGTCACCCTTGAGAGGCCCGTGAGGACATGTTGACGAACCTGGGACGCTTTGCCATCGCAAGAGCTCTCGAGCTAACCTTTGAGAAAAAGTTTCGTGCCGTGGTGAGATGTGGAAAAGTTGGGGTACAGTCTCTGTTGTGACCCTAGATAATTAAATACCCATTAAAACCAAGCAAGGGGAGGCACTTCGACGTCCAGCCATCAACACGCTTGTTCCCCAATTGCATGAAGTTCAAGAAAAATCATAAAACTATAACAAGGGTCATGAGTGGTGGGACCCATTGTGCATTCTCGATGAAAGTCTTCGGATTACACGAAGTGAAGGCCACCTGGCCCAATGTATGTTGGTTCTTGGACCCTTGTTGAGGAAGCCGAAGATGTTTTGAAGACCTTGGAGCCAAAATGAACCGATAAAGGAGGAACTCGCCTGCCAAGCCGAAGACATCAAGCTGAACACGACGGTCCGAGGATGGAACTGCCATCCTCGGCTTCGAAGACCAGTTCAGGGGCTACTAATGGTGTCCTGGACTAAGGGGTACTAATGTATATGACCCATGGTCCATGGGCCGAGCTCACAGCCCACTGATCATAACAAAGAAGGACTCTGGAAGCTCTGAACCTCGGCGTGATCAAGACAGACACCTCCGAAGACTTGACGTGTACTCCAAGGATAGCTCAATAAACGGCCTGATGGCAACCGACCATATGTGTAACCTAGGTACCCCCGGTGCATATATAAGCCACGGGTTTCATCTTTAGAGACACGATTACCAACCTTAGGGTTTAGAACACAATCATACGATCTCGAGGTAGATCATCTTGTACTCTATACTCCATCATATCAATACAATCAAAGTAGGACGTAAGATTTTACTCTTCAAGAGGGCCTGAACCTAGGTAAACATCGTCTCCCTTTGTACCCTGTTATCATTGTTCCTAGACCTACAACTTGGAACCCCCTACCCGAGATCTACCAGTTTTAGCACCGACACCCCGCCCCTCCACAGCCACTGCCTTGTCACCGCGGTGACCATCTTCCTCAGCGATGAACCTCCCCATCAATGCGTCGTCACCCATCCTTTCTGTCGCCACCCCAACCCTGTCCCCCTGTCGTGAGTTCTACATTTGCGGGTGAAGCAGTTCATCGAGCGACACGACGTCCTTGTCGCGCTCATAGAGATCCACGTCCTCAGAGCGGCACCAGGTGCAATGCCCGACATCCCTCTCCAAGACATCGGTTGCACCGCCAGAGGTGCTCGTAGACTAGAAGCTTGCCACCGCCTAGGCGGTGGACCGGTCCAAGACAATGAAGGAGTCCGCCGCCCGCCATCGGCTCAACTCCAAGATAATGTAGAGACGCTCCTCCAATTGGAGAAAGACGCCCGTTGAGGAGGCAACCAAGAAGTTCCACCAAGAGTACATATCCCAGGACAGATGCTGGGGCGGATGGGGCGACACCCTTGACTTGAGCAATGACGGTGACGACAACGCTAGCACCCGTGGCCTCGGAGGACATGCGTTTGAGATCACGGTCCAACTAGTTAGGTAGGTTTTAGGGTTAGTTTATAAATTTCATCTAGTTTTCTTGTAATATCGTGTTAAGTTTCATCTTTGTAATTTTCAAAATATGGAGAAATTGGTGTCAGCGTTAGGTGACCGAGGGTCCCCCAGGTGTCGGTGAAGAATGGGACCGTTTGTTTACATTTTTTCCCTTGGAGATGCTCCTAGAAACCATGGTATTAAACTTTGATGTGTTGGCTTCAATGGATACATCAATTTTATAAATCGGAGCACCTCTAGTACCATTTGTTTTGTACTATCATCTCTAATCTCTATACTTAAAAATAATGTAAGGTTCCATGTTTCACTTTTCTTTCTACCTTCATTTCGCCCAACCTTTCCGTATAATAATCAATCACTTTAATTACTTACCTTCTGAATCAATTTTACTTTAATTTACTTACTAAGTTTCTCATCGAACTATAAGCTAAATCACGGACATGATTTGATAAAAAATATTTACACAATCGCATTAATATGAGCAAGTAAACCACAAGCTAACATATTAAAATATGTATGTCCCGCCGCAACACATGGACATTGTCCTAGTAGTATTTAGAAAGGAGGCCTTACCATCTTTTTTCTAAGACAATCCGAGAAAAAATGTTTTCATAAACTAAAGTATTCAATGTACATGCATTAGAATACTGAGATTTAGATTAATACAGTTTTGAAGGACTATGCTACCAAACTAGACCTTAGTTGCACGCTGGTGCTGAGCTCCCGGTTGAGTCTGTGTACGAGCCTGTCTCAGGAGAATGTTCAAATAATTTATGTCGAAGGGCCATTGGCCGTATTTTATTAGATGGGAAAAGAGAGAGTACAAGGTTACAGTCTAGGAGAACTAGACCTGTAACTACAACAATACAGCTGGCACCCCAGCTCGACCGCACAGGAAGCATCTGACTCTACAAATCGACCAAGAAGGCCAGCTAAATCACGTCGTCAGGTCACAAATGCATCCTGCTTGTAGGGGAACGTAGCAGAAATTCAAAAATTTTCCTACGTGTCACCAAGATCTATCTATGGAGAGACCAGCAACGAGTAGAAAGAGAAGAGAGTTTGCATCTACATACCCTTGTAGATCGCTAAGCGGAAGCGTTCAAGTGAACGGGGTTGATGGAGTCGTACTCGTCGTGATTCAGATCACCGATGATCAAGTGCCGAACGGACGGCACCTCCGCGTTCAACACACGTACAGCCCGGTGACGTCTCCCACGCCTTGATCCAGCAAGGAGAGAGGGAGAGGTTGAGGAAGACTCCATCCAACAGCAGCACAACGGCGTGGTGGTGGTGGAGGAGCGTGGCAATCCCGCAGGGCTTCGCCAAGCACCATGGGAGAAGAGGAGGAGGGAGAGGGGCAGGGCTGCACCAATGAGAGATCAAATCGCGTGTTATGGGCAGCCCCTAGGCCTCATATATATAGGGGAAAGGGAGGGCTGCGCCCCCTTTAGGGTTTCCCACCCCCAAGGGGTGCGGCCAGCCCTAGATGGCAAAGGGGGCGGCGGCCAGGAGGGGGAGAGAGGGGAGGCGCCCACTAGGTGGGCCTTAAGGCCCATCTGGACTAGGGTTTGCCCCCTCCCACTCTCCCTTGCACCTTGGCACCTTGTGGGGGGCGCACCAGCCCACCTAGGGGCTGGTCCCCTCCCACACATGGCCCACGCAGCCTTCTGGGGCAGGTGGCCCCACTTGGTGGACCCCCGGGACCCTCCCGGTGGTCCCGGTACAATACCGATATCGCCCGAAACTTTTCCGGTGACCAAAACAGGACTTCCCATATATAAATCTTTACCTCCGGACCATTCCGGAACTCCTCGTGACGTCCGGGATCTCATCCGGGACTCCGAACAACATTCGGTAACCACATACAAGCTTCCTTTATAACCCTAGCGTCATCGAACCTTAAGTGTGTAGACCCTACGGGTTCGGGAGACATGCAGACATGACCGAGACGTTCTCCGGTCAATAACCAACAGCGGGATCTGGATACCCATGTTGGCTCCCACATGTTCCACGATGATCTCATCGGATGAACCACGATGTCAAGGACTCAATCGATCCCGTATTCAATTCCCTTTGTCTATCGGTATGTTACTTGCCCGAGATTCGATCGTCGGTATACCGATACCTTGTTCAATCTCGTTACCGGCAAGTCTCTTTACTCGTTCCATAACACATCATCCCGTGATCAACTCCTTGGTCACATTGCGCATATGATGATGTCCTACCGAGTGGGCCCAGAGATACCTTTCCGTTTACACGGAGTGACAAATCCCAGTCTCGATCCGCATAAAACAATAGATACTTTCGGAGATACCTGTAGTGTACCTTTATAGTCACCCAGTTACGTTGTGACGTTTGATACACCCAAGGCACTCCTACGGTATCCAGGAGTTACACGATCTCATGGTCAAAGGAAGAGATACTTGACATTGGCAAAGCTCTAGCAAACGAACTACACGATCTTTGTGCTATGCTTAGGATTGGGTCTTGTCCATCACATCATTCTCCTAATGATGTGATCCCGTTATCAACGACATCCAATGTCCATAGCCAGGAAACCATGACTATCTGTTGATCACAACGAGCTAGTCAACTAGAGGCTCACTAGGGACATATTGTGGTCTATGTATTCACACGTGTATTACGATTTCCGGATAATACAGTTATAGCATGAATAAAAGACAATTATCATGAACAAGGAAATATAATAATAACTTATTTATTATTGCCTCTAGGGCATATTTCCAACAGTCTCCCACTTGCACTAGAGTCAATAATCTAGTTCACATCGCCATGTGATTAACACTCACAGGTCACATCGCCATGTGACTAATACCCAAGAGTTTACTAGAGTCAGTAGTCTAGTTCACATCACTATGTGATTAACACTCAATGAGTTTTATGTTTGATCGTGTTGCTTGTGAGAGAGGTTTTAGTCAACGGGTCTGAACCTTTCAGATCCGTGTGTGCTTTACAAATCTCTATGTCATCTCCTAGATGCAGCTACCACGCTCTATTTGGAGCTATTCCAAACAACTGTTCTACTTGGAGCTATTCTAAATTATTGCTCCATTATATGTATCCGGTCTCTCTACTCAGAGCTATCCGGATAGGTGTCAAGCTTGCATCATCGTAACCTTTACGATGAACTCTTTTACCACCTCCATAATCGAGAAAATTCCTTAGTCCACTAGTTACTAAGGATAACTTTGACCGCTGTCCTGTGAGCCATTCTTGGATCACTCTTGTACCCCTTGACTGACTCATGGCAAGGCACACTTCAGGTGCGGTACACAGCATAGCATACTGAAGAGCCTACGTCTTAAGCATAGGGGACGACCTTCGTCCTTTCTCTCTATTCTGCCGTGGTCGAGCTTTAAGTCTTAACTTCGTACCTTACAACTCAGGCAAGAACTCCTTCTTTGACTGGTCCATCTTGAACACCTTCAAGATCATGTCAAGGTATGTGCTCATTTGAAAGTACCATTAAGCGTTTTGATCTATCCTTATAGATCTTGATGCTCAATGCTCAAGTAGCTTAATCCAGGTTTTCTGTTGAAAAACACTTTCCAAATAACCCTATATGCTTTCTAGAAATTCTACGTCATTTCTGATCCATAACAATATGTCAACAACATATACTTATCAGAAATTCTATAGTGCTCCCACTCACTTCTTTGGAAATACAAGTTTCTCATAAACTTTGTACAAACCCAAAATCTTTGATCATCATCAAAGCATACATTCCAACTCCGAGATGCTCACTCCAGTCCTTAGAAGGATCGCTGGAGCTAGCATACCTTTTAGCATCCTTAGGATCGACAAAACTTTTCTGATTGTATTGCATACAACCTTTCCTTACGAAAACTGGTAAGGAAACTTGTCTTGACATCTATCTGCCAGATTTCATAAATGCAGCTAATGCTAACATGATTCCGACGGACTTTAAGCATCGCTACGAGTGAGAAAATCTCATCGTAGTCAACTCCTTGAACTTGTCGGAAAACACTTCGCCACAAGTCGAGCTTCATAGATGGTGACATTACCATCCACGTCCGTCTTCTTCTTAAAAGATCCATTTATCTCAATGGATTGCCGATCATCGGGCAAGTCCATCAAAGTTCATGCTTTGTTCTGATATATGGATACTATCTCGGATTTCATGGCTTCTAACCATTTGTCGGAATTCGGGCCCACTATCGCTTCTCCATAGCTCGTAGGTTCATTGTTGTCCAGCAACATGACTTTCAAGACAGGATTACCGTACCACTCTGAAGTAGTACGTATCCTTGTCACCCTACGAGGTACGGCAGTGATTTGATCCGAAACTTCATGATCAATATCATAAGCTTCCACTTCAATTGGTGTAGGTGCCACGGGAACAACTTCCTGTGCCCTGCTACACACTGGTTGAAGTGATGGTTCAATAACCTCATCAAGTCTCCACCATCCTCCCACTCAACTCTTTCGAGAGAAACCTTTCCTCGAGAAAGGACCCGATTCTAGAAACAATCCCTTATTGCTTTCGGATCTGAATTAGGAGGTATACCCAACTGTTTTGGGTTTCCTATGAAGATGCATTTTATCCGCTTTGGGTTCGAGCTTAATCCTGAAACTTTTTCACATAAGCGTCGCAGCCCCAAACCTTTAAAAAACGACAACTTAGGTTTCTCTAAACCATAATTCATACGGTGTCATCTCAACGGAATTACGTGGTGCCCTATTTAAAGTGAATGTGGTTGTCTCTAATGCCTAACCCATGAACGATAGTGGTAATTCGATAAGAGACATCATGGTACGCACCATATCCAATAGGGTGCAACTATGATGTTCGGACACACCATCACACTATGGTGTTCCACGCGGTATTAATTATGAAACAATTTCCACAATGTCTTAATTGTGTGCCAAAACTCGTAACTCAGATATTCATCTCTATGATCGTATCATAGACATTTTATCCTCTTGTCACAATGATCTTCCAACTTCACACTGAAATTACTTGAACCTTTCAATAATTCAGACTCGTGATTCATCAAGTAAATATACTCAACATCTACTCAAATTATCTGTGAAGTAAGAACATAACGATATTCACTGCATGCCTCAGCACTCATTGGACTGCACACATCAAAATGTGTTACTTCCAATAAGTTGCTATCTTGTTCCACTTTACTAAAAGTGAGGCTTTTCAGTCATCTTGCCCATGTGGTATGATTTGCATATCTCAAGTGATTCAAAATCAAGTGAGTTCAAACGGTCCATTTGCATGGAGTTTCTTCATGCATATACACCAATAGACATGGTTCGCATGTCTCAAACTTTCAAAAACGAGTGAGTCCAAAGATCCATCAACATGGAGCTTCTTCATGCGTTTTATACCAATATGACTTACATGGCAGTGCCACAAGTAAGTGGTACTATCGTTACTATCTTATATCTTTTGGCATGAAAATGTGTATCACTACGATCGAGATTCAATAAACCATTCATTTTAGGTGTAAGACCATTGAAGGTATTATTCAAATAAACAGAGTAACCATTATTCTCCTTAAATGAATAACCGTATTGCGATAGACATAATCCAATCATGTCTATGCTCAACGCAAACACCAATCTCGGTGGTAGAGGGAGCGTGCGATGCTTGATTATATCAACCTTGGAAACACTTCCAACATATATCGTTAGCTCACCTTTAGCTAGTCTCCGTTTATTCCGTAGCTTTTATTTCGAGTTACTAACACTTAGCAACCGAACCAGTATCTAATACCCTGGTGCTACTAGGAGTACTAGTAAAGTACACATTAACATAATGTATATCCAATATACTTCTATCGACCTTGCCAGCCTTCTCATCTACCAAGTATCTAGGGTAATGCTGCTCCAGTGGTTGTTCCCCTTATTACAGAAGCACTTAGTCTCGGGTTTGGGTTCAACCTTGGGTTTCTTCACTGGAGCAGCAGCTGGTTTGCCGTTTCATGAAGTATCCCTTCTTGCCCTTGCCCTTCTTGAAACTAGTGGTCTCACTGACCATCAACGATTGATGCTCCTTCTTGATTTCTACTTTCACGGAGTCAAACATCGCGAATATCTCAAGGATCATCATATATGTCCTTGATATATTATAGTTCATCACGAAGCTCTAGCAGCTTGGTGGTAATGACTTCGGAGGAACTATCACTATTTCATCTGGAAGATCAACTCCCACTTGATTCAAGTGATTGTTGCACTCAGACAATCTGAGCACAAGCTCAACAATTGAGCTTCTCTCCTTAGTTTGCAGGCTAAGAAAATCGTCGGAGGTCTTATACCTCTTGACGTGGGCACGAGCCTGAAATCCCAATTTCAGCCCTCGAAACATCTCATATGTTCCGCGACGTTTCGAAAACGTCTTTAGTGCCTCAACTCTAAACCGTTTAACTGAACTATCACGTAGTTATCAAAACGTGTATGTCCGATGTTCGCAACATCCACAAACGACGTTTGGGGTTCAGCACACTGAGCGGTGCATTAAGGACATAAGCTTTCTACTGATCGCATAATCGCTACTATCAACTTTCAACTATAATTTTCTCTAGGAACATATCTAAACAGTAGAACTATAGCGCGAGCTACGACATAATTTGCAAAAGGTCTTTTGACTATGTTCAAGATAATTAAGTTCATCTTATGAACTCTCACTCAGATAGACATCCCTCTAGTCATCTAAGTGATTACATGATCCAAGTCAAACTAGGCCGTGTCCGATCATCACGTGAGACGGACTAGTCATCATCGGTGAACATCTTCATGTTGATCGTATCTACTATACGACTCATGCTCGACCTTTCGGTCTCCGTGTTCCGAGGCCATGTCTGCACATGCTAGGCTCGTCAAGTTAACCCTAAGTGTTTTCGTTGTGTAAAACTGTCTTACACCCGTTGTATGTGAACGTAAGAATCCATCACACCCGATCATCACGTGGTGCTTAGAAGCGACGAACTGTAGCAACGGTGCACAGTTAGGGGAGAACACTTCTTGAAATTTTTTGTAAGGGATCATCTTATTTACTACCGTCGTCCTAAGTAAACAAGATGCATAAACATGATAAACATCACATGCAATCAAATAGAGTAGTGACATGATATGGCCAATATCATATAGCTCCTTTGATCTTCATCTTCGGGGCTCCATGATCATCTTGTCACCGGCATGACACCATGATCTCCATCATCATGATCTCCATCATCGTGTCTTCATGAAGTTGTCACGCCAACGGCTACTTCTACTTCTATGGCTAACACGTTTAGCAATAAAGTAAAGTAAGTTACATGGCGTTCTTCAATGACACGCAGGTCATACAAAAAATAAAGACAACTCCTATGGCTCCTGCCGGTTGTCATACTCATCGACATGCAAGTCGTGAATCCTATTACAAGAACATGATCAATCTCATACATCACATATATCATTCATCACATCCTTTTGGCCATATCACATCACATAGCATACCCTGCAAAAACAAGTTAGACGTCCTCTAATTGTTGTTTGCATGTTTTACGTGACTGCTATGGGTTCTAGCAAGAACGTTTCTTACCTACGCAAAACCACAACGTGATATGCCAATTGCTATTTACCCTTCATAAGGACCCTTTTCATCGAATCCGTTCCGACTAAAGTGGGAGAGACTGGCACCCGCTAGCCACCTTATGCACGAAGTGCATGTCAATCGGTGGAACCTGTCTCACGTAAGAGTACGTGTAAGGTCGGTCCGGGCCGCTTCATCCCACAATACCGTCGAAACAAGATTGGACTAGTAACGGTAAGCATATTGAACAACATCAACGCCCACAACTACTTTGTGTTCTACTCGTGCAAAGAATCTACGCAATAGACCTAGCTCATGATGCCACTGTTGGGGAACGTAGCAGAAATTCAAAAATTTTCCTACGTGTCACCAAGATCTATCTATGGAGAGACCAGCAACGAGTAGAAAGAGAAGAGAGTTTGCATCTACATACCCTTGTAGATCGCTAAGCGGAAGCGTTCAAGTGAACGGGGTTGATGGAGTCGTACTCGTCGTGATTCAGATCACCGATGATCAAGTGCCGAACGGACGGCACCTCCGCGTTCAACACACGTACAGCCCGGTGACGTCTCCCACGCCTTGATCCAGCAAGGAGAGAGGGAGAGGTTGAGGAAGACTCCATCCAACAGCAGCACAACGGCGTGGTGGTGGTGGAGGAGCGTGGCAATCCCGCAGGGCTTCGCCAAGCACCATGGGAGAAGAGGAGGAGGGAGAGGGGCAGGGCTGCACCAACGAGAGATCAAATCGCGTGTTATGGGCAGCCCTATGCCTCACTATTTATAGGGGGAGAGGGGGCTGCGCCCCCCTCTAGGGTTTCCCACCCCCAAGGGGTGCGGCCAGCCCTAGATGGCAAAGGGGGCGGCGGCCAGGAGGGGGAGAGAGGGGAGGCGCCCACTAGGTGGGCCTTAAGGCCCATCTGGACTAGGGTTTGCCCCCTCCCACTCTCCCTTGCGCCTTGGCCCCTTGTGGGGGGCGCACCAGCCCACCTAGGGGCTGGTCCCCTCCCACACATGGCCCACGCAGCCTTCTGGGGCAGGTGGCCCCACTTGGTGGACCTCCGGGACCCTCCCGGTGGTCCCGGTACAATACCGATATCGCCCGAAACTTTTCCGGTGACCAAAACAGGACTTCCCATATATAAATCTTTACCTCCGGACCATTCCGGAACTCCTCGTGACGTCCGGGATCTCATCCGGGACTCCGAACAACATTCGGTAACCACATACAAGCTTCCTTTATAACCCTAGCGTCATCGAACCTTAAGTGTGTAGACCCTACGGGTTCGGGAGACATGCAGACATGACCGAGACGTTCTCCGGTCAATAACCAACAGCGGGATCTGGATACCCATGTTGGCTCCCACATGTTCCACGATGATCTCATCGGATGAACCACGATGTCAAGGACTCAATCGATCCCGTATTCAATTCCCTTTGTCTATCGGTATGTTACTTGCCCGAGATTCGATCGTCGGTATACCGATACCTTGTTCAATCTCGTTACCGGCAAGTCTCTTTACTCGTTCCGTAACACATCATCCCGTGATCAACTCCTTGGTCACATTGCGCATATGATGATGTCCTACCGAGTGGGCCCAGAGATACCTTTCCGTTTACACGGAGTGACAAATCCCAGTCTCGATCCGCATAAAACAATAGATACTTTCGGAGATACCTGTAGTGTACCTTTATAGTCACCCAGTTACGTTGTGACGTTTGATACACCCAAGGCACTCCTACGGTATCCAGGAGTTACACGATCTCATGGTCAAAGGAAGAGATACTTGACATTGGCAAAGCTCTAGCAAACGAACTACACGATCTTTGTGCTATGCTTAGGATTGGGTCTTGTCCATCACATCATTCTCCTAATGATGTGATCCCGTTATCAACGACATCCAATGTCCATAGCCAGGAAACCATGACTATCTGTTGATCACAACGAGCTAGTCAACTAGAGGCTCACTAGGGACATATTGTGGTCTATGTATTCACACGTGTATTACGATTTCCGGATAATACAGTTATAGCATGAATAAAAGACAATTATCATGAACAAGGAAATATAATAATAATACTTTTATTATTGCCTCTAGGGCATATTTCCAACACTGCTGCCCTCCATGTGTGGATATCCTGTATTACCAGGTCCCGAACCCTGTCAGCCGAGCTAGCGACATTGTCAAAAATCCTCGCGTTTCTTTCCTTCCAAATCCTCCAATGGAGAAGGATGACAATAGTATCGAAGTTCTTCTTCATTGGTTTTGGGATCCCCTCCCTCGCCTTCAGCCACCAATCCTCTGTAGAACTGAAATTGACCTCCGGTATTATGAAATATGCCCCTGTCCAATCCCTGAACCTCGTCCAAACCTGCCTGGTAAAGTCACAGTGCACAAAAAGATGTGAGCAAGTCTCCGGGACAGATGAGCATAGTGTGCAGGTGCCATTTGACGGCCAGTTCCTTCTCTCTAAGTTATCCGCCGTCAGACATCTTCCGTGAACTGCCAGCCACATGAAAAATTTACACCGTGGTGGCGCTTTGGATTTCCATATCAGCTTGTGGCAGGCAAAGCGAGTGTTCCCGAGGAAGAACAATTGATACGCGCTCTTGACCGAGAACTGATGATCATTCGTGAGTTTCTAGACGAGACGGTCCCTTGAACCAATTGTGAGAGATGTGGCCTGAACAATATCCCAGATCCTCAGATATTGGGCCATGGCTATGAGAGTTAAGCCTCCAGAGATGTCTCTCACCCACGCCCTGCCATGTATGGCGTCTCTTACAGATTTTTCTCTATTCCTCACAAAGGAGAACAGCTCCGGAGCTAATGTAGCAATAGATTGACCATCGGGGAGCCAATTATCCGTCCAGAACTTTGCTCTCTCTCCATTGCCTAGGCTGACACGACACGCCACACTAAACATGGCCTAAACCTCCTTTTCATTACTGTCCGGTAGCAGTTGCCATGGTCTCTCACTCGTGTCCCACCTTAACCAAGGCCATTTGCAACGAAGTGCCATACCAAACCACTTGAGGTTAATTACACCGAGACCTCCCAGTTCCAAGGGCATACAAACTCTTGACCAAGGTAATAGACAGTGACCTCCATTGATTTCTTCTTCCCCCTTCCAGATGAACCCCCGACAACGCCTATTGATGATTTTAATGGCCCACGCCGGCATAGGAAGTACAATCATCAAATGAATTGGCAAGGCCATAAGAATTGAACGAGTGAGAGTAAGGCACCCCGCCGCAGCTAGCATCTTTGGCTTCCATCCTTTCATTTTCCCTGAAATTTTGTCAATGAGAGGAAGCAGCTCGTTACGTCGCAATCTATATATGGAGAGAGGTAAGCCCAAGTATTGAATCAGGAATTGTTGTCGTCTGCACTGAAAATGTTCCTCAACTGCAGCAGACACCCCCTCATCACAACGGATGGTGGTGACAGTACTCTTGTGCATATTAATCCTCAGTCCCGTGGCTTCCCCCAGCAGATTCAGAATACCAGATATGGACTGAAGATCCGAATGCATCGGTTTAAAGAACAAAATGGCATCATCCGCAAAAATGGAGGCTCTTGGCATCTTGGAGTTGCAAGCAATATCCGATAGAAACTTATGTTGTACTGCCCACTGCAACATGCCGTGCAAACTATCCATGGCAAGGATAAACAAAGTCGGAGATAGTGCGTCTCCTTGTCTAACTCCTTTACCCAGGGCAAAAGGTTGGCCCACTACTCCATTCATGAGAATAGAGGAAGATGCAGTTGACAACAATCCACAAATCCATGAGCACCACCTTCTTCCAAATCCTCTCTTCCTCAGCACTTGCAGAAGGAATTCCCAAGACAAAGCGTCAAAAGCTTTGGAGATGTCAATCTTCATCAGCACCGCTTGTTTGCGTTTCTGGTGGAGCCATTTGGCCGTATTGTGCACAAATTTGAAGTTCTCATGCATGTTGCGCTTACTGACAAACGCGGATTGTGCCGGAGAAATAATAGTAGGCAAAATGGGTGCAATCCTAGAGGCAAGCACTTTGGCAAAAATCTTTGCCACCCCGTGAATTAGATTGATAGGCCGGAAATCACTCACCTCCAGAGAATCTGATTTCTTCGGCAGTAGAGTGATGATGGAGGAATTGAGGCGTCCAAAGGAATAAAATCTGGCATCAAACAGGGCCTTGATAACTGCCATGAAATCCTGTGCTATGATCTCCCAACACACCTTGAAGAATAGCCCTGAAAACCCATCCGGCCCTGGTGCCCTATCCGGGGGCATTTCCATTATAACATGCTTCACCTCCTCATCCGTGAAAGGAGCTTCCAAACTGCTTGCCATTTCAGGAGAGATCTGCCCCAAATTCAGCTCATCAAGCCTTATTGTGTGTGGTGGGTGGTCCGGTGTGCCCATGAGGTTTTTGAAGAATTGGCTTGCCATGTCTAACTTCTCATCATTAGTCATGACCGTCTGCGTGCCTGCCCTTAAATACGGTATCAGGTGCTTTCTTCGCCAGCCGTTGGTCTTCATATGGAAGTACTTAGAATTTGCGGCCCCCTCCTTTAGATCCTGCACCCTCGCCCTCTGCCTCAACCGAACCCTTTCTAAAGAAGCAAATGCCAGACATTTACCTTTGAGAAAAGCCTTCAGCTTACGCTCCTCCTCAGACAGCGGTCGCCCTTCTTGTGCCGCGTCCAATCTCAAGATGACCTCGCTAGCGATTTGGAATTGAAGATTCAGCCGGCTCACACTCTTCTGACCCTAGCTTCTTAGAGCTTTAGCTGTGCGCAGTAGTTTGATGTGCATAATCTTCATTTATGGATGTAAATTATCCGATGGTACACAAGCTTGCAAACATTCTTTTAACAAGCCGGCTCTGGTAGGGTAGCAGCGACAGCGCCGCGTTGACGGCTTGTTCTGGCGGCAGTAGTGATCGTTCCATGGTCATGGAATCTCGATGTAATTTTTATTATATTTGAGATGCTTTGTACTTCTGATGAACTTTTATAATAGATTTGATCATTTTCGCCAATAAAAGAAGAAACAATATGCTTATCGACAAGTACAAACTAAACTATATACATTTACACATTATGTTTTAAACGTTTTCTTCTTTTAATTTTAAAACAATATGTGTGAGGAATGTTTTAGAAAAAATATTTAAATTTTTTAACATAAACACATATTAGCTCAATAGAATATCAAATACAAATAGATATTGGGTAATTGAACCCACATATATGAAAACTACCCTAAGCAAACGAGAGAGCATGACTACGATTATGTGCGTGCAAATTCTTGCCAAATCCGCAGCTGAACTTGTCTGTGTTGCACCGCTGTGGCTTACACTAATAATGGACAACATCGATAAATTCAACTACTCAAGTACCAGCAAAAACCTAGAGAAACAAATCTCGTTTCTAAATAAGTTAACAATTACAGTAGGATCATCAAAACAATTTAGTGTTGGTTCTTTTCTGGACTAGATGCTTGTGGACAATCATTTGGGAACTTTCGGGACCTCCTTCATTTGTGGGGTGTTGAACAGATCGGAACATTAAAAAGAAAAGAATGATTGCGATGAGATACCCTCTTGAATCCTACACAGTTGAATTTGTATAAGTTTGTCTGGTTGCCCCATCAGACAATCCTAAAGGTTTCAATCTTTTTTCCTTAAAAATCCTAAAGGTTCAAATCCAGTAAATTGTCTATAAAAATTCGAGTAATAAAAGAACCAATAAATATTCGATCTAGAGTGCTCAAAATTATTCATATAAAATTTTGATTCAAGAAAATTGTGATTTAGTGTCTCAAAAGTTGGGTGCTTTATAAGGAAACACTCAAATACTTCATAGACATTCACTCACCAATGTTATGCGGGGGAAAACATCAGGTCCTTGGCTTTTAGGGGCCCGCAAGATTATTTTCGGCATGTGTGAGTGGAAGGGGCATTCTTGGCTTTTACCTTTTTGTGCTTTTGAGTTTGACAAGATGGCACCTCACTTATTTTAACCTCGCTCAAGCTTGTGGTCCATTTGCTGCCTCGGTAGATTCGGGATTCCTATTGGCGGGGAATCTTTTGGACCGAACTTCTATTTTCTGTTTGTGTTCTTACCGGAAATACAGTTACTGTTGGGTCTTGGGTCTTGGGCTTCTATTATTTTACTCGTTTCTTTTCCTTCCTGCAGTACTCGATCCTCTGTTTGCCAGAAGCCTCCTGCAAAAACCAAGAACCGAAAGCAAGAGTACAAGAAAGAGGAGAGACATACTATCATCTTAGGCAATGTTAGAGTTCCGAAGCAACCCTTTTTTCAAGGCCCAAGAATAAGTGAAAGACCAAGTGTCTCTGAACCATGCTTGATTTGGGGGGTCAGTGTCAGATCCTTGCGCAAAGAAGAGTGAATTCCATTTATTTATTTTATCTTCAAAATTTACCTTTTTCACAAATATTACCACATTTAGTAAAAATTCTCAATTTATACTCAAAAAAATTTAGGCAAATATGTGCCACTTTTTAGCACATTTCAGTTTTTCTTCATTTTTAGTATTGTATACTATGTCATGAACCACATGGATTAATATATATGTATACCGAACCGAATTAACCTGGCCGAGCAAATCGTACTACGGTGGGGGCGCGCGAGCTGGTCCAACCCAACCGAGCCACAGCGGACCCACGGGCGTGACACACTCGAGCTAGTCCAACCCAACCCAGCCACTCTCTCTTTTTTGATTTTTTTTTTCCAAAACTGTGATGATTTTTGTAGCAAATTCAAAATCTATACGTGTTTATGCAAGAAAGTCAAAACTAGCTCCCTGTCGGCCTCCGGTTAGCCGAAGAGTGGCTCTTCGGCCAGCTGTTCCCCGAAGAAGGCTCTTGAGCCTCGTGTTGGCTGAAGAGTGCCCGAACTAGGTCGAAAAGGACTCTTCAGGAAGAGTACTCTTTGATCAACCGTAGGCCGAAGAGTCCTTGGGCCCCAACTTTTCGCGTGAACTGTTGGCCGAACTTGCATGGCTGCGCTCTTCTGCTTATGGTAGGCCAAAGGTTTTTTTTAATTATGACTTACGGATGTTGCGCAACCATTTTCCATCTTAGACAGTGAAAAAAAATTGCGCAACCCTTTTCGTCAATATTTTCCCGCCAACTCTTTTCCTCCATATGTTCCCGCCACCCGTTTCCCGCCAACCCTTTCCCGCCATATGTTCTCGCCATCCGTTTCCCACCAACCCTTTCCCTCCATATGTTCCCACCAACCCCTTCCCGCCAACCCTTTCTCTCCATACCCCAGTCCTTCTTTCCCGTCATTTTCCCCTCTCTACCTATAAAACTCTGTAACGCCCTCGATGCGGCTATAGCTCCCACGTGTCGAGGCACGACTTAGAGGCATAAACGCATTGAAAGCAATGTCGCAAGTTAGGCAATCTTCACAACATCCCATGTAATATAGATAATAAAAGGGGAGATACATAGTTGGCTTACACTCGCCACGTCAATCAAAGTACATAAATAGCATTACAACATCCAAACACTCATGGCCCGACTACGGCGCCAAAATAAAAGATAAACCCAACATGCGACACGGTCCCGATCACCCCAACTGGGCACCACTACTGATCATTAGGGAAAGACACATAATATCGGCGTGAGTCCTCGTCAAACTCCCACTTGAGCTCAAGCGCGTCATCTGGAACGGAATCATCAGGCCCTGCATCTGGTTTGGAAGTAATCTGTGAGCCACAGGGACTCAACAATCTCGCACCCTCGCGATCAAGACTATTTAAGCTTATAGGTAAGGCAAGGTAGAATATGTGGAGCTGCAGCAAGCGACTAGCATATATGGTGGCTAACCTATTCGCAAAAGAGAGCGAGAAGAGGAGGCAAAGCGCGAACGAGTAACTAGAGGTAAACCCGTGACAAGCATTACTCCAACACCGTGTTCACCTCCCGGACTCCACCGAGAAGAGACCATCACGGTAAATCACACAGTTGATTCATTTTAATTAAGTTAAGGTTCAAGTTATCTACAACCGGACATTAACAAATTCCCATCTGCCCATAACCGCGGGCACGGCTTCGAAAGTTCAAATCCCTGCAGGAGAGTCCCAACTTAGCCCATGACAAGCTCTCACGGTCAACGAAGGAATAGACAGTCGGCGTTCTGGGAACGGGGGTCCCCAGACTTGCCTGCCTGCGGCCTGCGGCGTGGCTCAAAGGGGGGCCCAGCACGGCCCATCTTCACCAACACAAATCCAAGACCTTCGCGAGGGGCCAAACCTCGCGGGGCGGACGACGTGGAGCTTCCTCAGGCACGGCCTTGTCAGGCTGGCTCACGAGGAGGCGGAGAGATTAAGGCGGGGTACCTCACGAGGTGCCCATGACACAAGCCGTGACAACTCAGGGCGCCAGGAGGGTGCCAGCCCGCGCAGCGTCTCCTTTCCTCTTTGGTGCAAAGGGGGCAAGCGCAGTCGCGGAGTACCGAGGCATCCGGCAAAGGTTGCCATTTCAGTGCAACGAGAGCAAGACCAGGAGGACTACGAGACAGAGGTCATCGTGGGGCCCAAGACGGCGTCATCACCAGAGCCTTGCGCAGGCGAAGACTACTTTTGTCAGGATAGTTGATACTTGCTGCCCCCTTCAAATTAGCCCGCCATTGTTGGCTCCCTTCCGGCTCAATATTTGGAGAGAGAACCAGGGCCTCTATAAATAGGACCAGCCACCCACATAGCAAGGGGGCCGACCAGAGGAGAGCAGAGAGAGAGAGAGAGAAAGGTGACTGAACTCCTCCGAGCAGTTCATCGCCCCAGCCAAGAACAGACCCTCGCGAGGCTGTTCTTTCTTGTATTGTTCATCATCATCAGCCCAAGAGGCAATCCACACACCACACACTGAAGTAGGGTATTACACCACAACGGTGGCCCGAACCAGTATAAACCCTGTGTCTCTTGTGTTGTTCTTTCCTTAGTTTAGATCCAAGCATGGCCGAGGGGTGCAGGTAGGTAGGAGGCGAAATCTCCGCGCGTACCCTAGTATTCGAACCTCAAGGGTCTGCCGGAACCCGAAATCCGACATTTGGCACGCCAGGTAGGGGTGCGCCGGAATTCGTCTTCCACCGCCCCGTTCTCCTCCGACCGTCACGCCCATGTCTGACGCTCGTCGGGCCCGCGCCGAGCGCCGGGCCGCACTCGCTTCCCGCGTCGCCCAGACGGCCCCTGTCGGCGGGCATCCACGCCGTTCCCCGTCACCTGCGTCAACGCCGCCACCGGCCCGGCGAGGGACAAGCGGCAATCATCGTCCCGGCATCCGTCCGTGCGGCAGGACGGCCGCACCGCAACCCCCTCGCTTGCCCTAGCTGGTTCTTCGTCCCGCGCGCTCCGCGCGCCCATGGCCCCCCGCAACCTCTCCCCCGCCTATCGCGCTGCACCCACACCCCCAGTCGTCGCGACCCTCTTGGGCGGCTCGCAGGCGCCGCCTACAAGTTACCACGTCAAGCCGTTCATCCGCCGGGTCAGCGCCGCCTCCACGCGGCAGGGGGCTCCCTTGGATCGGGCGGTGCCCGAGACTGGCATGAGCTTCAGCTCGGAGGACCACCTCTCCAACTCGGCCTGCTCGGGCACGCTCCCCATGCTGTGCACCCCCACCATCTGCCAGGTGGCCGTCACCAGAACTCTCATCGATGGCGGGGCAGGCCTCAGCGTGCTCTCAGTCGAGGCCTTCAACCTCCTCTGCATACCCCTGGAACGGCTGCAGCCCAGCCGGCCCTTCTCAGGCGTTGGGGGCAGGTTGTCCGGCTCCTTGGGACAGATTCGGCTCCCAGTGACCTTCGGCACCTACGACAACTTCCGCACGGAGCTGGTCGACTTCGACATCGCCCCCATCGGCCTCCCCTACAACGCCATCCTCGGCTACCCAGCGCTGGCCCAGTTCATGGCCGTGACGCACCCGGCGTACAACCTCATGAAGATGCCCGGGAGCAGCGGTGTCCTCACCATGCACGGGGACACTGGGGACGCTCTGCGGGTGCTCAAGCTCGTCTTCAAGACAGCGGCGTCGGCACAGCCCGCCGCCTTGGAGGCCCCCGAGCCCAAGGAGGTTGCGCCGCCAAGAAGAAACAGTTGTTCACCCAAGACAAGGCAGTAACCAAGCAGATACCCGTCGACGAGGATGGATCCACCAACGCCACTTTCACCATAGGCGCCCACCTCAAACCCGAGTAGGAGGAGGCCCTGGTTGGGTTCCTGCGCGCAAACAAGAAGGTATTCGCTTGGGAGCCAGACCAGTTGGCAAGGATCCCTAGGAGTGTAATCGAGCATCACCTCAACGTGTGCCCCAACGTGCGCCCTGAAGCAGAAGGCCAGGCGGCAGTCCACAGAAAAGCAGGCCTTCATCGTCCAAGAGACCCGCAAATTAGAGGCCGCTGGGGTCATTCGCGAGGTCCGATACCCAGATTGGTTGGCCAACCCTGTCGTTGTGCCAAAGAAGGGAGGGAAGGAACGCATGTGTGTCGACTTCACCAACCTCAACAAAGCGTGCCTGCAAGATCCGTTCTCGCTCCCCCGCATCGACCAGATCGTCGATTCCACTGCGGAATGCGACCTGCTATGCTTCCTGGATGCCTTCTCTGGGTATCACCAGATCAAGATGGCGGTTGAAGACGTCGAGAAGACAACCTTCCTAACCCCGTGTGGGGTGTACTGCTACACCTGCATGCCATTCGGACTGCGTAACGCAGGGGCGACCTTTCAGCGGCTGATGCATATCACCTTGGGCCCGCAGCTCAGGAAGAATGTTGAAGCCTACGTCGATGACATCGTGGTAAAATCTCGGGAGGCCAGGACCTTGATACAAGACCTGGAGGAAACCTTCGCGAGCCTCAACGTAGTGAACCTACGGCTCAATCCAGAGAAATGTGTGTTCGGAGTCCCCTCGGGCAAGCTCTTGGGTTTCCTCGTGTCTCACCGAGGCATTGAGGCTAACCCAGAGAAGGTCAAAGCAGTGGAAGACATGAGCCCGCCAAAGACCCTCAGAGAAATGCAGAAGCTCACGGGGCACGTAACCGCGCTAGGGCGCTTCATCTCCAAGTTGGGGGAGCGAGCGCTACCCTTCTTCCAGCTAATGAAGAAAAAGGGGCCCTTCGAGTGGACTGAAGAGGCTGACAAGGCATTCCAGGATCTCAAGAAATACCTGACCAGCCCACCGGTCATGGTGGCTCCGCGCCCTCAAAAGCCCCTGGTGCTTTACCTCGCCGCCACTCCCTACTCCGCTAGCGCAGCCCTGGTGGCAGTCAGAGAGGAGCGTCGAATCAAAACCGCGGCAGCAGCCCGAGGCAAGGCGGAACTGGTATGAGGAAGGCCCACAGAGGCCGCCACGACGGCTGATGAGGACCAGCCGCCGCAGAGGGCGCACCAGAGGCAGAAGAGGCCCCTCTCCCAGATGGCCAGTCTCAGGAGGCCTCATTGTCTCGAGAGGCGCCATGGTATCCAAAGGGAGCCGCAGGACTGACGCACTCCACCTCATTGAGCACCCAGTGTACTTCGTCAGCACAGTGTTGCGGGATGCAAGGGCACGGTACCCTATGCCCCAGAAACTCCTCCTCGCGCTACTGGTGGCCTCGCGCAAGCTGCGACACTATTTCAGGGTCACCCCATCAAGGTCGTCTCGTCATACCCCCTGGAGAGGGTGCTCAGGAGCCCCAATTCAGCTGGGAGAGTCGCTGAGTGGAACATAGAGTTGCAAGCGTTTCAGCTCGAATTCAGCACGACCAGAGTCATCAAGGGAGCAGCGTTGGCAGATTTTGTGGCAGAATGGACGGAGGCGCCAGGCCTCAAGGCCGATGAGGATCGGTCCCTATTCTCGGGAAGCGAGGCGCCAGAAGTCTGGGTCATGTACTTCGATGGGGCGTTCTCCAGACACGGCGCAGGGGCTGGGGCGGTGCTTATATCGCCCACCCAGGACAAACTCTATTACGCCGTGCAGCTTTGTTTCCAGCAAGGCGAAAAGGTCTCCAACAACATAGCGGAGTATGAAGGTTTAATAGCGGGCTTGAAGGCCGCAGCTGCCGTGGGGGTGAAACGCCTCACCATCAAGGGCGATTCGCAGCTCCTTGTCAATTTCTCCAACAAGGTGTACGAGCCAAAGGATGAGCACATGGAGGCCTACCTTGCAGAGGTCCGCAGGATGGAGAAGCAGTTCTGGGGGTTGGAGTTGCAGCGTGTGCCCCGTGGCACCAATCAAGAGGCCGATGACATCGCCAAACGCGCGTCCAGGCGGTTACCTCAGGAGCCTGGCGTTTTCGAGGAACGGCTCTTCAAGCCTTCAGCCTTGCCGTCACTATCAAACACGGCTCAGCCCCGGGAGGAGCTCCCCCAGCCACCTGCCTCCGGACCTCCGGCCTGTGGCCCGGCCTCAGGAGCACGCCTGCTCCTGACGATGGAACCTCAGGAGGGATGTTGGATCACGGAGCTCCGGAGCTACTTGACGCAAGGGACCCTGCCGGAGAAGGAGGAGGAAGCAGAGCGAGTGGCACGCCAGGCCACGGCATACTGTATCAGAGATGGAGAGCTCTACCGGAAGCGACCAAACGATGTATCCCTGCGCTGCATCTCTAGGGAGCAAGGGAAGGAACTACTGGAAGATATACACGGCGGGGACTGCGTACATCATTCATCGTCACGGACCCTCGTCGGCAAGGCGTTCCGCAGTGGGTTTTATTGGCCCACCGCGCTCAATGATGCCGTTGAACTAGTGAAAGCTTGTGAGGCCTGCCAGTTCCACACCAAGCAGATCCATCAGCCGGCAGGGGGCTTGCAGACTATCCCCCTTTCGTGGCCATTCGCAGTCTGGGGGCTCGACATCTTGGGTCCGTTTCCTCGGGCGCTAGGGGGCTACCGCTACCTTTACGTTGCGGTAGACAACTTCACCAAGTGGGCTGAAGTGGAGGCTGTCCGCACCATTCCTGCGGGTTCCGCGGTCAGTTCATCAAGGGCATCGTGAGCCGGTTCGGGGTGCCGAATCGCATCATCACGGACAACGGTTCGCAGTTCACCAGTAACCTCTTCAAAATGTACTGTGCTAACCTTGGAACGCAGATATGCTACGCTTCGGTGGCGCACCCCCGAAGCAACGGCCAGGCCGAGCGAGCCAATGCGGAGGTCCTGAGGGGCCTCAAGACCAGGACGTTCAAGAAGAAGCTGGAGGCCTGTGGCAGAGGTTGGTACGACGAGCTTCAGTCCATGTTGTGGTCCCTCCGCACAACCGCGACCAAGCCGACTGGGGAGACCCCGTTCTTCCTGGTCTACGGGGCCGAAACGGTCCTCCCTCACGAGGTCATACGTCGCTCCGCGCGGGTCCTGGCGTTCAACGAGGCGCAACAGGACGCCATGTGGGGGATGGACCTCGTGCTGGGGGAGGAACGTCGCCGAGAAGCCGCGCTAGGAGCGGCGAGGTACCAACAAGCGCTGCGGCGATATCACTGCTGCAACATCCGCCCCAGGACACTCGAGGTAGGAGACCTCGTGCTCAGGCAGGTCCTCTCCAGGGAGGGGCTGCACAAGCTCTCTCCCATGTGGCAGGGCCCGTTTAAGGTTGTTCATGTTTCCAAGCCCGGCTCAGCGCGCTTGGAGACTCAGGAGGGAGTGCTGGTCCAGAACGCATGGAACATCCAGCACCTCCGGAGGTTCTACCCCTAAAAAGGCCCGGAGCCTGTGAAGCTATCGCATTTTGGAAAAGGCCCGGAGCCTGTGAAGCAAGGCGAATGCATGTGAAGCTATCGCGTTTTGGAAAAGGCCCAGAGCCTGTGAAGCAAGGCGAATGCCTGTGAAGCTATCGCATTTTGGAAAAGGCCCGGAGCCTGTGAAGCTATCGCGTTTTGGAAAAGGCCCGGAGCCTGTGAAGCAAGGCGAATGCCTGTGAAACGATCGCGTTTTGGAAAAGGCCCGGAGCCTATGAAGCAAGGCGAATGCCTGTGAAGCTATCTCGTTTTGGAAAAGGCCCGGAGCCTGTGAAGCAAGGCGAATGCCTGTGAAGCTATCGCATTTTGGAAAAGGCCCGGAGCCTGTGAAGCAAGGCGAACGCCTGTGAAGCTCGCCGCCCGTGACACTCTCACGTAATAATGAGTTGGGGATGTACACGCCCCGGAGTCTCAGGAGCGCCGGCCTCAGGCCCTGGGGCTCCCTCCCATGCCCAGTGGCAGCACTTAGCTCCGCGCTGGTGAGAAGACGTCGAAGACTAGACTAGGTGCCGGACGCGCCTTTTCATTTGCTTTCCGCAGTTGGCTTGTTCTTCTTCATTTGAAGTTTTATTGAAGTTGTTGCCATCTTTGGCTTGCGGTTCTTTGGCTTTTCATGCTCCTGCCTCGATTTCTCTTGTGCAAGGCCTCGCGAGGAGGAGAGCCGAGCGCCCTCGCGAGTGTTCCTATCCTAGTCACTCAAAGGGTTCGCGACCTGGGCCCCTTGCAGGAGCACCCCTCCAGTCCGTGCCCCTCGGGCACCATGACACTAACACAGGGCCTGGGTCGGTCGCCCCCACGGCTGGGGCCGGGAACCATCCACGCGCGGGCACATAGTCGGAAGGTACGATGAAGAAAGCAAAACGATAATTAACAGCAATAACCCATATACGCCCCCGCGGGGAACCACACTACTGTCCTTCTTTATGCAGGAAAAGGGAAGAGAAAAAAACAAATCTGGTGCGGCACGCCTCGCACCGGCCCACAGGGAAGCCCGAGTTGCCTCCGGAGCTCAGGCGGACTCCCTCTTGCGCTCCACCAGGGCACGTCGATGGGCGGATGCGCCACCATCCCCCAAGCAGATACGACGACGTGGGGGCTGGCTGCGGCCACCACTAGGAGAGTCGCCACCTGAAAAAGAACCGGAGAAGCTTGAGGAACCCTGAGTGCCGCCAGCCCCGCGAGCACCGTCCTCTCCATCATCGCCGGAGCCGGGTTCTCAGCCGCGGTCGTCGCCCTCGGGGCAACACCCCGCGCGGCGACCATCTTCCCCAAACACCCTCACGTAGAGGGTGGCATCGCCGTCGAACCTGAAGTATAGGGTGCACCGACGGCCCAGGCCACGCGCGCGGGCAAACGTCTGCCAACCGCGGGCCAGGGCCAGGCTCCCGGCTGCGGAGACCTCCAGTGAAACCCATGAGGCCCAGCAGTAGCAGCCGTCAGCCTGAAGCCAGAAGCCGCTCGGGGCGCCGGCTGGGAGCTCGCCGAGGAGGAAGCGAGGAAGTGGGAGCCGGGTGCTAGTCGGCTCCGCCGACCACACGACAAACTCCGGCAGCACCTCTGCAGCGCGAAAGCGCGGCATAGGGTGACGCGCAGCCGGAGCGCACCCCCCGACCGCAGCAATCCGCCCGCCACCGCGCTGGAAAGCGTCTCCGCGGCCGCGGGGAGCTGCCGTGGTGGCCACAAGATGTTTGCGGGGGCGCCCTCGGCCGCGCTTGGGCGGGGGAGAGGCATGCTCTGCCTGGCAAGCCTTCCCCTTCTCCGCGGCCGAGAACCTCCTCGACGGGGCCATGAAGAAGAAGGAGAAGCAAGGGGAGATGAACCGGAAGGGCGCACGCCGTCCCGTACTTATAGCCGGTGGAGGCCAACCGCCGACCTCCACGATCGCAGGTAATCATGACCCATTTTGCATGCAGGGACTTGTCCAGTCAGTGCAGTTGCCGAGGCACCATGGGGAAGTGGAGACGCCCACGTCCAATCGACCGCCATGCGGCGCCCAAGGCCGCAGGCTGTTAGGTCCCCCGGCGCTTCGCTCTTGCCCTTCCGCCTCCCTGCACGGCCAAGTCCGGGCGCGCCTTGGGCCCGGGGGCTACTGTCGGCGTTCTGGGAACGTGGGTCCCCAAACTTGCCTACCTGCGGCCTGCAGCGTGGCTCAAAGGGGGCCCCAGCATGGCCCATCTTCACCAACACAAACCCAAGACCCTCGCGAGGGGCCAAGCCTCGCGGGGCGGATGACGCGGAGCTTCCTCAGGCACGGCCTCGTCAGGCTGGCTCACGAGGAGGCAGAGAGATCAAGGCGGGGTACCTCACGAGGTGCCCATGACACAAGCCGTGACAACTCAGGGCGCCAGGCGGGTCCCAGCCCGCGCAGCGTCCTCCTTTCCTCTTTGGTGCAAAGGGGGCAAGCGCAGTCGCTGAGTACCGAGGCATCAGGCAAAGGTTGCCATTTCGGTGCAACGAGACCAAGACCAGGAGGACTACGAGATGGAGGTCACCGCGGGGCCTAAGACGGCGTCATCACCAGAGCCTTGCGCAGGCGAAGACTACTTTTGTCAGGATAGCTGATACTTGCTGTCCCCCTTCAAATTACCCCGCCATTGTTGGCTCCCTTCCCGCTCAATATTTGTGGAGAGGACCAGGGCCTCTATAAATAGGACCAGCCACCCACACAACAAGGGGGTCGGTCAGAGGAGAGCAGAAGAGAGAGAGAGAAAGGTGACTGAACTCCTCCGAGCAGTTCATCGCCCCAGCCAAGAACAGACCATCGCGAGGCTGTTCTTCCTTGTATTCTTCATCATCATCAGCCCAAGAGGCAATCCACACACCACACACTGGAGTGGGGTATTACACCACAACGGTGGCCCGAACTAGTATAAACCCTGTGTCTCTTGTGTTGTTCTTTCCTTAGTTTAGATCCAAGCATGGCGGAGGGGTGCAGGTAGGTAGGAGGCAAAATCTCTACACGCGCCCCAGTGTTCGAACCTCAAGGGTCTGCCGGAACCCGAAATCCGACATAGACCTGCTCCCGAGACATTCCGATCAAACTCGGTATCCCGGTTCTTCAAGACACTTTGACAAGTTAAAACTAATCTAGCAACACCACCCAGATGTGCCGACAAATCCCGATAGGAGCTGCACATATCTCGTTCTCAGGGCACACCGGATGAGCAAGACGTCGGGTAGGCCAGCCCAGAGTTTCCCCTGGTAGCCCCGGACATCGCTCGGTTGGACCAACACTCAGAGGAGCACTGGCCCAGGGGGGCTAAAATAAGATGACCCTCGGTCTTGGGAAACCCAAGGGAAAAAGAGGCTAGGTGGAAAATGGTAAAACCAAGGTTGGGCATTGCTGGAAAAGCTTTAAACAAGGCGAACTATCAAGGGGTTCCCATTATAACCCAACCACGCAAGGAACGCAAAATCCGGGAACATAACACCGATATGACGGAAACTAGGGCGGCAAGAGTGGAACAAAACACTAGGCGAGAGGCCGAGCCTTCCACCCTTTACCAAGTATATAGATGCATTAAGATAACAAGGCAATATAGTGATATCCCAATAAGTAAATAATGTTCCAACAAGGAACGGTCTCCCATCTTCACCTGCAACTAGCAACGCTATAGGAGGGGCTGAGCAAAGCGGTAACATAGCCAATCAACGGTTTGCTAGGACATGGTGGGTTAGAGGTTTGACATGGCAATTTGGGAGGCATGATAAGCAAGTGGTAGGCATCGTAGCATAGGCATAGCAAAAGAGCGAGCATCTAGCAAAACAAAGATAGTAGTGATTTCGAGGGTATGATCATCTTGCCTGCAAAGTTGTCAGAGTTGACTGGATCCTTGAAAGCAAACTCAACGGGCTCCTCGTTAGCAAACTCGTCTTCTGGCTCTACCCAAACAAGACAAACAAGCAACAAGGACACAATCAACCACGTGCAAGGCTCAAACAAAATGATGCAAAGATGGTATGCTATGTGGGATGCGATATGGGATGCATATGCAAGATTTGACAAGGAATGCATGAACCTGGCCTCAACTTGGAAATCCAAGTGTGGCACTGGAAAGATGAGATGAGATCGCTTGAAAACGATATAAGGATCACCGGAATCGGAGTTACGGTTTGGAAATGGCAAGCAATTCAAATATGACACCGGTCTGCGATTTACAGCAAGTAGTCATCTAAATGCAACAAGATGAACATGCTACAACACTCAAACATGGCAGGGATCCACTCATGATGCTTAACAAAAGACTAGCACTGAGCTACGGCCAATTCATCCATAAACAGGTTCAAACAAGCATGGCAAAAATGCATCTGGTAAACAGATTTCAGACTTAGTGAAATAAACACTTGTCTGGAATTTCAGATCAGATAGCACACTTTGGAGCATGAAAACAATATGCTATAGGACCTGAACATGGCAAAGTAAAGGATGGCATCGAGCTACTCAAAGATCTTAACAAAAGTCCCTTAGTGACCTTGAGCCAAAAGGGATCAGAAAATACATTTGCAAGCATGTGAACATGGCAAAAACATAATCAGATCACAGACTTGGTGAAAACTAGAGCATGCTGAAACAGATATCAAGTAGGCATGTTTACGAGCTCGATGCACTCACTACAGAGCAAGTCATGACAATCTAAGCATACACCCATCAAGAATACACAAAATACAAGCTAGACATGGCAAGAACAATAACATAGCATGCACGGATCAACTACAACATCCTCGGCAAAATTGCTAACAAGTAGACAATCTGCCCAGATTCACGAAATAGCAAAAGTAGAGCTCGATTGACTCAAGCTAGGGTGCTCCATAATTGCAAACAAAGACATGGATGGATATAGCACTACAAGATTAGCAAAACATACTTACTGATCATCCTCAAAAGAGGCACGGATTAATAGGAAACAACATGAACATATGGCATAATGAGATAAATAGTCCAAGGGCTTAGTGGAAATGCTAAGTCCCTGAAATCAGCATTAACGAATGCTCCACTTTGCAAGCTTGTGCTAGTCACCACACACATCACAAAAATACATGGGTTGCACCTCTAAATAGATGGCAAAACATATAACAAAACTCATGTAGAGCTCAGGGGCATATCATGCACACAATAATCATGGCAAAAATGACAAATATCTAATTGGAGTAGCAGATCTGACAATTATCTCAAATAGCACTCTTCCAACAGCACTTCAGGCATCAAAATGAACTCAAATGAAAATGATGCAATGAGATGAAATGATGTGCTCTCTGAGGCGAACATATTGATATGCTATATGTCCAAAACGGAGCTACGGATGCAAAGTTACAATGCGATGAACATAGCCAAAATAATTAGGGTTTCGGGTAAAAAGTCAACCCGAGACGAATCTCAGATCCAGATCCGGCCGGTACGCTTCCCGAGGCGGAGGCGGATCCCGCCGGAATTACTGTAGACGACGGCGGCGACGGGCGAGGTCGGAGCTGCGGGCGGTGGAGGCGGCGGGCGGCGGGATGGCGGCACCGGAGAGGTGAGGCGGCGCGGGCGCGGCAGCCAAGGCGGCGGGCACCGGTAGCCAGGGAGGCGCGCGCCGGTGAGGGCGGCGGGCGGCGGAGGGACGTCCGGTGAGGCGGCCGACCGCGGGGAAGATGGCCCCGGGCGGCGGCGGGAGACAACGGGCCTCGGGGGCCCCTCCTAGGCCTCCCGGGCCGACGGCAACGGCGAAGTGGTGTGGCGGCGCGACCCAATCGGGATCCGGCACGTGGCCGTGGCGGCGCGGGTCGGACAATGTCCGGCCCGGCGGGTTTTGTCCGGCGGCGGCGGGTGGAGATGGATCTAGGGTTTGGACGGGGGAAGGAGAAGGAGATTTTCGGGGGTGACTTTATATAGGCATAGAGGGAGCTAGGAGTGTCCAAATGAGGTGCGGTTTTCGGCCACGCGATCGTGATCGAACGCTCTAGATGATGGAGAGGGTTTTGGTGGATTTTGGGCCAACTTGGAGGGGTGTTGGGCTGCAACACACACGAGACCTTTTCGGTCCCTCGGTTAACCGTTGGAGCATCAAACGAAGTCCAAATGGTACGAAACTTGACAGGCGGTCTACCGGTAGTAAACCAAGGACGCTTGGCAAGTCTTGGTCCAATCCGGAAATGTTTAATCCCCACACACGAGAAGAAGGTAAAAAATGACAACCGGAGGAGATAGGAGCGCCGGAATGCAAAACGGACAACGGGGAAAATGCTCGGATGCATGAGACGAACACGTATGCAAATGCAATGCACATGATGACACAATATGAGATGCATGACAATGATAACAACACACGGAGACAAAGACCCGAACCCAAGAGAATAAAATAACTTAACGCCAGAAACGGCAAGAGTTGGATTACATATTAGGAAAATCATATCCGGGGTGTTACAACACTGCACCACTACGAAAGGATCTTGTCCCGAGATCTAGGACTGAAAGAACGCCGGGTATTCAGAACGGAGGTGATCCTCGCGTTCCCAGGTAGCTTCACAGTCGGAATGGTGTGACCACTTGACTTTGAGGAATTTGATTGACTTGTTGCGAGTCTTGCGTTCAGTCTCTTCAAGAATAGCAACTGGGTGCTCACGATAAGAGAGATCTTCTTGGAGCTCAATGTCCTCGAAGTTGACAGTGCGGTCAGGGTTCTTGAAGCACTTTCAGAGCTGGGAGACATGGAACACGTCATGCACATTTGCAAAGTTTGAAGGAAGCTCGAGTTGATAGGCGAGATCGCCTCTCTTGCTGACGATCTTGAAAGGTCCCACGTATCTAGGGGCAAGCTTCCCTTTGATACCGAAGCGATGAGTACCTTTCATTGGAGAGACGCGGAGGTAATCATGATCTCCGATCTCGAAAGCCAAATCACGATGCTTACTATCATAGTAGCTCTTCTGGCGGGATTGGGTTGCTTTGAGGTTATCTCGAATGACTTTGCACATTTCCTCTGCCTCTGTGATTAAGTCATTACCCAAAAGCTGATGTTCACCGGTTTCAGACCAGTTGAGAGGGGTACGGCACTTCCTGCCATACAGAATTTCAAATGGGGCCTTGCCCGAACTTGCTTGAAAACTGTTGTTGTAGGAGAATTTAGCATATGGAAGACAATCCTCCCACTTCATGCCGAAGGAGATCACACAAGCCCTGAGCATATCTTCAAGAATCTGGTTGACACGCTCGACTTGACCGCTAGTTTGAGGATGGAAAGATGTGCCGAAGCGGATGTTGGTGCCCATGGCCTTTTGAAAAGAATCCCAAAACTTAGAGGTAAAGATGCTGCCACGGTCCGAAGAGATCACTTGTGGAATACCGTGTAGAGAGACAATTCGAGAGGTATAGAGCTCCTCCAATTGAGCTGCAGTGATTGACTCTTTGATAGGCAGAAAATGAGACACTTTAGTGAGTTTGTCGATGACAACGAATATAGCATCATTGCGACGTTTGGACTTTGGAAACCCAGTCACGAAGTCCATCTCAATGTGGTCAAACTTCCATTCTGGAATGGCAAGAGATTGGAGGAGACCACCTGGCCTTTGGTGTTCCGCCTTCACTCTTCTGCAGACATCACACTCATTCACGAATTGAGAAATCTCACGCTTCATTCGAGTCCACCAATAAGTCTGCTTGAGGTCCTGATACATCTTCGTGCTCCCAGGGTGGATGGAGAGGAGACAATTGTGAGCCTCGTTCATGATCACTTTACGAAGGTCACCTTTGGGCACAACAATACGATCCTCGAAGAAGAGAGTATCCTTGTCATCAAGGCGGTAGCACTTGTACTTGGGTTGACTCTTGGCAATCCCAATCTTCACCTTCTTCACCATAGCATCAAGAAGTTGGGCTTGGCGAATCTGGTCTTCCAAGGTAGGAGAGACTTGAAGGTTGGCGAGGAAACCTTGAGGAACAACTTGCAGATTAAGTTTGCGGAAAGCTTCACAAAGCTCGGGTTGATAAGGCTTGAGAATTAGACTGTTGCAATAAGCCTTCCTGCTCAATGCGTCAACAATCACATTGGCCTTGCCTGGAGTATACTCGATACTCAGATTATACTCTTGAATCATTTCGACCCATCAAGTTTGCCTGAGGTTTACACTAGGCTGAGTGAAGATGTACTTGAAACTCTTGTGGTCAGTGAAGATGTCCACTTTTCTTCCCAATAAGAGATGTCTCCAAGTCAAAAGAGCATGCACAACTACCGCCAACTTGAGATCATGAGTGGGGTAGTTCTTCTCATTGGGCTTCAATTGGCGAGAGGTATAAGCCACCACTTTCTTCTCTTGCATCAACACTGTACCAAGACCTTGGAGAGAGGCATCGCAAAAGACCTCGTACGGCTTGGATTCATCAGGCGGAGTAAGAACTGGAGCAGTGATCAATTTCGCTTTCAAAGTGTTGAAAGCAATGTCACACTCCGGAGACCAAACGTACTTGACATGCTTCTGGAGAAGATTTGAGAGAGGCTTCGCAATCTTAGAAAAGTTTTCAACGAATCTTCGACAGTAGCTTGCGAGACCGAGGAAGCTACGGAGTTGCTTCACGTTCTGAGGTGGTTCCCAATTCACAATTGCAGACACCTTCTCAGGATTCACCGCAATTCCCTTGGCAGAGATGATATGACCAAGATAAAGAACCTCATCGAGCCAAAATTTGCACTTGGAGAACTTGGCGTAGAACTTGTGTTCCCTGAGCTTATCGAGTACCAAACGCAAGTGCTTGGCATGATCTTCCTTGTTCTTTGAAAAGACCAGAATGTCGTCGAGATAGACCAAAACGAAGTCATTGGTGTAGGCGTTGAAGATGAAGTTCATCATGCGAGAGAACGTCGGAGGAGCGTTGACGAGGCCAAAAGACATGACAGTGTATTCATATGAACCAAAGCTTGTCCTGAAAGCCGTCTTGGGAATATCTTGCTCACGGATTCGAATCTGATGATAACCCATACGGAGATCAAGCTTGGAGAATACTTGGGCACCTTTGAGTTGTTCGAACAGCTCGTTGATGTTGGGAAGTGGGTATTTGTTCTTGATGGTATTCTTGTTCAATGGACGGTAATCAACACAAAGTCGATCCGTTCCATCCTTCTTCTTCACAAAAAGAACACCACAACCCCACGGAGAAGAACTAGGTTGGATGAGACCCATTCTCTCTTGAATATCGAGTTGCTTATTTAGCTCCTTCAACTCTTCAGGTCCGAGCTTGTAAGGACGCTTGCACACAGGTTCCGTACCCGGCTCAAGATCGATGACGAATTCAACTGGCCGGTGTGGAGGCATTCCTGGAAGCTCTTCTGGAAAGACGTCTTGATATTCGCAAACGACTGGAATTTGCGAGATAGCATCCAGTTCACCCTTCTCATTGAGAGAAAATAGACAGATGGTATCATCACGAGGAGCAAAGACAATTACATCCTCAGACGAATGAGTCAATTGAATCTGCATGGCTGCACAATCAAGATGCGCCTTGTGCTTAGAAAGCCAATCCATCCCGAGAATAAGATCAATATCCGAGTTGCCAAGGACCATTGGAGAAGAAAGAAACTTGTAATCGCCCAACGTGATAGTAACATCCGGAGCCAACATTTTAGTGTTCATGAACAAACCCGGAGAAGAAACCGCTATCGGCTTAGGCAAATCAATAGTATGCACATCATGCATGGATGCAAAAGGCTTCGATAAAAATGATAAAGATGCACTAGTGTCAAAAAGCACTCTTGCGGGAATGTCATTAACAGGAAGGTTACCCATAATCACATCTGGCGAGTCCTCTGCCTGAGCTGCATTCAACAAGTTGACCTTGGCGGACTTGGTGTTATGGTTGACCATAGCTGTACTTGCCGATCTCACAGGAGGAGGAGGAAGACGCCTCTGATTGAAGCATTTGTTGGCATAATGGCCCTTCTGTTGGCACTTGTTGCACATGACCTCTGAAAGCGGACGGTGATACAGAGCACTCGATCTTGGAGCTTGATACGAAGTCTTGTTCTAAAATCCAGGGTTGGGTGGGTGGGAAGATCCACTGCCACCTTTGCTCTTCTGATACGGCTGACGGAACGGAGGAGGAGGAAGCCAATACTTCTGCTGCTTGGCCACTTGAGTAGAGGAAGAAGGAGTAGCATCTCTGACTCGCTTCTTGGAAGCATCACACCTCAGTTGAGCGGCCTCTTGCTTCAATGCCATGTTGTAGAACTCATCGTATCTCAAGGGCTCAAAGAGAACAAGAGCTAGCTGGATTTCTTCTCTAAGACCACCCCTGAACTGGTATATCATGCTCTTCTCGTCAGGGACGTCCTGCTTAGCAAAGCGGGCGAGCTTCTGAAACAACTTGTTGTAGTCATAGACAGACAAAGAGCCTTGCTTCAGGTTGTGGGATTCCTCACGCTTGCTTTCAACCACGCTCTGAGGAATATGATGAGCTTTGAAGTCTTGACGGAATTCATCCCAGGTAATCACACGGCCTCCTCTGGAATCCTTGTACTGTTGGAACCATTCTGCAGCTTGATCTTTGAGTTGGAAGGAAGCGAACTTGACGAAGTCCTCAGGCCTGACGTTACTACACTCAAAATGCTTGTATAGATCCACGAGCCAATCGTGAGCATCAGTTGCCTCAACACAATTGCTGAAAGTCTTTGGCCCGTTAGCAAGGAACTGGTTGAGTGTAGCAAAGTGATTCTGATTGTTGCCTTGGTTGCCTTGGTTCGCTTGATTGCGCTCTTGAAGAATTTGCATGATCAACTATGTGTTTGCATTGGTTGCGGCCATCACAGCTTGCCATGCCTCCGGAGGAGGTGGAGGTGGTGGCGGATCCTGATTCTGATTCTGATTGGTGCTCTTAGCGGGAGCCATCCTGAAGAGGGTGACAACCGTTAGCACATTGACAGATAAAATGAAGCTGAATCAAACGGGTTGAAATTGCAACATAAAGTCTTCACATCCGAACATAAGAACGAATGCATTCCACTTGAAATGGTCACATATTCATAAATTGAGAAGCCACTTAGAATTTAGGTAGAGGAATAAATCAACAAGGTACGGATCGAGAACGAATACTCAGTAAGAAATCCCAATCTCAAACCAAATATCCGTGGAAGAAAAACTAGAGCTACAAGAATTCCCACCTATGAAACTCCCGAACCTTTCCGGTTATGCAATCAGGTGTTGGGCATACAGGGGAAGCATAATATCTCACCCAAATCTAGCAATTCCTACATCCAGCTGTATCCATCCTTCAACACATAACCGAGAAAAAACTTCGGAAACCATCTACCTCAACCTTCGAAAAGCATCCGTTATACAAGTTATGGCGATACTCCCGAACTCCCGCCCCAGTACTGGGTGGCGTCGAGGTTATCTCACCAATGAACTGCATAAAAGAGATTTTCGATATCAGCGTACTAAACTCAGGTATTCTAGAACTGCAACGATAAAATTGTGATGACAACACCTCGGAGCTCAACTCCCCGGGACACTGCCACAACCCCTAAAGACAGGAGGCACCAAGAACAATGTTCTCGTCACAAAACCATCGGAACGATTCCAAGATACCCGCGTGATCCTAAATTTTTTTAGTGAAATTTGAGAAGAGAAGAGTCAAAACTCTACGTCAGGATGCCTTACCAGAGCGATGAGGACACTGGGGAGTAAAAAGAATTCCTAAACTCTCCGATATATAATTCCTAAATGACTCAAAACATTTTTCTAGACTCAACTTGGCCGCTAAAAACGATCAAGCAATGGGGGCACCTAAGGTCGGGGAAGGCTCTGATTACCAACTTGTAACGCCCTCGATGCGGCTATAGCTCCCACGTGTCGAGGCACGACTTAGAGGCATAACCGCATTGAAAGCAATGTCGCAAGTTAGGCAATCTTCACAACATCCCATGTAATATAGATAATAAAAGGGGAGATACATAGTTGGCTTACACTCGCCACGTCAATCAAAGTACATAAATAGCATTACAACATCTAAACACTCATGGCCCGACTACGGCGCCAAAATAAAAGATAAACCCAACATGCGACACGGTCCCGATCACCCCAACTGGGCACCACTACTGATCATCAGGGAAAGACACATAATATCGGCGTGAGTCCTCGTTGAACTCCCACTTGAGCTCAAGCGTGTCATCTGGAACGGAATCATCAGGCCCTGCATCTGGTTTGGAAGTAATCTGTGAGCCACAAGGACTCAGCAATCTCGCACCCTCGCGATCAAGACTATTTAAGCTTATAGGTAAGGCAAGGTAGAATATGTGGAGCTGCAGCAAGCGACTAGCATATATGGTGGCTAACCTATTCGCAAAAGAAAGCGAGAAGAGGAGGCAAAGCGCGAACGAGTAACTAGAGGTAAACCCACGGCAAGCATTACTCCAACATCGTGTTCACCTCCCGGACTCCGCCGAGAAGAGACCATCACGGTAACTCACACAGTTGATTCATTTTAATTAAGTTAAGGTTCAAGTTATCTACAACCGGACATTAACAAATTCCCATCTGCCCATAACCGTGGGCACGGCTTTCGAAAGTTCAAATCCCTACAGGGGAGTCCCAACTTAGCCCATGACAAGCTCTCACGGTCAACGATGGAATAGACCTCCTCCTGAGACATTCCGATCAGACTCGGTATGCCGGTTCTTCAAGACACTTCGACAAGTTAAAACTAATCCAGCAACACCACCCAGATGTGCCGACAAATCCCGATAGGAGCTGCACATATCTCATTCTCAGGGCACACCGCATGAGCAAGACGTCGGGTAGGCCAGCCCAGAGTTGCCCCTGGT